>NC_134356.1:539174222-539546722 GCF_048569485.1 Anomaloglossus baeobatrachus | reverse complement strand
CAAGCGTAGTTCCCAGGAATATTAAGTGTCGGAGTCGCTCAGCCTGTATGGAAGACCTCTTATTTTATTCTCATGCCCCACTCGTAATAAACATTACCATATTTATGTTAGCCGGTATGCTCCATGAGCACATTGTAATACATAGCTGTACAGTTAGTGGCTTGGGCATACCCAGGATAGCAGTATGCTCCATTGCAAACATAATTAATTCCAAAATTGACAGTCATTTAGCTGCTGCAGAAATAATAATACTATAAAACGTGAACCAGCACAGATAGCTGGACACTAAAGGGAACCAGTTATGTCTACAAATTAACCCCTTCAGCCCCCGGGCACTTTCCGTTTTTGCGTTTTTGTTTTTTGCTCCCCTTCTTCCGAGAGGCGTAACTTTTTTATTTTTCCATCAATCTTGCCATATGAGGGCTTGTTTTTTGCGGGACGAGTTGTACTTTTAAATGAAACCATAAGTTTTACCATATAGTGTACTGGAAAATGGCAAAAAAATTCCAAGTGCGGAAAAATTGCAAAAAAACTGGGATTGTACAATATTTTTTGTGATATTTTATTCACCGTGTTCACTATATGGTAAAACTGATGGGTGGGTATGATGCCTCAGGTCGGTGCGAGTTTGTAGACACCAAACATGTATAGGTTTACTTGTATCTAAGGGGTTAAAAAAAATTCACAAGCTTGTCCGAAAAACGTGGCGCACGTTTTGCGCCATTTTCCAAAACCCGTAGCGTTCTCATTTTTCAGGATCTGAGGCTCAGTGATGGCTTATTTTTTGCGTCTTGACCTGACGTTCTTAACGGTACCATTTTTGCGCAGATGCTACGTTTTGATCGCCTGTTATTGCATTTTGCGCAAAATTTGCGGTGACCAAAAAACGTAATTTTGGCGTTTGGAATTTTTTTGACGCTACGCCGTTTACTGATCAGATTCATTGATTTTATATTTTGATAGATCGGGCATTTCTGAACGTGGCGATACCAAATATGTGTGTATTTTTAATTTTTTTAACCCTTTAATTTTCAATGGGGTGAAAGGGGGGTGATTTGAACTTTTAGGTTTTTTTATTTTTTTTTAATTTTTTAAAACTTTTTTTTTTACTTTTTTTTTTTATTTTACTAGTCCCCCTAGGGGGCTATTGCGATCAGCAATCCGATCGCTCTGCACTATTTGCAGATCTCAGCTACAGAGCTGAGAACTGCAGATTTGCTGCTTCACTTTCAATGCCGGCTGTATTCCGGCATTGAGAGGAAGTGACTCATGTTAGCCACAGGCGTCATCACATGACCCTGTGCTACCATGGCAACTGCTGAAAGTCACGTGATCATGTCACGTGACTTCCGGCGGGGGCGGGGTAAGTCACTGTAATGGCGGCGCCCATATACATATCGCTGCCAAGACTTTGGCAGCGAAATGTAAGGGGTTAATGGCCGCGGGTGGAAGCGATTCCACCCGCGGCTAGCAGGCACACATATCAGCTGTTGATAACAGCTGATATGTGCGCCGATCGCCGCCGCCCGCCGGCGGCAGGGGGCGGGGCTTACCGGAAAACGATCCATGACGTATCTAGTACGTCATGGGTCGTTAAGGGGTTAACTTGCAGATATGGGGTTAATCTGCAGGTTAATAGGGTTCCAACGCTCTCTGGACACCTTACAGGGTCTACAGGGAGGACACAAACTACTGTATTTCTTACAGAGCTGCTGGCTTTCAGTCATAGAGAGTGATTACTGTCATTGCACACTATATTGTGAGCTTCTGTCAGCTGTCACCGGCAGTATGATTGACAGCTCGCCATGAACTAATGTCAGTAAAACAGCCAGGGCAGGTTTACAGCAGCAGCTCACAATGCTGTGAGCAATGACTATTATCGCTCCCTACAACACCTCTATGACTGAAAGCCGGTGGGTTCCAGGAAGAATAAAATACATTCCCTCCTAATAGTCACACTTTCAGTAAGACCCCTTTCACACATCTGTTTTTTGCCGTCAGTCACAATCCGTTAAAATATAAAAAAAAGGTTCCAGCGCTGGATCCGTTTTTTTCTCATTGACTTCTATTAGTGACGTATTGAGATGGATGGCCTCACGTTACATCAGTCGTACGATGGATCCAGTGACAAATGTGATGAAGACAACGTCCATAGTAACATTTTTTGTGTGCATCAAAAAAACGTTGCCATCCGTCATTTGTTGTAATGGAAGCCTATGAGAGCATAATCCGCCGTCATCTGACATTTTTTTAACCGAGCATGCCCAGAAGTGTTGTAAAATCACTGCTG
Organism: Anomaloglossus baeobatrachus; assembly: GCF_048569485.1. Classification (NCBI taxonomy): domain Eukaryota; kingdom Metazoa; phylum Chordata; class Amphibia; order Anura; family Aromobatidae; genus Anomaloglossus; species Anomaloglossus baeobatrachus. The sequence goes on along the minus strand of NC_134356.1, from coordinate 539,544,432 downwards.
GCCAGGAAAAAATGGTACAACGGATCTGTTTTTTTACAGTATCCGTCGCATCAGTTTTACCACAATCTGCGACGTATCCGTCGCATCAGTCAAAAAAATGAATTGTGAGTGATGCAAAAAAAACGATGTGTGAAAGAGGCCTAAGCTGGAAAGACAGCATTATAATGCTATCAACCTGCAGATAAACCCTACAGTACAGTTTATAGCATTTGGTGATATGAAGGTTCCCTTTAACCCCTTAACGACCGCAGGCAGTAAAATTATGTCCTAGCGGTCATAACGTTACTGCCCACGGTCTGTCGGCGGCAGCATGCTGCGATCGGCGCACATCTCAGCTGATTTTCACAGCTGAGATGTGTGCCTGCTAGGCACGAGCAGAATCGTTGTCTGCTCGTGCCGTTTAACCCCTTAAATGGCGCTGTCAATTTGTGACAGCGCCATTATAAGCGTGATCGCAGTAAACTTTTACTTACCGCCCGATACCGGAAGTCCCGTGACGCGATCTCGTGACTTCCGGTAGTTGTCATGGTAGCACAGGGTCATGTGATGACTCCTGTACTACACATGAATTGCTTTCACTTTCGCTGTGCCCGCAGCACAGTGAAAAAGAAAGTGAGCGTATCTGCTGTTTCCAGCTATGTAGCTGTGATCAGCAGATAGTGCAGAGCGATCGGACTGCTGATCACAATAGCCCCCTAGGGGGACTAGTAAAATAAAAAAAAAGTTAAAAAAAAAAAGTTTTAAAAAAATTAAAAAAAAACCTAAAAGTTCAAATCACCCCTCATTCACCCCATTGAAAATAAAAGGGTTAAAAAAATAAAAAATATACACACATTTGGTATCGCCGCATTCAGAAACGCCCAATCTATCAAAATATAAAATCAATTAATCTGATTAGTATATGGAGTAGCGGCAAAAAAAATCCAAACGCCAAAATGACGTTTTTTTGTCGCCACAACTTTTGCGCAAAATGCAATAAGAGGCGATCAAAACGTAGCATCTGCGCAAAAATGGTAACGTTAAAAACATCAGCTCAAGACACAAAAAATAAGTCATCACTGAGCCATAGATCCCGAAAAATGAGAACGCTATGGGTCACGGAATATGGCGTAAAACGTGCGCCACTTTTTTCGGACAAACTTCCGATTTTTTTTAACCCCTTATATAAAAGTAAACCTATACATGTTTGGTGTCTTCGAACTCGCACTGACCTGAGGCATCACACCCATATATCAGTTTTACCATATAGTGAACAGAGTGAATAAAATATCTCAAAAACAATAGTGCTATCGCACTTTTTTAGCAATTTTTCTGCATTTGGAATTTTTTTTGCCGTTTTCCAGTACACTATTTGGTAAAACTGATGGTTTCATTTAAAAGTACAGCTCGTTCCACAAAAACTGAGCCCTCACTTGACCATATTGACTGAAAAATAAAAAAAGTTACGTCTCTCAGAAAAAGAATGGCAAAAAAAAAAAAACCGGAAAGCGAAGAATTGGCCAGTCGTGAAGGGGTTAAAGGTCCAAACTTCTGTGCTCAGTCATTTCTTATTATATCTTTATGATGGTGATTGTTCACTATTAATGTTGTAGTTTTACATTCTTGGTAAAAGCAATAGAGTTACATGAAAAATTCTGGGTACTTTCAGCCACCGCTAGGGGGAGCTATTCCACACACTGTGTAGCAATTAGACATAAATATAACAATAAAAATTCTTAATGCAGGATGTAAAAGAGTATTTTCCTACTTGTGAGATTTCATACACATATTTATATGGCTTTTGCGCCTAAATCTATCTGAATGATAAAAATGGTGTTTTCATATGCATGATAAATTTCCACAATGTATTTTGCACTATATAGGTATGCATATGGATCTTAATAATGAATGTTAGATACCTAGCTGTAAGATTGTGGGTTAGCTAGTGTCCTCAACTTAGCTTTGGCAGTTCAGGGAACAAACAGCTGTACTTTTTTCTTTTTTCTGCACTGGCATAGTAATTCTTGGATTTATATACTCATATATATATACTAATTTTCTTATTAACGTACTGTGCTTTTGCTGTATCCTTTTGACACTATATTAGCTGTTTATTTTAATAGCACAATATCCTACCTTGCACTTTATATTTAATAAGTGCTACATATACTATTTTTTTGTAATATATTGTCATATATTTTTTCTCAGTCTGTATATGATTCTCATTGTTATCTGCATCCTTGCTTTTCAATGTTGTTTTTTTTTTAAAAAAAAGAAATAATTTATATATATTTATATATATATATATATATATATATATATATATATATGTATGTATATATATCTATATATATAATTGCCTTATTCTGTCTGTCTGTCTGTCTGTCTGTCTATCTGTCTGTCTGTCTGTCATGCTCCAAAATTGTGTCCTTACGGTGACACAAAGCTGATTGGCCGCTGGGCTCGCCATGGCCCCGCCCCCCCACACGGATTGGCCGCTCGCCCAGGCTGCGCCCCCACACGGATTGGCCAGCCGCTCGCCCAGGCTCCGCCCCCCCCACAGATTGGCCTCTCGCCCCGGCACCCTGCAGGCATTGGCAATTCGGCCACGCCACGCCCCGCCCCCCTCACGCAATGCACGTTAGCTCTGGCCCCACCCCCTCCCTCCTCCCGCGCATTTCTCGAACTGACACGGCTGTCACGGAGGTGAGTACGGTACTCCCTGCCCACCCCCCCCTCCCCCCCCGCCCCCGCCCCCGCCGCCGCTCGCACAGGACTGGTGTGGATACGTTGCTAACCATGCTCGCATGGTTACAAGCGCTGTCACGGAGGTGAGTACTGTACTCCCTCCCCCCCCCCTCCCCCCCCCGGCCCCCGCTCGCACGGCAGTGGTGGGAGTGGTGTGGATACGTTGGTATCAAGCCCATCAAGGTCCTGCTGCGCCAGAAGATCCACACGCACACACACAAACATACACACACATCAGATCACACTCACACTCACTCTTACACACACCTCACACACACCTCACACACACCTCACATCGCATCCACATACTCACAACATCCTGGGATATCGCTTGCTTCTCGGCGGCGAAAATGTGCTGTTGTGATCTTCCAGGACCTGACGGAGGATCACATGGCCAGAAGCATGTGATATCCCCGGATGTTGTGAGTATGAGCGCGTAAGTGCGATATCGTCAGTGTCTGTGTGTGTGAGTGGATGCGATCGGGTGTGTGTGAGTGGATGCGATCGGGTGTGTGTGAGTGTATGCGCTCGGGTGTGTGTGAGTGTATGCGATCGGGTGTGTGTGAGTGTATGCGATCGGGTGTGTGTGAGTGTATGCGATCGGGTGTGTGTGAGTGTATGCGATCGGGTGTGTGTGAGTGTATGCGATCGGGTGTGTGTGAGTGTATGCGATCGGGTGTGTGTGAGTGGATGCGATCGGGTGTGTGTGTGAGTTGATGCGATCGGGTGTGTGTGTGAGTGGATGCGATCGGGTGTGTGTGTGAGTGGATGCGATCGGGTGTGTGTGTGAGTGGATGCGATCGGGTGTGTGTGTGAGTGGATGCGATCGGGTGTGTGAGTGTCGGCAGAGGACCAGGCCGTGCTGGAGGAGGCTGGGAGCAGAGAGGCTGATCATGGGGAAGAGGGGAATGCTGATGCTGAAGGAGGCTGGGATGGGAAGGCTGGGAGGAAGGAGGCTGGGACGAGAGAGGCTGATCCTCAGGAAGGCTGAGGAGGGGAGGCTGATGCTGAGGGAGGCTGGAAGGAGAGAGGCTGAGCAAACGTGCTCCATCCGCCATACTGCGCACTCCCCATCGTGCTGCATCCCCCATGCTGCGCACTCCCAAACGTGGTCCATCCGCCATGCTGCGCACTCCCAAACGTGGTCCATCCGCCATGCTGCGCACTCCCAAACGTGCTCCATCCGCCATGCTGCGCACTCCCAAACGTGCTCCATCCGCCATACTGCGCACTGGAGCACGTTTGGGAGTGCGCAGCATGGCGGATGGAGCACGTTTGAGAATGCGCAGCATGGCGGATGGAGCACGTTTGGGAGTGCGCAGCATGGCGGATGGAGCACGTTTGGGAGTGCGCAGCATGCCGGATGGTGCACGATCGGGAGTGCGCAGTATGGCGGATGGAGCACGTTTGGGAGTGCGCAGCATGGCGGATGGAGCACGTTTAGAAGTGCGCAGCATGGCGGATGGACCACGTTTGGGAGTGCACAGCATGGCGGATGGAGCACGTTTAGGAGTGCGCAGCATGGCGGATGGAGCACGTTTGCAAGTGCGCAGCATGGCGGGTGGAGCACGATGGGAGGTGCACACCTCCCCCCAACACACACACACACACGCGCACTGCACAACACACACACACTAGGAATCACAAACAACGCCCTACACAGACACCCACACAGACAACGCTGCACACACAAATATACGCACATACTGCACAACACACACATTGCTCAAAACATACCTCCCCCCAAAACACACCACACCCACACAAACCGCACAACACACACACACACACACAACGCTACAGACACACAGCGCTCCACAAACAACGCAACACACGCAACACACATACAACACCGCTCTCACCCCCCGCGACACTCAGAACATGTACAGCGCCCTACACAAACACTTGGTAACTACACACAACAACATCTATATATATATATAACAAAAATCATACATGAACTATACAATACGTAAATTCTAGAATACCCGATGCGTAGAATCGGGCCACCTTCTAGTATATATATATATATATATATATATATATACATATATATATATATATATATATATATATATATATATATATATATATATATATATAAATATATCTACATACATATATATATAAATATATCTACATATATATATATATATATATATATATATATATATATATATATATATATATATATATATATATATATATATAAATATATCTACATACATATATCTATCTATCTATCCATCAATCTATATATATATAGAGCATAATCCGTTCTGAGAGTGTGCTTGTAAACCACGTTACTCGTCTAGCAAAACGAAACTTCCCATAGGAAATAATGCCAGCTCAGTCAATTCATTGCACAACTTGTTCAATGTCCCATCCTGGTCCCCTATTGTGCCATTCCACACATGCACAAACACACACACGCACACGCACATATTATGCTCACCTTACATTCCGTTCCATCGCTGGCCTCCTCGTTCTTGTAGTTAGCCGATACAGGATGTGTATCGGGGAACCATCGCGACGATGGAGGAACTTCCGCTCTCAGACGCTTCTCAAAGGCAGCGCGCTGGCCAATCAGAGGCAAGCATCTCCTACCTTTGACGTCAGCGCACTGGCAGGGAAGCTCTAGCATCGGTCGTGATGGTTATACCCGATACACATCCTGTACAGGCAAACTGCAAGAACCAGGAGGCCGGCGAAGGAAAAGATGGTAAGGTGAGTATAATATGTGTGTGTCCATATGTGTTTGTGTGTGTTTGTGCAGACTGCAAGAGCGGGTCAGAGCACGGTGAAGGTACGGAACCGGAAGTGTGTGCGGTGAGGATTTCCTCGTACAGCAAAGCTTGCTCGTAAACTGAGGTACAAATTTACAGCAAGCTTTGCTCGTATAGTGAAACACTCGCACACCAAGTTACACGTAAACCGATGTTCCACTGTATATATATTATTTTAGTATATGTGTCATCATTATAGTTTGTATTTTTGCTAAAAATTGAATGGGGTATTTAAATACAGAGTATTGCGATTAATAAATATCACAATAAAAATTGTTAATGCAGTAAGCAAAAGGCAGTGTATGTTCATACGTGTTAGATTTCATACAGATTGTTATATAGATTTTGCACCTAAATCTATGTGAATGATGAAAATGGCGTTTCCACATGCATGATAAATTATCTCAATGTATTTTTGGAGTATGCTACTTAATGTCAGTTAATTCTTACAGGGAATAAAGGAAGGAAAAGCTTTATTATATGATAATGTAGCTAATTTGCGTGTGCAGAGGATACTACAAATCTGTGGCATGTCTGCAACAAAAAAATGTAATGGTTAGTTTGGGATTTCTGTTGCTAAAAATACATGGATTTTAATGTATTAAGTGGCCTTAGCCAAAACCACTAAATTTAAGGCTATGTGCCCACGGGACTCTGTATCTGCGGATTTTTCTGCATCAAAATCCGCAGCTTTCCCCCGGAATCCGCACCTTTTCATAGGTGCGGATTTTGTGCGGATTTGACGTGGATTTTGTTGCGGATTTAGCAATTTGTTTAAATTCAATTGAATAGGCAAAATCCGCATGAAAATTCGCAACAATAATTGACATGCTGCAGATTTTTCCGCATGAAAATCCGCACGATTTCCGCTGCGGAAAAATCCGCAGCGTGGGCACAGCATTTTCCAAATGCCATAGAAATGGCTGGGGAGGAGCTGTGCTGCAGATTTCTGGAAAATCCGCGTCATTTCCGCGAGAAATCCGTGGCAAAATCCGCACATCTTCTGCAGCGTGGGCACATAGCCTTAGACATAGAAATAATAAGGTGAATATATGCCACTGACATATGCAGTTAGACACAGGCACAGATCTATTGGTCTAGACAAAATAGTAAACTACACAAAAGTAAGATGATTAAAGAGATAAATAGGTATAGATAAAGAGATAAAAATAGATAGATAGATAGATAGATAGATAGATAGATAGATAGATAGATAGATAGGAGTTATATAGAAACAGATGGATGGATATAGGGAAAAATAGATGGATGGATGGATGGATGGATAGATGATAAATGGATGGATGGATGGTTGGATGGATGGATAGATAATGGATAGATAGATACAGAGATAGATAGATAATGGATAGATAGATAGATACAGAGATAGACAGATAGACACAGAGATTATATATATATATATATATATATATATATATATATATATATATATATATAAAAAAAAAAATATATATATATACAGAGATAGATAGACAGACTGCCAGGAGTTGGCTAATTGGGCAGGTAAGAAGAAGGAGACAGATATTTCATATTTTTAGGGTTAACTGAAAAGTGTCCAGTCTGTCCAATACCGTAAAATAACGTCCTTGCAGACACTTCCTCTCCAATACTATCCTTCCCAGCTGACTTAGTTTTTTTTTTTAAATTAGAAGATAACATTACCAGGTTTTTATATTATAAAAGAAGATCCCAATAGAGATTTTTTCCATACATGGTTTATCACTTCATAATCCAAACCAGAGACACACGAGTCTGCATGACTTCAATGTGTCATTTTAGCAGCTAATAAACACATGTGCTACAGACACATAATATAGACATGACATAATGACATGTTTTATGGAGCACGGGGACTATATACTTACAGCAACTTCAACTCTTTCTGGATTACAATAGTGTTAGTCATCAGATGAAAGTGTTAAGGCTCCATTTCTAGTCCTGGTAACGCATTCACACTTACGCCTTCCATGCTTGTGTTAAGTATCTGTATTAGATAAAGTCTTACCCAGTGGTTTTACATTTGTATGTCAGGATTTATTCTTCACTTACACCTTCAAATTGACTCAAATTACTAATCCTTGACATAAAGTTTTGATTAGTCAGAAGATTCAGCTTCTTGAGGTGTGGGAATATCCAATAGTGATGAAATTCAGTTTCTCTAATACTAGTAATTTGTAGGAACAAAGCAGTTTGAATACTATATGACCATTGCCTTCATTCTAATATATACACAAATAGATATTTAAATATAAGATTACATTTACACAAATTCCAATGTACACCATATTGGATAAAAAAAAGCCAACACAACTCTACTATAATCCCAAGTTTTTGTCATATCAAAAGATTATACCAAGAAGAATTATTTTAGAACTTTTCCACCTTTAATGTGACTTATAATTTGAACAATTCAATTGAAATCCAAACTGAAATATTTTTGGGTGCAAAAAAAGACTAAAATAATATAGTTGCATAAATATTCAACTAATATTTCTAATTTATGACGGCATTCAGTCTTTTTGGGTAGAAGTCTATCAGCATGGTACATCTAGAATTAGGACACTTTTCCCATTGTTCCGTGCAGTAGCCTGTCAAATTTGTCAGATTTTGAGGGTATCTTGTCACAATTGTCTCCCATCATTAGGACACTAGTGACAGGTTTGGGTCCAGAGTCTCACTTTGCCTTTTAAGACTCTAGATATTAAATGTTTTTCTTTCTTTTTATGCACCAAGGGTTAATGTCAGTTTTCCTTCTGATTTCTTCTCCTCATGTGCATCTGTTTTATGACCACATCCATCACCTTTAAATAATCACATGTTCAATCAAGTGATGCCGGTTATACAGAATCCACATTCACATATACTTGCCATTGAGGTGGAAGGTTGCTCTAGTAGCCTCTGGAGCCTTACTGCTGTGGGAGTACTTGTTTTGGTGAATCCCGGTTGGTGGAAGTAGTGTAGGCTTCAATCCTGGTGTCTCTCTGCAGCCATGAAGTTGGTTATTATCCTTTTGTGTATTCCCATGTTTGTTGACCTTTCCTCATGTTTATTATTGTGGCGGTGGGACTGGTGCTTTTGCTGGCCATTTCACCAGTGAGAAGTGAGTTCAGGGATAGTGAGGGACTAGGTATCTTGCTTGGTGAAGGGGTGAAAGAACCCGTATTGGATGTTAGGGAGTTTAGGGTACAGCCCCAAGTGAATGCAGGAGGTATCCCATCTCCCTGCTCTTTAACTATAGGGTCCACCATTGTTTCAGTGTCCCTTGTGTACCCTTGTTTGTTTTGGTGCTTGTCTGGGGTTTTCTGGTGTCTGGTGGAACCTTGAAAGACACAGCGTGACACACCTCATGTGTACAGCTTCCACTTCATGTCACCCATAGATTTTCTATTGGACTTGGGTCAGGGCAATGGTTTGGCCATTCCAAAACTTTGATCTTTTCAGGCAAAGCCATTATTTTTTTTATTTGGCAGTATGCTTGTAGTCATTGTCATGATGAATAGTAAAATTGGTCTTAATCTTCAAATTTTTAGCACAGGCCTGAAGGTTTTGTTGCAAAATTGATGGATATTTGTAACTCTTCATATTTCCCTCTAACCTTGACTAAATTCCCAACTGCTGAACCCAAAGCATAATGCTGCCTCCATCATGCTGCACTGTGGGTATAGTGTTCTTTTGGTGTTCTGTAGTGTTGGCTTTGCAAGAATCATTCCTTCTGGAATTATGCTCTAAAACGTCAATCTTTGAATTAATCAGACTATTACACAATTTCCCACATGCTTTTGGAAGGCTTGATAAACGTTTTCGAATAGCATATCCAGGCTTGGATGTTATTCTATGTCAGAAAAGGTCTTCATCTTGCCAGCCAAATCCACAGTTCAGATATCTGGAGAATATGGGAGATTGTTGTCACATCCAGTACATGACCATTACTTACCAAAAATTCCTTCAACTTTTTTAATGTTACTATAGGTCTCTTGGCAGCCTCCTAGAACCATATTTCTCTTGTTTACTCATCATTTCTTTGAGGAATGTTCAGTTATAGATACTTTCACTGTTGAGCCAAATTTGAGCCACTTCTTGATGACATCTTCACAGTGTTCCATGTTTTATGTATTGCCTTGAAAATTTTTGGTACCCTTCAGCTGAATAACAATGAGATGCTTTTGCTGTGTTGTAAGCTGTTTTTGGACATGTTATTTGCTATAACATGCAACTAACAAAAATATATGGAAAATTCTGCTGGAACATGGTGTTAATCAGTGTAATTTTAAATAATGGCATCTGTGTACTGACTAATAAGTATAATGAATTTAAATAGGGGTATGCAAACATTATAAATCTACTGTATGTTATGAAATTCATATTTTAGAGCGTTGGTGGCTCATGAGGAACTGTCTTCTCTTGCATTCTGACTTCAGGACATTGCAGGGCATGCTATGCACAAGAGGCTGGGGCAAGGGAGACTGCCCTGATTCCGCTGAAACAGAGGACTGAACTAATTGCCCGGACTAATTGTGGCTTTACACGCTACAAGATCGCTAAAGCGATCTCGTTGGGGTCACGGAATTTGTGGTGCACATCCGGCCGCGTTAGCGATGTCGTTGCATGTGACACTTATTAGTGATTTTGAATCGTCATAAAAATGTTCAAAATCGTTAATCGGTGACATGCCCCCCTCTTCCCAATTATCGTTGCTGCTGCAGTAGCGATGTTGTTCCTCGTTCCTGCGGCAGCACACATCGCTCCGTGTGACACCGCAGGAACGAGGAACATCTCCTTACCTGCATCCCGCCGGCAATGAGGAAGGAAGGAGGTGGGCAGGATGTTCGTCCCGCTCATCTCTGCCACTACGCTTTTATTGGGCGGCCGCTAAGTGACGTCGCTGTGACGCTGAATGAACTGCCCTCTTAGAAAGGAGGCAGTTCGCCAGTCACAGCGACGTCGCAGAGAAGGTATGTGCTTGTGATGCTGCAGTAGCGATAATGTTCGCTACATCAGCGATCACCATATATCGGCCGTACGATGGGGGCGGGTGCTATCACGCTCGACATCGCCAGCATCAGCTAGCGATTTCGCAGGGTGTAAAGCCCGCTTAAGGCACAGCAATATTGTTTGCTTAATTCTAAATGCAGATTATTACTGGGAACTTATAATCAAGTTACTCAGGTAAATGAAAAGTATTTACCAAATTGAAATAAATCCTTTAAGTAAAGATATTGGGGCTTTCCCACTCCATCTGGATCTGAATAACTACAATGGATTTAAGTAATTAATTTTTGACTACACTGTGCCTCATATAAAAATAAAGGTGTTCATGGTTGATGTGAAAGTGCAGGCTGTCTGATAATAGTAATATACACTAGGAACTGGAACTGTTGTTACTGGCTACAACTGATATATGTAAGTGCCAATGATTGCCATCATAGTAATGTGAGCTTTTCTTCACCGTCCCGGCAGGAATTGATTGTGCTGCTTTTTTATTTTGATAAAGTGGTGATGAAACAGCTACTTAAAGCAATGTCCTTTCTTGAAGTGTGACTTCTCTGCATCAAAATAATGCCTACCAGTTTTACAGCCTGTTTTTCTTGAACATTATTTGACTTTTGGAGGTTTTTCTTTCTTAATTGTATTTGTTGTCAACATATATTTCCCTTATGGGTATTGAAAGAAAGATATTCAGCAATGTGGTCACTGATCTTATTGTAGAAGAGATATTACTATATTTTTCAGTTTAAAGGATGCCCTGGATTATAAGACGCACCCCAAATTTAGAGGAGGAAAATAGGAAAAAATAATTTTTAATGTTAGAATGAAGGTCTGTCTTATAATCCTAGTGTGTCTTAATCCTAATGCTTACCAGGGGTAAGCGACAGTGGTGGAGCGGCTCAGCAAGGTCACAGGGTCAGCAATGCTGCAGGTGTTACGTCTCCGGAGGGTCAGTGGAAGGAGGGTAAGCGATACTGCGGTCTCAGGGGTGTCACGGCAACAGGTGCCATTATTTGCTGGTGTGCTGAAGGAGTGTCACTGCAGTGGAGGACTCAGGAGGGTCACAGGACGGGGGGTTCGGGTGTCGCTGAGGCGGGGGGTGCCTGATCTGACTGTTGTCTCCATTAAAAAATTGAAAAAAATCCAGCACTCAAAGCATTCAACTGAAATTGTTTTATATTTTATTCATTGATCTGTGTAACTATGATATACAAAAAATGTCAACAAAAAGACAAAAATGAAGAATCTGTCAGTTGAGCCGGACCGGAAGTGACGCTCTGTAGCTTGTTAATGAGCTAATTGAGCGGTCTATTTAAATCTGGACATTGGACTGTCAGATTACATTGACTGCAGACCCGGACGGGCATCTTTTTCCTCTGGTCCAGCTTTTCCATATATTTCTACAGAGCCCTTTCTGGTGAGTGTTCATTACATGGCATTTCTGTGTATTGTCTGTTTTATTAGATTAGAATAGTGTCTCAGTGCTGGTGCTTAGGCTCTTTGTCCTTCTATATTAGCAAGATATACATTTTTTGGATAAATTTTTGGGTTTCCTGTTTGGTTCCCCGTTTTGTTGTATAATGGTTCTATTATGCTACATTTTATCTGTATTTCAATTATATCTTTAGGTGGACAGTATATCTGCTAGTGAAGCGGCTCAACTGACAGATTCTTCATTTTTGTCTTTTTGTTGACATTTTTTGTATATCATAGTTTATGGTTCATGCATTATAATGTGGTGAATATTTCTGCCCTTTTTTGTTACCATGATTGTATAATGCCATTATTTCTGTACACTAAAAAATGTTTCATGTATCTTTTTATTGTAGTGTAAACTGATGAAGGTCGGATGACCGAAACGTCTTTAATAATTACACAGATCAATGAATAAAATATAAAACAATTTCAGTTGAATGCTTTGAGTGCTGGATTTTTTTCAATTTTTTGATCTGGGGTGGGACCCTATCCAAGCACCAGCGACTATAGAAGGAGTGCCACATTTCTATATTTTATGTTGTCTCCATTAAATCACACACAGTTGAGGCAGTGGACTTCAAGAAAATGGCTGCAGAAGCGGCGCATGTACAGAAAGGTCTCCGCAGCCATTTTCTTGAAGTCCACAGCACTAATTAGCGCACGTGCTGCCTCCACGGCCATTTTATTTAAGTTTTTCACATCAACCGCTAGCAATTCAATAGAGCCCACAGTCAGCTCAATGCAACCGCCGCAACACGGCAGTGACACCTTTGGTATTGCCGACCCTGCCACCTACAGTGCCTACAAGTAGTATTCAACCCCCTGCAGATTTAGCAGGTTTGATAAGATGCAAATAAGTTAGAGCCTGCAAACTTCAAACAAGAGCAGGATTTATTAACAGATGCATAAATCTTACAAACCAACAAGTTATGTTGCTCAGTTAAATTTTAATACATTTTCAACATAAAAGTGTGGGTCAATTATTATTCAACCCCTAGGTTTAATATTTTGTGGAATAACTCTTGTTTGCAATTACAGCTAATAATCGTCTTTTATAAGACCTGATCAGGCTGGCACAGGTCTCTGGAGTTATCTTGGCCCACTCCTCCATGCAGATCTTCTCCAAGTTATCTAGGTTCTTTGGGTGTCTCATGTGGACTTTAATCTTGAGCTCCTTCCACAAGTTTTCAATTGGGTTAAGGTCAGGAGACTGACTAGGCCACTGCAACACCTTTATTTTTTTCCTCTTAAACCAGGCCTTGGTTTTCTTGGCTGTGTGCTTTGGGTTGTTGTCTTGTTGGAAGATGAAATGACGACCCATCTTAAGATCCTGATGAAGGAGCGGAGGTTCTTGGCCAAAATCTCCAGGTAGGCCGTGCTATCCATCTTCCCATGGATGTGGATCAGATGGCCAGGCCCCTTGGCTGAGAAACAGCCCCCCAGCATGATGCTGCCACCACCATGCTTGACTGTAGGGATGGTATTCTTGGGGTCGTATGCAGTGCCATCCAGTCTCCAAACGTCACGTGTGTGGTTGGCACGAAAGATCTCGATCTTGGTCTCATCAGACCAGAGAACCTTGAACCAGTCTGTCTCATAGTCCTCCAAGTGATCATGAGCAAACTGTAGACGAGCCTTGACATGACGCTTTGAAAGTAAAGGTACCTTACGGGCTCGTCTGGAACGGAGACCATTGCGGTGGAGTACGTTACTTATGGTATTGACTGAAACCAATGTCCCCACTGCCATGAGATCTTCCCGGAGCTCCTTCCTTGTTGTCCTTGGGTTAGCCTTGACTCTTCGGACAAGCCTGGCCTCGGCATGGGTGGAAACTTTCAAAGGCTGTCCAGGCCGATGAAGGCTAACAGTAGTTCCATAAGCCTTCCACTTCCGGATGATGCTCCCAACAGTGGAGACAGGTAGGGCCAACTCCTTGGAAAGGGTTTTGTACCCCGTGCCAGCCTTGTGACCCTCCACGATCTTGTCTCTGATGGCCTTGGAATGCTCCTTTTTCTTTCCCATGTTGACCAAGTATGAGTGCTGTTCACAAGTTTGGGGAGGGTCTTAATTAGTCAGAAAAGGCTGGAAAAAGAGATAATTAATCCAAACATGTGAAGCTCATTGTTCTTTGTGCCTGAAATACTTCTTAATACTTTAGGGGAACCACACAGAATTCTTGTGGTTTGAGGGGTTGAATAATAAATGATCCTCTGAATAAACTTTTCACAATTTAAAAAAAAAAAATAAAAAAAGAAATAACATTCTTTTTTGCTGCAGTGCATTTCACACTTCCAGTCTGATCTACAGTCCAAATGTCACAATGCCAAGTTAATTCCGAATGTGTAAACCTGCTAAATCTGTAGGGGGTTGAATACTACTTGTAGGCACTGTATGATCCCACTCCACTGGCTTGCCACCCTGGTAAGCCATATCGGCATTGTAAGACACAACCCAATTTTACCCCCAGTTTTGGAGGAAAAAAAGTGTGGCTTACAATCCAGAAAATACGGTATGTCAAATTTTTATATATATATGGTCATGGTAGTAACACGGGAGAATTAAATCTATAAATACATTGGATTGAAGAAAAATGGTTAAAAGTAAAATATTAGTGGTATCCAATCAGATTCTAGTTTCATCTTACCTGGTAGATTTGAATATGATAGTGTCGATGATGACACTTTTTTTATTTCTGATACATGAGGCACAGATACGGTTTGTCTATTAAAATTGATGGAAGAAGGATTATTTAGTCACTGAAATAGTTCTGTAATATAATACCATAATGTATACTCACCTGACCAATCCCCTACTGCTTCAGTTCCAGTGATGTACTGGTTGCCAACCAGTTTTCATTCTTCACGATCAGTCCAGATGGGCATGTGATCACAGCAGGGAACAACTGACATGTTGCTTTGGCCTCTGAACAGCTACGGTGGTCACATACCCATCTGGACCATACAAGAAGTACTGTGGACATAGACAGAATTTGAACATCATTATGGAGTTTTATTCAAAATGTTTCTATGGCTAGACAAACCAATGAAAAATAAAAGTAATTGGACAATTTGAATTTCATTCCTGAAACCCTAATGAGAGAATGAGAATAAAGCATGTGAATGGGGACTGTTCAGTAGGGATGAGCGGATCAGCCTCATATCACTGCTCTCCTCTTAGGCCCCACCACTACTTACCGCCATCTATCTGGTCTTCATTGCTTCTTATAACTGTCACCAATCACTGAAATCCTCTCATGTTAAGGCAAGGCTTTTGGATTTGATGAGGCCCAAATTTCTAGTGACATCATGACATCACTATGCGAGCACAGAGTCCTTACATGTGCTTGAACTCACCAACGGTGAAAAGAAGTGTCAGTGAGGACCGGATGGGTGACAATGAGAAGAGGAGGAAAAGTTGAGCAGTGAGGTGAGTATAAGATTTATTTTTAAACCTTTTGATGGCCTTTTATGGTCCAAATAAATTTGGCTAGTGTCCGTTTGTTTTGCTAAATCTGGACAGACGCGAAATATAGCAAATCCACAACTTATAAAATGCACAATGCATTTAAATATATTGCACTCAAATATAATCTCTCATCTGTGCAATTCATATATCAGAGTATTCAAATGTATCCATGTAATAATAAATATAGTTTTCGAGCTTATACAGTACAGACCAAAAGTTTGGACACACCTTCTCATCTCTAGAACAACTATTAAGAGGAGACTTTGTGCAGCAGACATTCATGGTAAAAATAGCTGCTAGGAAACCACTGCTAAGGACAGGCAACAAGTAGAAGACACTTGTTTGGGCTAAAGAACACAAGGAATAGACATTAGACCAGTAGAAATCTGTGCTTTGGTCTGATGAGTCCAAATTTGAGATCTTTGTATCCAATCACCATGTATGTCTGTAGAAAAGGTGAACGGATGGACTCTACATGGCTGGTTCCCACCGTGAAGCATGGAGGAGGAGGTGTGACGGTGTGGGGGTGCTTTGCTGGTGACACTGTTGAGGATTTATAAAAAATTGAAGGCATACTAAGGCTAAGTTCACATTTCCGCTAAAATGTATCAGTCTTAATCCGCTGCTATGGTAAACAACGGAATCCGTTTAGCGGATTCCGTTGTGTCCCATAAACTTGCATTAGTGGCGGATTGAGACTGATGACCCTGCGTTGCGTCCGCTGCGTTGCGGCCCATTGTTTTTTGACTGACCGCTGGGCGGGGAGCAACGCAGAATGTAACAATTTTCTGGCCGTCAAAATTGACGCACCACGCAGTAATCCGCCGCAGTCCATCACGCTTGTAATGTATGTCTATGGTGCTGGATTCCGTCGTAATCCGTCTTACGACGGAATCCAGCGCTGGATTCCATCATGCTCTACTTAGCATGCTCAGCAGGTTTGGCACAACCACTAGGCTGTCCCAAACACAACTGATCCATCAAAAAACGGACGCACAGCGGATGCAATGGACGCAACAAATCAGTTTTTTCACAGGATTCCTGTGAAAGGAATCTTGTGAAAAACTCAGCCGTTGCATCAGATGACAACTTAAAAATGACTGATCCGTTGCTGACAGACCTGACGGATTTAAAACAACGGAAGTGTGAACCTAGCCTAAACCAGCATGGCTACCACAGCATCTTTCAGTGGCATGCTATTCCATCCTGTTTGCGTTTAGTTGTACCATCATTTATTTTTCAACAGGACAATGACCCCAAACACACCTCCAGGCTGTGTAAGGGCTATTTGACTAAGAAGGAGAGTGATTGGGTGCTACGCCAGATGACCTGGCCTCCACAGTCACCAGACCTGAATCCAATCGAGATGGTTTGGGGTGAGCTGGACCGCAGAGTGAAGGCAAAAGGGTCAACAAGTGCTAAGCATCTCTGGGAACTCCTTCAAGACTGTTGGAAAAGCATTTCCAATGACTACCTCTTGAAGCTCATCAAGAGAATGCCAAGAGTGTGCAAAGTAGTAATCAAAGCAAAAGGTGGCTACTTTGAAGAACCTAGAATATAAGACATATTTTCAGTTGTTTCATACTGTTTTAAGTATTTCATTCCACATTTTTTTATTCATGGTTTTGATATCTTCATTGTGAATCTACAATTTTTAGAGTCATGAAAATAAACAAAACTCTTTGAATGAGAAGGTGTGTCCAAATTTTTGGTCTGTACTGTACATAACACATAAAATAATGCTCATGTGTAAAATTTCTCAAGCTAAAAAGGATATTACACAGTAAAGTACTGATCAATAGAAATTATTCTACATATCAGGGATAATAAAAACATACTCTTGATGGAGAGTATACCTCACTAATATGCATTGAGCCAACCATGCAAGAAAATTTTTTCTGTTGGGTTACATACCAATCTTAACAAAAATTACTGTAAGGGAATGGAGGCATAAGGCGGTAAATTAGTGTCTGTTAACTTCAATGAGTGCTGAATTACAACTTTAAAGAGGTTGTACACTACTTCTGAATGAACGAAAAAAGTCTTCAGCTCACCTGCTGCCCGGACTGCTCAGCCTTGCGGGTGCCAGGATCCCACGGTCTATCCTGACCGGTAGCAGAGATGTGGGAAGGAGAGGGAGAGGGAGTGATCCAGCACAATTCCTCCTTGGTTTAAAACATTTAGGATCTTTATTGAAACTTCTTTAAAAACATGGTGAAGACCGAAAATAAACTTGCATAGTAAAGGCGCAATTCATGAGGGCTTTACGCGTTTCGGACTGAAAATAAAACCAACTAGTCCTTAGTCATAAGTGTCTCATCAATCCAAAGAAGCTACTGAAATAGACTTACTCATTAAGTGAGGAAAAGGGAGGGGTGGAAAAATGTGTGGAAAAGTGTGTTAATTACCACAGGAAAAAGAGAAAAAAAGAGAAAAAAAAAAAAAAAAAAAAAAAAAAAAGGGGGGAGAGAAAAATAAGAAGAAAGTTGGAGAAGGAAAGGCAGATAAATAACAGGAAATTCTTAAGCTCTATACGATTGAAACTGCTGTTCCAGGTTATAATAAACATATAAACGATGAATCACACTATATTCAGTAAATACATATTCAATTATAAACGCAAAAAAACCCTAAAAATCCAGACAGTTGTCTGGATTTTTAGGGTTTTTTTGCGTTTATAATTGAATATGTATTTACTGAATATAGTGTGATTCATCGTTTATATGTTTATTATAACCTGGAACAGCAGTTTCAATCGTATAGAGCTTAAGAATTTCCTGTTATTTATCTGCCTTTCCTTCTCCAACTTTCTTCTTATTTTTCTCTCCCCCTTTTTTTTTTTTTTTTTTTTTTTTGGATTCATGAGACACTTATGACTAAGGACTAGTTGGTTTTATTTTCAGTCCGAAACGCGTAAAGCCCTCATGAATTGCGCCTTTACTATGCAAGTTTATTTTCGGTCTTCACCATGTTTTTAAAGAAGTTTCAATAAAGATCCTAAATGTTTTAAACCAAGGAGGAATTGTGCTGGATCACTCCCTCTCCCTCTCCTTCCCACATCTGTACACTACTTCTACATTAATGGCCTATCCTTAGGATAGGTCATTGATGTCTGATCAGCCTGGATACAACACCCCACACTCCACTGATCTGCTGTTTTTTGTGATGGCGACAAAAAGCCAGAAATGCTCCGTTCCGGAGTGGCTTCATCTTCTGATAGTGGCTGCAGCTGGGAACTTCCCATCTGCCTGCTATTGATTAGACTAGGAGGCAAATGTATAGCACAAATCCATGGTCGCTATCAGAAGATGGGGCAGCTGTGGAACTGAGTATTTCTGGTGGCCTAATATCGCCGCTGGGTTCGAGAACAGCTGATCAGCAAGTGTGCGGGGTGTCAGACCCTGGTCGATCAGATATTGATGACCTGTCCTCAGGATAGGCCATTTATTTAGAAGTAGTGGACAACCTCTTTAAATTCAGAGAGGCATAGTTGGCCATGAATCCATTGAGCTGTAATATATCACAACCATACATATGCTACTTGATAATTTGCATTTCTGATTACAAATATAGGCATACTAAGTTTTTTGACCGCCATATTCCCTGCAGATTAAACATGTGACAGTACTCCATATGTCTCATGGAAACATTGCACCCGATGGAGCACACAATGGCCATAAGTCCTCCTTCACTGCTTTTCACTTGTGCCCAGAACACGAGTCTTTACACAGAAAGATACTTTGAATTTTTTACCATGGTTTGACCTGTCCCTCTAAATGAGGTTTATGCAGAACAGATATCCGCGCATGATAAAACTGCTGGTATTATTTTGCATTCTTTTGAAAAACTGATTAGGCAAATTCAATTTCTTTTAATGCTGTGGCATATTAGAATGTGACTTCTACAATGCGCTTATCCTGCTCCTGCTATTATTCCATGTCTTTCGCTTCATTAAAACAGGCTTTTTCACATTATGATTTCTAAACCCTGCAAGTATCCAGACAATTAGATTTTATTTGTCAGACGCCACCTGCTTTAGAGAAGAAATACAAATATTTTGTATCATTCACATTGATAAAATAAAAAAATCTTACTTAGTTTGCATTCACATAATATGTAGCAGATCTTCATTGAATTATATTAGAGTTTAAAAGAAGATTGTAGGTTAAAGGAAAAAAAAAATATTATGGATGACGTACAAAAAAAAGAAAGACATTTATCTCAACTATGTATCAAGAGGATAAAATTGTCTCACTATAACTGATAGTAAATGTCCTATATGAAACCTTTTACTGAAAAGATATGTTTGGATAAAAAGGAGTGTTTGTAGCTTACACTATTTCCATAACTTTAACTCCAGTTTAAAAAAAAAGTTTTTTTTAAAAAAATAAAAAACTTTAAAGTTCAAATCACCCCCCATTCGGCCCATTGAAAACTAAAGAGTTTAAAAAATAAAAAATATACACATATTTGGTATCGCCACATTCCGAAATGACCGATCTATAAAAATATAAAATCAATTAATCTGATCGGTACAGGGCGTAGCGGCAAAAAAATTGCAAGCGCCAAAATTACGTTTTTTGGTCACCACAAATTGCGCAAAATGCAATAACAGGTGATCAAAATGTAGCATTTGTGCAAATATGATACCATTTAAAATATCAGCTTAAGCCGCAAACAATAAGCCATCATTGAGCCATAGATCCCAAAAAATGAGAATGCTACGGGTTTTGAAAAATGACGCAAAAAGTGTTCCACTTTTTGGACAAACTTGTGAATTTTTTTAACCCCTTAGATAAAAGTAAACCTATACATGTTTGGTGTCTACAAACTTGTACCTACCTGAGACATCTCATCAACACATCAGTTTTATCATATATTGAACATGGCGAATAAAATATCCCAAACATTATTGTTCGATCGCACTTTCTTTTTGCAGTTTTCCGGGACTTGAACTTTTTTTTGCTGTTTGCAGTACACTATATGGTAAAACTGATGGTTTCATTTAAAAATACAGCTCGTCCTGCAAAAAACTAGCCCTCATATGGCAAGATTGATGGAAAAAAGTTACGGCTCTCGAAAGGGAGCAAAAAAAAAAAATGGAAAATCACCTGAGGGTGAAGGGGTTAACAATCATTTTTAAAAAATTTGAATTTTTAACCTCTATATTGAAGTATGAAAAAAATATGGTATATTTATTTATCTTTCTCACATATATAGCACTATTAATTCCAAAGTGCTTTACAGACATTATCTTCACTGTGCCCATTGGGGCTCACAATCTAAATTCCCTACCATAATGTCTTTGGAGTATGAGAGAAAATCGAAGTATATAGCGGAAACCCATGCAAACACAGGGGAACATACAAACTCCATGCTGATGGTGTCCTTGGTGAGATTTGAACACAGGACCCCATCGCTGCAAGACTGCAGTGCTAACCACTGAGTCACCGTTCTGCCACAGTTTGTTTGTTTTTTGTTGTTTTTTTTTAAAGCTAAAAGTTGAATAACAAATAGTATCTTTGAATGGAAAAGTTAGAGCTGTATTCAAACTGTAGCAATAATTGCTTTTTGTTTAGAAGGATTGTCCACCTGAGGACCAAATAATTCTTTGGTTGACAAAGACACCTTCTTGATGATTTGGCCCTGTAATGACAAAGCCTATGTATTAGGATTCACATTTTAATGTGGATTCACTAAACCAAAAGTGAGGGTGAACACATGGACCCAAGGAGATGGCACAGTGGAATGGTAAGGACCAGGAGAGTGGGTTAAGCTGGACGGTAACCAGGCAAGCTAGACGGGATACACCAAAAGACCAAGAGTCAAGGGTGTAGCAAACACAGGAACTCATGAAGTATAGCCAGTCCAGAAATTACTGAAGTATATTGTAAACAAGTCCAGAACATACATTGCTATGCTGACAGCAGACAAAAGGTAAAGCAGCAAATAATGGATAGCCACTAGCAGCAGACGTGAAGACACAAATTTGATTTTTAAGAAGATATTCTCAAAAGCAGAAATGTTTGAAATATAAAAAAAGTTCAGAATACAGTTCAAGTTTATAGTTATGTGGCTCACATCGCAAAAACAAGTGGCCACAGTCTGAATAGCAGCTTTACTCACAACCTGTGAATATCAATAAGATTATCCAGACCAAAAAAGGGATTTTTATTAAGTTACAATGGGGGACTACAGTATCATTGAACAACCACTGGAACAAAGCTGTTGTATTTGGGGACTTTTATTTCCCTTACGTGTATAACAAAGGTCGTGGAAGGAAACCGACCATTTATGTGATATGAGCCACAGGAGTGCAAACGTCAACTGATGGCACCTTTAAGGATTGTAAAACTTCCTTTATTTTCTCTGTTGTAATTACAGTTATAATGTTTGCCTTCTAATACTCTTCTAAAATACAACATTGAGAAATTGTAGAATGGGGCTTTGTAAACCGCGCCAAAGATCACTGATGAAATCTTGGATTAATGTAAACTTTTTATTCTTGCACAGGTCTACGCGTTTCAGGAGACTCTGCTCCCTTCCTCAGGACCAAACAGGCATAAGTTACATCAGATCTCTCTTATGCCTGTTTGGTTCTGAGGAAGGGAGCAGAGTCTCCTGAAACGCGTAGACCTGTGCAAGAATAAAAAGTTTACATTAATCCAAGATTTCATCAGTGATCTTTGGCGTGGTTTACAAAGCCCCATTCTACAATTTCTCTCTGTTATCAGCCACCTGGGGTACTGATCCGGATTTATGCTGTTACAGGAGTTGTGCCTTTCACAACCATCTTTGGTGAGTAGGATAATCTCCTTTATCACCTCCTGTCTGTCCAGGTAAGACCCTATTGCGCTTTTTTGTCTGCAGGTTTTTTTTATCTAAAATACAACATTGATATTTTGATAAAAAGTCCAGTCAACAATACTTTAGAATTACAGCAGATCAATGATTAACCAGCAGGTCTGAGCCAGTCTGTCTGCTTATTATTGGAGTGTCGAAAAGTACAAAGCGTAAAAGCCTCGATACATTAAAGGCCGCTTTAAACGCAACGACATCGCTAACGCGATGTCGTTGGGGTCACGGAATTCGTGATGCACATCCGTTCTCGTTAGCAACGTCGTTACGAACGACTACTAAAGATCAAAAATACTCACCTTATCGTTGATTGTTGACACGCTGTCCATTTCCCAAATATCGTTGCTGTAGCAGGACACAGGTTGTTCGTCATTCTTGCGGAAGCACACATCGCTATGTGTGACACCGCAGGAATGAGGAACATCCCCTACCCTGCGGCCGCCCGCAATGAGGAAGGAAGGAGGTGGGCGGGATGTTTGTCCCGCTCATCTCCGCCCCTCCGCTTCTATTGGGCGGCCGCTTATTGACGTCGCTGTGACGCCGAACAAACCACCCCCTTAGAAAGGAGGCGGTTCGCCGGTCACAGCAATGTCGCTAGGCATGTAAGTAGTGTGACGGGTCCGAGCGATGTTGTGCGCCACGGGCAGTGATTTGCCCATGACGCACAACTGATGGGGCGGGTACGCTCACTAGCAATCTCGCTAGCGAGATCGCAGCGTGTAAAGCAGCCTTTAGACTAGTGGTTGTAGGCTTTTGTAAATCAGTCTTAATGAGGGGAGTGTAGGAATATGATGCACCAAACTCATTAAAGTGGTTGTCCACTACTAGGACAACCATTTCTGATGCCACATATTTCCCTCAGGAAAAATAAAAAAACCTACACTCACCTCCCATGCTGGCGCTGTTCCAGCAGTGTCTGAGCTAGTGTCCCCAGGGCTCATGGGCTCCTTGGGACTTTGTGATGTCAGGCAAACCTCAGAACCAATCACTGCCATCTTCTCTCTCCCCGCCTCCAGACAAATGAGTCAATCATCAGGATTTAAACTCTGCAGCTGCTGCTCATTTCTTAGGGATTGCTCTTACATCCAAAGGGGATAGAGAAGCCTGTGGTTAGAGGACGTGAAGCTCGCGTGACACCACAACATCATGTGAGCCTTGGAAAGTCAAACTCAGACACTGCTGCAACATTGATAGCACCAGATGCAAGTATAGGCTTTTTATTTTTCTTGGAGGAAACATGTGACATCAGAAAGGGTGGTCTTAGTAGTGGGCAACCTTTTTAAGAGGAACATGCCACTTAATAGATTAACGCATCTTATCAGTGACATATACCATAGTGCGCCTTTAGAAGTCCTAGTCTGAGATTGGTCTAACATTTAAAGCACAATAATTCAAGAATTTAATAAGTGGGCTACACGCTGGCCTCTACCCAGCCATTTTTGTAGAACTATTTGAAATAAGAGTGAAGACACCAAATGTTAAGAAAAAATTGTGCAAATCCAGGTTACGCAAAAATCTTGTTACTATTCCAAGTGTTTTATGCCAGTTTTATTTGCGTAAATACTTTGATGAATTAGGAACATAGCTTGTTCAATACTGGGATACACAGGACTTTCTAAATCGGCTTGAAATGTAATGATTAGGTATGATCGAATACCTCAAATATTCGGCTTCGCGAATATTTGCCGAATAGGTCGCCGCTATTCGACTAGTCGCCAATATTTGATGTGCAATGTAAGTCTATGTGAAACCCGAATAATAACTATTCAGAACTATTTGGGCTTCCCATAGACCTACATTGCGCATCAAATATTCGCATAGAGCGACCTATTCGTCGGATATTCGCGAAGCTGAATATTTGAGGTATTTGATCATCCCTAGTAATGATGTCCCGGAGGTTTGCCTGGTAAGGGGTGCTTCACACACAGCGAGATCGCTGCTGAGTCACGGTTTTTGTGACGCAGCAGTGACATCATTAGCGATCTCGCTGTGTGTGACACTGAGCAGCGATCTGGCCCCTGCTGTGAGATCGCTGCTCGTTACACACAGCCCTGGTAAGTTTTTTTATTGTTGCTCTACTGCTGTGACGCACAGATCGCTGTGTGTGACAGTGAGAGAGCGACGAAATGAAGCGAGCAGAGAGCAGGAGCCAGAATCTGGCAGCTGTGGTAAGCTGTAACCAGGGTAAACATCGGGTAACCAAGGTGGTTACCCGATATTTACCTTCAATACCAGCCTCCGCCGCTCTCACGCTGCCTGTGCTGCCGGCTCCTGCTCTCTGCACATGTAGCTGCAGTACACATCGGGTTAATTAACCCTATGTGTTCTGTAGCTAGGAGAGCAGGGAGTCAGTGCTAAGCAGTGTGCGCGGCTCCCAGCTCTCTGCACATGTAGCTGCAGTACACATCGGGTTAATTAACTCGATGTGTACTGTAGCTAGGAGAGCAGGGAGCCAGCGCTAAGCAGTGTGCTTGGCTCCCTGCTCTCTGCACATGTAGCGATGTTATGATCGCTGCTGCGTCGCTGTGTTTGACAGCTAAGCAGCGATCATAACAGCGACTTACAAGGTCGCATTTACGTCACAGAAAATGGTGACGTAACAGCGATGTCGTTGTCGCTATGTGTGAACCCAGCTTAACTTGTGGAACCCGGCATGCAGCTAAGCATATGATAAGGGAACAAAGCCTGCCTGTGGAGCTGAGAAAGATGTGTAACACCACGAGGAGGAATGACTGCTTGTCAATTTAATCAGAAGCAAATACGTATGGATTTTCTGATGTTTAGTATATTATTCACTACTATAATTGATACTACATTAATATTACAATTAACACAAGTAAGTACAGAAGATGTGTATACAGTAAAAACAGAAAAAATACATTGCTATGAGTAGATAGGTGCATACATAAAGGTTGGCGCTATCAGAAGGATTTTCTGTAATGGTCCCAACATTTTCTAAATATATAAAATATCGCATTGTGTAGAAAATTCATTGCAAAGAACTACTAAAAGCTTTGCTGAGACTGTTTGGATGACTGGGTCAGTTTCACTACATTTTCCTATGTTTACAGTTTATATTTACAGCTTGCATTTTGGGCTTAGACTTTCTTTAAATAGCACATAAAGTAATATTATACATGACCCCTTGTCCCGTGTCTATTCTCGCATTGTCTAAGTAGCAAATGACAGTTATAAAAAGAGATGACGAAGAAGCTGCCGACAGTTGCGCTCCACCAGGAGTCGTTGCGCTGTCCGTAATCTCTGGGTTAAATAAACAATGCTACCTCCAGACAGCACAGGTGCTAAATAGCTGACAAGGGGCTCCTAACGAGAGACAGACGGGCCGGCTCATTAAATGCTGCAGGTGTCACAGCTTCCATGTTGTTACACCATATTCGAAGCTGTATCGTACAAATTACAAGCACATAAACAACAACAGAAGATTAATGGCTGCTACCTCACACTTACAAAACAGCTGAACAAATGTTTTGGGGTTTCGCTTGAGTGGAGCTAAGAGCTGTAGTACGCTGGGATTTAGCATAGGTTCTGTACAGTAATATTCTGCACTTGCCGGCTGACGGCGAAGGGAAACAAATGTACAGTAATGGAGAGCTAAGGGTATGCTGATGTCAACTGGAACAATTTGCCAGGATGCCACAATGCCCTTCACTGTCAGAAATGTTTATGTTGCATTTACAACAGCTTATTAAACCACAGGCTATTTACTGTACAATTCAGTAATCCATTCTCTTACAGAAAAAAAAAAACAATCTTGTTATACAGGAGGAGTAGATGTTTATTTTATATGTGTCTATGTGGCCAAACAGTAGTACTAATGTGAATTTCAGCCTGTTTGGAGTTTTGCTTCTATTTTGCTATAAAGTGTTAAATTTGTATTGTGAGAAATTGGGGTACTTATGATTCAATAATTTTGAATAGGTTTTCAAAGTTTATACATAAAACAGTTCTAACAAAAACAATAAAACAAAGTGCTGTATAGCATTACTTCATGCTATATCAAACAAATAATATACAGTAGACATATACAAAAGGAGAAACAAACAAATAACATTGGTAAAAACTATGACATACAGTCGGATTAAGTATTTACAAAGTATGATATTCAAATAATATGTCAGGAGATAGATGTAAACAAACAATTTTTTTGTTAAACTAATTAAATAAGTATAGTGTATTACGTTTATACAAGAATTATAACTAGATTAGATTTAAAATTTTATGTATTGTTGTTAATAAAATTAGTCCATGGGCCCCATTTTTTATGAAATCTGTTCCAAGAGTTATTAATTAGAGCATGCTTCTCTTCATAGAACTTATGAAGGGATATTTTTTCTATTAGATCGTAAATATTTGGAATTTTATTGGATTTCCAACGTGCCGCCAATTCGATTTTGGTAACTAGAAGGATATGAATTACGATGGCCCTGTATTTTATGTTTATTGTATCCGAATCTATCGATAAGAGAGCTAATTGTGGGGTTAGACTTATTTTTGAGTGCATTATCAGATTTATTATTTTAGACACTTTCTGCCATAAGCTTCTGATTTTAGGACAGCTCCAAAAAATATGAACAATGTCACCTTTTGTATCACAACCTCTCCAGCATGTTGGTTTTTGGCTTGGGAATATTTTAGCTACTTTGTCCGGAGTGAAATACCATCTGGTATAAATCTTATAATAAGCTTCATGTAATGTAGCGCAGATATTGGAAAGGTATGTGTTTTTAAGAGCTTTATCCCATTGGTCTTGGGTGAATTCTACTTTCAAGTCCTTTTCCCAACTGGATATGTGTATCATTTTTCTTGTGGGGAGTTCAGAATTGTAGGCATGATAGATGTTCTTATGACTCCATATTAGTTTGTTATTTGGGTGAAATTGGGGCACTTAAAGGGAACCTATCAGGTGCAATATGCACCCAGAACCACAAGCAGTTCTGGTTGCATATTGCTAGTCCCTGCCTATAACAGCATTGATAAAGAGATCTTTACAAAAAGTATTTCTAAAGATCCTCTATGATATGCTAATGAGGCCACTGACTAGTCACAAGGGCGTTAGTTCCTGCACTCATTCCTCACTGTTAGGATAGTAGCATGCCCACAGGGGCGTACTAGCATGTAATTCAATGCCCATTGCTAGCGTCATCACCAGCAGTGACCCATGTACTTTCATTGTATGCTTCATTGCTGCAGCCTTAGATGCCGGGCAATGTGCATGATTAGTAGTCCCCGACACTTCCGGTCATGCACACTAGACATCTCTGAAACCGGAAAGCATACACCCGGCTTCATAGTGCGCATGATCGGAAGGGCAGGGACCTGATCATGCGCACTGAAAAGCATCTGAGGCTGCAGCAATTGACACAGGTACGCCCGTCACCACTGGTGATGATGCTGATAGTGGACATTGAATAGCATGCTAGCACACCCTTGTGGACGTGCTACTATGCTAGCAGGGCAAAATGAGCACAGGAACTAACATCCTTGAGACTAGTCACTAGCCTAATTAGCATATGATATAGGATCTTTAGAAATTATTTTTCTAAAGATTCCTTTATCTATTCTGCTATAAGCTGGGACTACTAGACAGGCATTATCAATATGCACCAAGAACTGCTCGTGGTTCTGGGTGCATATTGCACCTGACAGGTTCACTTTAATTAGAGATTAGACAATTGTTTGAAGGCAAAATAAACTTGCCTCAAACTCCCCTGAATCAGGTTTTTTCAACTTGCCTCATGTCTGTCCCACTGCCTCCTCCCATCTTGTTCTACACAAAGCTACTGCTCTTTTCTTCAAGATCACAAAGACAATATCCTCTTCACCTTTTCTGCTATCTTTACTCTGTGCTGAGGCTTACGTTTCTTAGTAGGCATCTGATATAACAAAGCACAACATGACATCACAACGAGTGTTACCCTAGGCCCGATCAAAGTGGCTGATTCACATCTTGATTCTGACATTTTGATGTCAGAGGCCTGCTCAGTGATGGAAGCCCTGGCTCAGAATCACAATGTGGAAGAGCCGAAGAGAACATCATACATATGCCAAACGAAAGAATGATCCAGAGGGAGCTGCATGAAGAGGCAGTCAAAGAATAAGACAGTGGCAGGACAAGTGAGTGGTGAGGGGAGAATTGTTTTTTTCAGCCTATGTTTATTATGCTCTTGGTTCTAGAACCTCCCAAGATAAGAATAAGGAACATTTGAATTACATCAAAGTACTTCAATGTGCATTGAATTTCTAGTGAACTGTCAAATTTGAATTTCAGCAGATTCGCTAATCATTATTCCTATGATAAGGTTGGAGTTGACATTTCTGTACATTTTAAAATTTTAATATTAATATTAGTGTTGTTACACTTATAATCTTTGTTTATTATCCAGAGCAAACAATTACTATTTAAAGTTTCCTACATTCTGCAGTACTCAGTTGGTATATCCTAGGTTGCCTCTTACTTTTACATTTTTATCCAATCGCTAGGATAGGTCATTAATGTCTGATCTGTACGAGGAAAAGAAGGTCCAGCTCACCACTTTATGAGTCAGGGGTATATCACGTTCGTCCACTCTGCGATTCCCAGGCACAGGAAAAAATAATTTAATAGATCAAATGTTGAATCTAGCGGATGGTCTGATGGGTCAGAATCCGACATCCCACACCCCCACCGATTAGGAGGAAATTGTCCTGCTTCCGTAATGATGGGAGGAGGACTTTTTATAAAAACATCCTTTATTAGGATTAGTTTTAAAATTGGCCGATCAACTGTCATTGGTGCCGGCAGGGGCAGCAGGCATACAGAAATGCTAAGTTCTGGAGCTGCCCCGTCAACTGATAGCAGCTATGGCTAGGTACTTCACATCCAACTCCCATTAAAATCAATAGGAAATGGATTTACAATTCCAAGCCATGATTGCTATCAGAAGATTGGGCAGATCTGTAATTGATATGCATCATTTGTCCAAATTCTATAACCCTTTATAGCCACAAGAACCATTAGGGACGGTGTTTAACCTAAAAAGCTAAACTTTATTTATTCATATAAAAACTGTATTAGCAATTACATGTGTCAAGCAAAAGATCTTAAAGTTATCACACTGGACATGTCAACATACTCATATTGTACCAGTAGTAAGCTCTACAGTGCCGTCTAAACATGGTTACATCTTTCAGAAACCAGCAGCTATTATTCAGCTTCACCCATGATTACTGCAACAACCCCTAGAGGAAAATACTTTGTTGAAAGTATTTTCCTCTAGGGGTTGTTGCAGTAATCATGGGTGAAGCTGAATAATAGCTGCTGGTTTCTGAAAGATGTAACCATGTTTAGACGGCACTGTAGAGCTTACTGGTACAATATGAGTATGTTGACATGTCCAGTGTGATAACTTTAAGATCTTTTGCTTGACACATGTAATTCTTAATACAGTTTTTATATGAATAAATAAAGTTTAGCTTTTTAGGTTAAACACCGTCCCTAATGGTTCTTGTGGCTATAAAGATCTGTAATTGAGCATTTCTGGTTGCTTGTTACCACTGCTGGTGCCGAAGACAGCTGATCGCAGGGCTGCCGGGTGCCAGACACCGGTCAATCAGACATTGATGATGTATCCTAAGGATAGTCCATTGTTTTAAAAGTAGTGGACAACTTCTTTTACATTGTCAACCCATTGATTTTAATGAATAGCGTAAAATATTTTATTCCCCCTGTGAGATGCTGTAAAGTAATGTAACACTTGCTCCCAAGCTCTTCTATGGTTTGCAGATGACCACGGAGGGTCTCAGCAAAACATAAGTCTTATCAATAGAAGACCTTTTAAGCAAAAAACAGTGGAAAGGAAAAGTGGAACACCAAGTAATCAGATTTTTTTGCAGTATGCCACCTATGAATTTTCAACAGCTCTATTATTTTTTATTCATATTTGTTTTATGAACAAACATGGGTCGGTAGTATTTATTATCGAGTTCCTTGTGGCACTGTCACCCAGTTGTGGTTGCTCACATATCTGTTTAGCCAAGTGTCATCAATTATAGTGAGATGTTATCCATGTAAAATATAATGGTGTTGTCGAAAGATAAAAAATAGAATTCCTTATACCCATGTAACCCAAGGATTAACCAGCCACAGTGTGCATCGATTCACATTTGTTACTACGACAGCAACACAATCAACATTATCATTAGGAATATGAGTAGCAGCTGGGTTGCCCCAGGGCCGAAGGAAATCTTGGCCGGATTTGTGACAGTTACAAATATTTTCTTTTCCTTCTGCTATCCATGTAAATTTGCCATTCTTTTGCTACATTCCTCTAGAATAGAGATATCGAGTGTCACAAGCACCGAGTCATAAGTGGTGTTAATGAACAAAGTGCTTCATTAGCACATGACATAGATTCATGTCATAAGCATTAAGGAATTCCCAAATTGCTGACGGTGTGTTAACACATTTCTACACTGTGCTAAAAAAGTACTCGATTATACTTCAAGTAAGTGAAAATATGTTTTTAATAAAGAAAAAAAATCAGCTTTAAATTTTAAAAATCAATTACCAAATTTATACTGTCAATCATGTCCAGTGGTTAGGAAAGTAAGTGGTGCAGTTATAAGCTATAGTTAAGTTTTTATGGTTTTTAATATAGTAGACATATAGTTGCATGAATTTTTCACTATTTAAGTGTATCATTTCATTATTTTGAAAGAAAAAGTCTTAAGAGAGTATATCTATAAGTATTGTATGTGTGCCCCTTGCAAGGTATTGCACATGGACTTCAAATTTTTGTGCACATGAACTTTTGCTGCCGTCAGTGAACATAGCTGGACATTGTTGTTACATTAAAGTGTTAAAGTAATATATGTTTTCCATATGATATTGACTTGTTTGATTTCTAGGTAATATTTCTGTTATTGATGATTAGTAATATGCTTGGACTGGCCAACAGGGGGACAGGTAAATCCCCCGGTGGGCCCCTGTGCAGTATTGCATTCTCTATTTCCCTAAAAAAGCAGTAATTCTTGCAGTATAATTAATGGAAACAGATACATTTGTGAAAAGGGTCAGGAAATATTCCATGTTTCTGAACTCTGGGTCAACAGACCAACACTGATGATTATTGTCTTTCCAATATTAAGACTGTATTCATGTGTGTATGGGTGTAGTACCAAGGTACTGCATAGGTAAAGCCTGGATATACAGTAGATTACAGGGAAAACATGTCATGAAAAGGAAGAAAGAGCTAATCTATTTCCTTTTTCAGAACTACTTCCAAAATATCCAGTCGACTTGGTTGCAGAATGGTGTTTCCTGACTGATTTATCCTATATTCTTTATAAATACTAACCTACAGAACAAACCTTTCCACCATGAAGTGTGCTGTGATTAAAATACTGATCGTGTCAAGGGACCCTACCTTGGTAACACCACCTTCCAACCCCACCAAGTTCTTCACCATGTCCATTACATTACAGATATGCAGTGGTAAATACATTCTGCATAGACTTCAAAGGGTACCATATTTTAGCTTAATACAATTTGGAGATATCACAAGGGTGTATTAAGTTAGTGTGCATGAAAATACTTATTGATTCAGCATGTTGGATACAGATTTTCCTTTAGTAAATGGTGGTGATGCTGCTCCTGATTGGAAGTGGCACAATCACTGCGTAACATCATGCGTAAGGAAGGACGCGGACTCAAACCATATAAACATGTAGGCAAGAGAGTTAGGAGATAGGATAGTCAACATGTCAGTGAGGATGGGCCAAGGAAGCACACATAGCTGGAAGCTGCTGCTTTTTTGCTCATTATGTTTATAATGATAATGCAATTCAACCCCACATACATGCATTTTCTGGGCGATTGGAGGCCATGGAATACTTTCAATTTGTTGCATATCGATATGTTGTAAATTCTAAGTTCCTTGCAAAATTTAGCAAGTTTTGCACATGTGAATTTTAAAAGTTTCACTCATTTCTATCAAAAACACAGGTCTGCAATGGTAAAATTGTTTGAAAAGTAAAAGGCGTTTTTTTTAATATACTTTCAATCGCTGAACTCAGTAAAAATATCAAAAAATTCCATCACATACAGTTCTTTTTCACAGTGACTCCATAGGCCTTTCCAGCAAAATAGTTTCACCTCTTTGCATGACCTTCAGTGGATGATATTGGTGTTATTAATAACACTTTATTCAGAATATGTAAAGCAGGATTCTGAAAAATCGTGCGATCTTTGGCAGGATCGGACCGGAATTGGACATCCGAACATTTACCCCAAAAGTTGGTGATCTTGCCAAGGATCAGTAAATATTCGGATGGTAAAACCATCCTCTCCCTGCTCATCACAGCCATGTGAAGCATTGACATGGCTGTGACTGGCCACTGTAAAAAAAAAAAAAAAAAAAAAAAGGAAGCAAAAGGGTTAAAGCAGTACATACTTGAAAAAGTCTCCCGCAGCTGCAGCGCTACTTCCGGGGTTGATATTTATCCTTCATATATATTCACTACTTTCCTCTTTCACCGGTGTCTCTGATTGGCTGCAGTCAGACCACACCTCCACCCTCTGAGACAGCATCTGTGATTGATTGCAATAGAAAATGCGTCTCTGTCCTTATAATAGTGTAACAAATTAAAAAAAATGTCGTAGGGTCCCCCTGTATTAATACCAGAACAGATAAAACTACGGCTACAGGCTGCAGCCCCCAGCCGTGCACTGATCGTGGCTGTGTATCAAAATAGGAGAAACTGTATGCAGCTTTTTTTTTTAATTATTTAAAAATAATTTACTTTCACTTAGAGATTAGTAATGGGTGTCTCATAGATGCCTCCCATTACAAATCTAGGGCTTAGTGGCAGCTGTGGGCTGTTATTAATCCCTTATTACTTGTATTGCCCATGCACCAGGGTAATCGCGAAGACTCAGGTAAAGTGCCAGAATCATTGCATCTAATGAATGCGGCAATCCTGGACAGTAACAGGCTGCTATTTTTAAGCTTAACCATGTGCCTCCCAAATCTGAGAATACCAGCCCCCAGCTGTCAGTGTTTATCTTGGCTGGGTATCAAACTTGGAGGGGACCGCATGGCATTTTTTAAAAATTATTTATTTAGTTAAATATTTAAAAAAAAAAGGCATATGTGTTTTTTCTTTTTTTGGTACACAGCCATGATAAGCACATGGCTGAGGGCTGCAGCCTGTAGCCATGGCTTTATCTGTGCTTGTATCAATACAGAGGGGCCCGAAGCTAATTTTATCTATTTATTTATTTTACACCCTTATAAGGTTGCAGACAGAATTTGTGATTCCAACCAATCACAGATGCTTGCTCAGAGGGTGGGGGCATAGTCCAACAGCAGCCAATCACAGACGCTAGTGGAAGGGGA
The DNA here is from genome assembly GCF_048569485.1 of Anomaloglossus baeobatrachus. Taxonomy (NCBI): domain Eukaryota; kingdom Metazoa; phylum Chordata; class Amphibia; order Anura; family Aromobatidae; genus Anomaloglossus; species Anomaloglossus baeobatrachus. The sequence continues at coordinate 539,510,720 of NC_134356.1, read as the reverse complement.
AAGCAGTGAATGTGTATGTGAGGGATAGTTATCGGACCCAGAGCAAGCGAGAAAGCTGGGAGGCTCAGTAAGTATGTACTGCTTTAATCCTTTTTTATTTTCTTTCTTTCACAGCCCCCTACACCATTTTACAACACATCACTTTTGCCTCCCATTGAATTTAATGAATTTGGCTAGGATCGATCTCAAGCGGGATCAGCAATCCTGAACTGATCCAATCCTTGGCAGGATTGCTCATCACTAATTCTTACAAAGACTATCAGGCTAATCTTAACATGCCACAGCTTTTTTTCACAGCTCGAAAGAAATGATTTTGTCAGGGACTTGGACCTTCGTAAGCATTCTGCAGAACTTTAGGCTCTAGACTAAAATAAAAGAACCTACTTTTTCCTGGTACCTGTTTTTCATGGTACAGAAGCACAGAAAAGGAATTACTTCCCTACTTTAATCAAGATGATGCTCTAGTGAATTCCAGTGATGTTCCTATTCCTTGATCTTACAAGAATCAAGGATGAACTCATCACTGGAGCCAAAAAAACGTTTCCAATGAGAACATCTTTGAAACTGGCACTAAAGAACATAGTTGTGGAAAATTTAATTGGTCCCACTAAAGTTCTTCTGCCACCACTCCACACTGACTGATGAAGCAGTTTGTGAAAGCTCCCACGAAGAAGGAGAAACTTTTAAGTACCTCAGTACCAAGTTTTATAGACTGTCTAAAGCAAAACTGAAGGAAGGCATTTTTGTGGCATGCATTAAGGACTATATTGGCTATACCACACTCTAAAAAAAAAAAAGATTGGAAAGCACATTACTAAGTCGGTTCTGGGTACAATATCTAGTAGACAGCCTCGGTCAGGTCTCTCCAAACACTTTGCAGAGGTACATAAAAGGAATCTCATATCGCTAAAAAGTTAACAAGGATAGAGAGAGAGGGTAGGCCCTGCAGAGGTGGGAATTGGCAACGGCTGCTTCTCAACCAAAAGTCCTTTTGGATCTTGGAGTTAAATCCACGATTCCCTGAAGAACTAAATTTTCATAGTGATCTCACATATTTTTATTAATGTATATGCTTTTCTTTTTCGAGGTATATAGAGCAAAATTGGAATATTAGAAGAACTGAATAACTCAATGAGTATGAAAATACACAATAAATATTCATAAAAGTGTATGTAAGTGAATGCTCAAATAGGTAAATATACAAATATACATGGTTTAATAATTAATAAATGTGTGGGATTTTTTTTATATCAAAAGCCAGAGGAAAAATACAATGAAAAAATAAATAGAAAAAAAATAAAAAATAAATAAAAATGAAAAGTGATGTTACTCATATATAATCTGTATAATATGCATCAGTGGATATTAACTAAAACAGATAGGGAAATTTATAAATGTTTTTTTCCTCCATGGTGATGAAAATACAGGATGAGATAAGGTTTTCTATGTTGTCTATGGAGTGTTGCTATTGTAATGTATGTTTTCTAAGTGAGTGGGATGGGAGGTTCCACTTCTTGCAACATGTGTAATATATAAAATTGATTGTCATTCATTTGTTTGATTTCCGATAACTTTTGGCTATTTAATGTTTGTGTTATTTCATGTTAGTATGCCTATGAGTAAGGACCTTGTCCGAAACGTGTAAGCCAGTGCTAGAAGCCTTTGAACATGCAATTTTATATGGAATTTTAATGATTAAATAAAGAATATGACTAGGAAACTCATAAAGGACGACGTGTTAGAAACAAAAATCGAAGCTGTGGAAAAAAGGGCTTGGGATTCCTTTAAAGACGTCCTGAAGAAATTTCAAATTTTAAGTCCATTATGGAGAACATGCTGAAACGTTTCAAAGCCTTGGGTTGTCTGATCAATTTGAAGTTACATTTTTTAAATTCCCATTTTGACTACTTTCCTGAAAACCTTGGTGCTGTTAGTGAAGTAGGAACATTTCATCATGATCTCAAGGAGATGGAAAGACTGCTGGATGCTTCACAGAGAGACTCCGCAGACCTTCTATAAGGAAAATGGGATCAAGAGACGTTTTGAAGAGAGAAGGAAAAGGCGCAAAAGGGCTTGTGCAGAAAATATACCCTATGGGAACAAACATGCTAGAAATAGGAGGAAACCCCTATGGCTAAATAGAGCTGTAAGGGAAGCAATAAAAGAAAAACAGAAAGCCTTGAAAGAATTAAAGAGGATAGGTAGTGATGAGGCATTATATAATTATAGAAAATTAAATAAAATATGTAAAAAGCAAATTAAGTTAGCTAAGTTTGAGACAGAGAGACTCATTGCGAGAGAAAGTAAAAATAATCCTAAAATATTCTTTAACTACATAAACAGTAAAAAACTGAAAAGCGATAGTGTTGGCCCCCTTAAAAATAGTCTTGGTGAAATGGTGGAAGGGGATGAGGGTAAAGCCAACCTGCTGAATGACTTTTTTTCTACGGTTTTTATACAAGAAAATGCCATGGCAGATGACATGACCAGTGATACCATAAATTCACCCTTGAATATTACCTGCTTAACCCAGCAGGAAGTACGCTGCCGCCTCGAAATCACTAAGGTTGACAAATCTCCGGGCCCGGATGGCATACACCCCAGAGTACTACAGGAATTGAGTTCTGTGATAGATAGACCATTATTTTTAATCTTCTCAGATTCCTTAATAACAGGGTCGGTACCGCAGGACTGGCGCATAGCAAATGTGGTGCCAATATTCAAAAAGGGGACAAAAACTGAGCCTGAAAATTATAGGCCGGTAAGTTTAACCTCTACGGTTGGTAAAATCCTTGAGGGTTTCTTGAGAGATGCTATACTGGAGTATCTCAAGAAAATTAACCTTATGACAGAGTATCAACATGGGTTTATGAGGGATCGATCCTGTCAAACTAATTTGATCAGCTTCTATGAAGAGGTAAGCTCAAGTCTGGACCAGGGAAATGCAGTGGATGTTGTGTATATGGACTTTTCAAAAGCTTTTGATACGGTGCCACACAAAAGGTTGGTACATAAAATGAGAATAATGGGGATAAGGGAAAATATGTGTAACTGGGTTAAAAACTGGCTCAGTGATAGGAAACAAAGGGTGGTTATTAATGGTACGTACTCGGACTGGGTCTCAGTTCATAGTGGGGTACCACAGGGGTCAGTATTGGGCCCGCTTCTTTTCAACATATTTAAAAATGACCTTGTTGGGGGCATGCGGAGTAGAATTTCAATATTTGCAGATGATACTAAACTCTGCAGGGTAATCAATACAGAGGAGGATAATTTTATATTACAGGGAGATTTATGTAAATTGGAAGATTGGGCTGAGAAGTGGCAATTGAAGTTTAATGTAGATAAATGTAAGGTCATGCACTTGGGTAGAGGAAATAACATTTATGATTATGTACTTAATTGTAGAACACTGGGTAAAACAGACACAGAAAAAGACTTGGGTGTATGGGTGGATGGTAAACTTCACTTTAGTGGACAGTGTCAGGCAACTGCTGCCAGGGCTAATAAAATAATGGGATGTATTAAAAGAGGTATAAGTGTTCATGAAAAAAATATAGTTCTACCTCTGTACAAGTCACTAGTGCGACCGCACTTAGAATACTGTGTACAATTCTGGTCACCGATATATAAGAAGGACATAGCTGAACTGGAGAGGGTGCAGAGAAGAGCGACCAAGATTATTAGAGGAATGGGTGGGCTGCAATACCAAGACAGGTTATTAAACTTGGGGTTATTTAGTTTGGAAAAACAAAGGCTTAGGGGGGATCTAATCACAATGTATAAATATATGAGGGGACAGTACAGAGACCTTTCCAAAGATCTTTTTACACCTAGGCCTGCGACTGGAACACGGGGGCATCCGCTACGTCTTGAGGAAAGAAGGTTTAATCATAATCACAGACGAGGATTCTTTACTGTACGAGCAGTGAGACTATGGAACTCTCTGCCGCATGATGTTGTAATGAGTAATTCACTACTAACATTTAAGCAGAGCCTGGATGCCTTTCTTGAAAAATTTAATATTACCAGTTATGTATATTAGATTTTATGACAGGGTCATATTGGTCAGGGTTATTGATCCAGGGAACTAGTCTGATTGCCGGATGTGGAGTCAGGAAGGAAATTTTTTCCCCATTGGAACTTGTTTGCCACATTGGGGTTTTTTTTGCCTTCCTCTGGATCAACATGTTAGGCTACGGGTTGAACTAGATGGACTTAGAGTCTCCCTTCAACCTTAAAAACTATGATACTATGATACTATGATGATACTAAGTTTCAATAAAGTTAGAGAATGAATGTTCAGTAAACTTTTATATATAATATTGTGTACATTTTTGGCTACAATAAAGATTTTTTTCGTTCATCTTGATTGTACGTTATTTCAGGGAGCTTGTGTACAAAATCCATACATGATGATTAAAAATAGAAGTGCTTCTTTTTAAATCAGGGCATAAGAAAACATAAGGATCAGTCACTGCATTTGAAACAATGTCCATAAACCCAACTTTTGCATACCAGTGTAATCAATTGTTTGGTAATATAGTTAGTTGATGGCAGCGCAGTTTCATAGGTCTTTCTGCATTGTTTTGGACAACGACAGTGTCTATTGATAACCATTATTAGAAATGAGCAGTTCCATTGAGGCTCGCTTCGCCGGCTGCAAACGAGCCGAGCTTCACAGGTTCGAGCATGACCCAAGTCCCGGATCCAGTCACTGATTGGTAGTTTGAGTCTCTGCCCACATACAGCCAGCTATAAGCAGATCACTTTCGGGGGAAGGCTGTTGTTACCCCCAGTGTGCACTGTTCAAATACTGCAAGCGTCTCGCACAGGGCTGAGCACAGCATTGCTGGCATGAGTTTTGTTCGCACGTAAAGCATCAGATCCCCGAACCCAAAATTAGATTTTTAAATTTGATGTTCGGTTCGAAACCCGAACCTCAGGTTCGCTCATCTGTAACCAAGATCTGTGCCCTCACCTTGTTAGAAATTGCTGTAATATGAAAAATGACCCAACCTTAAGTAGGAGATTCCCTTTAAAGCATTAGTTTACATATCAATTAATAAAGTCATCACTAGGAAATCATATTTTTCTGCCAAATGTTAAGAGATAGTCACAGCTAAGTTATGGAAACGTTGGGAGTGTTGCTTGCTTGGTCAGCATTTTATTTTTCACTTTTTCTGTGACACTTTGACAGAGCCATAAGCTACAGTCCTGGTCTGGTTTTCAGATCTGCTGATGCATGAGTTGTTCAGGACATATATCAATCCAATGTGTCCTATTTATAACAACCAATCATAAAACTCTGCATTAAAATTTCAAGGCAGATGAGAAAAAGGCATGGGTGGGACAAGGTGCCATAATCGTTTATGTGCTCTTGTCCCTGAATGCCCTGGATCCTCGGCAATATTATACCAAGCTGCTCAAGGTGATAGTAGACACTGGCAGGAACACAATTTGGAAAGAGATGTATAAGCCAATAAAGCAGACAAAGTGCAAAGCGGTTTCTGAGTTATGGGAAAATACTGCAGATGTTTTCATTGGATTACATTAGCACCCATTAAACACTTGCTCCTGGTCAATTCTGTGGTGCCCGTAATAACTGTTCTATAAAATGATTATGACAGCTATTGAAAGTCAGAAAGAGTTTTATAAAATTAAAACCTTAACTGGACAAGTAGTCGGATATGGAATAAAAAATAAGGAATAGAAATCTGCTTCAGAGGCAAAAAAGAATGAGAGCATTAGATAATTGCCAACAATTTTATAATTCATATTTAAATTGGCTTATCTGGTCTATCACCTATCCAGATGGAAGGAGAATAAATACTAGATCGGTAAAAATTATGATCTAGAACAAGACAGCCAAGAGTACATCCAACCCAACAAGCGTGACCTCGGTATGGAGTCACTGTGTATAGAGCTGCAGCCGAGCATATAACTTATCCTGAGCTACCTCCTGCAGTGTAGTTCAGAGCTGCATTCATAATTCTGCTGGCTGTAAGTTCATACGCTCAAGAGACAAATATCTAACTTATTAGCTCTGAAAGTGCAGTTTGTTATGGAGCAGTAAGGCTTTTCTATATCATATTACTGCACTGGAATATACAAGGAAAGGCTTGTCACACACTTGTAGGTTTGTTATCTTAGTTACATCCTGAAACTCAATGTAAATACTTTATGCCCAAAACAGACAAAAGCTTATTGCAGGAGTGATATCTTTGTTGGCTAACCCGAAAAATTATGTTTTGAAGCTGGACAGCCAATAAAGATATCACTCCTACAATACTTTTGTCTGTTTTGGCGCATACAAGTATTTGGATCTATTTTTCTGGCTAACACGGTGCCACAATATTATTTTTTATTGTACAAACTTGAATCACTAGAAGATAACACTTCAGCATCTAAAAACCATAGTAAAAATCGGATAATAGCATGTGACTATGCCAAAAACGTCTGTGAGAGCAGTTCTATGCTGGTATTTACTTCTTTATGGTGGGCTTTTTAGATCTAAAATTAGGGTGTTAAAATATTGCTAATTGCAGACGTTACTGACTCCGTGTGCAGCTCCTGTATAGCATATACCGGCAGCTTTGCAATGTAAACATGTGCAGGAGCTTCATTATTGAAGTTACTATTGTTTTTATCAGATTGTAGAGTCACTGTATTCTTAGTGTTGTTCTGTGTGATTAATACTTTTAATTGTCACTGTATTGTTACATGTTTGTGGGAGTCTACTATAACAGTAGGTGGCACTACAGTTCCAGTCTTCCATCTCTCTAAACAGGATATTTGCATAATTAATTTCCCAGAAAAGAATGGAATGGCCTTAAAGTCTCCTTATGCTGGCTTGGCACTCTCCATATGTAAAAACATTCCTCCTTAGCCCCTCTGTCAGCCCTCACATAGCCTTAAAAACAGTATAATGGCCTCCACATATTCCTCCAAACTATATAATGGCCCCTATATAGCCTACTGAATACCATAATAACCTCTACATAGCCCTCCAAACATATAATGACCCCACACACAGTATGATCACTTCAATGAGTAACCATTGGGAAAAAAAAACAAAACTACACAAATGTCCCCATTTCCCTGCTGCTCCGGTATCTTCAGTGTGTGTTGTGAAGCTCTGCACAGTGACACTCATGTATTGCCATCATTGTGCCCACTGTTCTCAGGCATCAAAACACAGACACACAGGAAGAGTGATGGAGGAGGAAGCTGGAGGATGGAGTTGGTAGCTGGCAGCTTCCTTTTCCATCCTTGCCTTCATTTGTTGGCATCCAGATACAGACACAAATGAAAGTGCAATGTCAGGCAGAGGGAGGGAGGTAGTTGGGTGGGAGGGTCAGTTGACGGCTACATCTTTAGTTATATTCACCTAGGGGGGGCGGTAGGGTCCAATGAGTGTTGTTGGTTTCGGTCCGGCACCTCCTCTCTTCCATCCTTTGTGGTCCTCCTTCCCAGCTCTGTGTGGATGATGCATCCTATGACATCAATACAGAGGCCTCCATTGCGCTCCTGTGCACACACGTTTCTCTGCCCTGCTGAACACAAATTAAAGTACTGTAGTGCGCATGTGCGGACGGTCTATGGCCTTTCCCCGCACCTGCTAATTAAAGTACCTTGCATTGCCCTCAGCAGGGCAAAGAGAAATGTGCATGTGCAGGACCGCAATGGAGGCCTCTGTGTTGATGACATAGGATGCGTCATCCACATGGAGCTGGGAAGTAGGAGAGCGATGGAAGGAAGGGCGGAGACACCGGACTGAGACCAGCAATGCTAGTCGGAGCTGACCGCACCGCAAGTCAGTATAATGAAAGATGTTTTTTATGTTATACAGAGCGGCCTGGGCACTTATATACAGTATTGTAGAATTCTGCATGTAAGAGCTCACTGGTGGTGGCCACAGATTATAAGAGACAAATTTGGTAACAGGTTTTTATGAGAGCTGACGGTTTGTAAATAATATGTAACAAAATTTACAAACGTAGCCCAGGGTCCATGATGCAACGAGAAATGCTGCTACTAAATAACCCAGAGGCTAGGCAGATATCAATAATAATAGTGTAGCACTAGCACTGCCTGTGTTACGCCACACAGGAGTAAAGGAGAAAATAGCGATAACCCGTTTACTTCACAGGGATTATGCAAAAGAGAGCTAAGTCGCTATAACCTCTGTTAGCATCCACAGAGGCTACGCACAAAAGGAAGAACAAGCTGAAGGTGAATGCACACGTGTAGAAAATGCCTCCGCTTAGGTGACTTCCGGACAGTGGAGTAGCCCTCTCACTATCCGGCTAGCTGTGTTTGTGGTACTTGCCTAGCAGTGCGGAGTACCCCACTCTCCGGAGCCAGACTGCAATCATGCAGCATACCTGCCTAAGCTATCTGTTTTAGTTGCGGAGTAACCCTCTCACAGGACAACAGGTAGCAGTAAGCACAACACCTACCTAAGCAACCTGCACTAGTTTCGGAGTAACTCTCTCAATGGACAAAAGGTCGCAGAATAGCTGGAAGCTAAAATCGTGGCTGAGCACATGGAGCCAAGATGGCGGGCATCCACACACATTCACCAGCAAACAAAGAATGATCAGAGCATGCTGCCATGCTTGCAGCAGCACTATTTAAAGGCTAAGCCATGCCCCCGGCTGCATCATTGATGATGTCACCCACCGGCCAATCAGATGGTGCCACATCATCAGGTCTGCTGACGCTAAACCACTAATCACAGCCCGCCACGTGACGGACATGCTCAGTGCTGCTCAGACGAACTCTGGAGACTTTGTTTTCTACAACAGAGTATGCTCCACAGCATTCACTATGCTGTCAGGAACAAAGTCTCCACTAAGATCCTGGATATCACCTGTCCAGGCTGGGTGCTGGGTCCTGGGTCCATCAGTGAAGCTAAGTAGCAGGTTTTGTGGCCAAAGCTGAATGGGAGACCATTAGAACCAAAGCTACCTTGGACTTAGCTTCAGAAACAGCCCAATGCTTTACACAGGTTCCCTTGAAATAGAGCTACCATCCAGGAATGACTTACTGTTTAAATCAGGTTTTTGTGTTTATTGATTTTTTAAGGGCAATTTATTTTTTCCCATCCATCTTTATTTAAAAAAGAGCAATTTCCCATGGCTCTGGAGATGTTTTATACTCACATTTCTTGTCATTTTGGTAAACGTTCTCAGGAAGGCGTCTTATTAGTAGAGGCAGAATTATAATGAGAAGTAACACCTCTGTGTACAGCTGAGAACACAGGATCCACCAATCACAGTTGACAATGTCACAGCTCTCCTACTCCCCACCTTAATACACAATGACCATTGCACACAATCATTAGATGCTACAATACAAAATATAGGAAACACAAGCAAAAGAATGCAGCAGCACTCTGGAAGTGCAAAGATATAGGCAAATATGGAATATATGAAATTGTAGCTACATTAATGCTATATCTAGCATATTTTGAAAAATGAAGGCACTTACTGCAATTGGAAAATGTATGCACTAAGTATTTTCCTTTTTCAAAGTATATTATTTATAGCATTAATGCAGTTTAAATTTCATATATTCTATGTTTGCATAGATCTTAGCGTTTTCAGAGTGCTGTATTCTTTTGTTTGTGTTTCATGTAGTCATAGCACTTGGCACCTGTTCACATTTGCTTTGTTTTATTTGGAGATGAGGTATAGTAGGGTTTTTTCAATACAAAAGATAGGGTCGGAGTCTGGTCTTTTAATATACATGTGTTTCCTGAAACCACATGAAGTCAGAATGTATAATAAGTAGGAATGACCGAATATCACAAATATTCGGCAATATTCGGCTTCGCGAATGTCCGAAGAATAGGTCGCCGCTATGCGAATATTCGATGTGTAATGTAAATCTATGGGAAGTCCAAATAGCTGCTATTCGGCAACTATTCGGGTTTCCCATAGACTTAGGGTACCGTCACACTTAAGCGACGCTCCAGCGATCCCACCAGCAATCTGACCTGGTCAGGATCGCTGGTGCGTCGCTACATGGTCACTGGTGAGCTGTCAATCAGGCAAATCTCACCAACGACCAGTGACTAGCCACCAGCCAGCAGTGACTCGTAGAAGCGATGCTGTGCTTGGTAACCAAGGTAAATATCGGGTAACTAAGCAAAATGCTTTGCTTGGTTACCAGCGCACACCGCTTAGCGCTGGCTCCCTGCACTTGTAGCCAGGGTACACATCGGGTTACTAAGCGAAGTGCTTCACTTAGTTAACCGATGTGTACTCTGGCTATGAGTGCAGGGAGCAGGGAGCCAGCACTGGCAGCCTGAGAGCGGCGGACACTAGTAAACCAAGGTAAATATCGGGTAACCAAGCTAAGCGCTTCACTTGGTTACCCGATGTGTACCTTGGTTACAAGCGTCCGCAGTTTCCAGACGCCGACTCCCTGCACATTCAGATCATTGCTCTCTCACTGTCAAACACAGTGATGTGTGCTTCACAGCAGGAGAGCAATGAGCAAAAAATGAACCAACACTGTGTGTAACGATCAGCGATTTCACAGCAGGGGCCAGGTCGCTGATTAGTGTCACACACAGCGAGATCGCTGATGAGGTCACTGGTACATCACAAAAACCATGACTCAGCAGCGATCTCCTAGTGATCTCGCTGTGTGAGAAGTACCCCTTACATTGTGCATCAAATATTTGCAAATAGTCGAATAGCGGCGACCTATTCAGCGAATATGGGCGTTGCCGAATATTTACGGTATTCGATCATCCCTAATAATAACCCAAATTGCCAGTGGGAAAATTATACATTTTCTTTGTTATTTTTTGCACTGATTGTGATATCTGCCTCTATCTTATTCCTTCCATTTACATATAATCCTATCAGTAGCAACTGCCATCTCCTATCTCAGCAATGTAATAATCTGTCTTCACTGAATACAGATTTTACCTGTGAAGTAAGAATTTTTAAAGATGTAAAAATTAGTCTAGGAGAGAAAATCAGGTTTTGTTGATAAGATATATTACAAAGCTGCTTATTTTCTTGTGTGCGGCTATGTTGATGTGACGCCCTGAACTAGCCAGGTAGTCACAGATAGCGCTCCGCACAACACCAGTTCCACACAAGGTAACACCAGCCAACCACATTAAACCCCAGTCACCTCCCTCAGTGCTTAATGGACACACCAGGGGGGGTGGAGCCAGGTGGTTGGCCACACCCACCGAGCAGTTCAGAAGGCCTGAGGCAAGAAGTGCAAGGCAGTCAAGTCAAGTGGCGTTGTCAGTGGAGTGAAGGAGACTGACAGGTGTGAGGGTCGTTGCCCGCACATCTTGGCTAGGAGGCATATGGTGGCCTAGCCTGCAGGAGCCGGGAAGATAGCTCGGTGGAACCGTGGTGGACCGGGACAGGGTAGTGGCCCACTGGAATGGACCCGGGGAACCGACTGGAAACCGGAGCACACAGGGGGGTACTCAGACCCTGAAACGAGGTCCAGAAGCCATTGGGCCAAGTTAATTAACTGATTGCGGTCTGGACTATAGGTCCTTTCCCACCCAAAGTTCCGACTGAAGATAACAGCCCAACGAGGGGGATAGAAAGCCACCGCACAGGCAGAGAGATCCGATGGGCCAGCGTCTGTGGGCAAACGGGCTCCTCAGACATACACACAGCAGGGGAGTGGACTCCCGTTGCTGAAGCACAGGCAGTCTACACATACACTACACGGTGCAGAAGAAAGGCAAAGACCACCAAACCGGATGGGGGACCAGACGTAGCTGGCTGCGGGCACCGACCACCATCAACTTTGTTTACCAGACACTTGTGTGTGTCAATAACAGTGAGTACAACAGTGCCATCCGGCCGCGCACTGCCCTGCACCGCCCAGCTACTCTACCCAACGGGTCCCGAGGCCATCCTCCCTCTCCACGGAGGGGTTAACATCGTGCTGCATCACTCACCATCTCCCCCGGGTGCCCCGTAACCGCAGCGGTGGTGTCTACACCTTCACCACATCCCGTGGGTGGCGTCACGAACTCAAACACGGCTCCGGCCATACACCTACCTACCAACCCCCTTAGTAGTGCCAGCACCCTTTCAGAGCGACGTGACTCCGGGTCCGGAGGCGCTCGAGCCACCCACCAATGAGCCCGGATCCGAGCGGCTCGGCTGCAGCCGAGCGCGGGGCTGTACATTGACACAGGGCTTTTTTGGTAAGTTTTTTTCCTGACCAAAACCTGATCTTGTGGCAGGAAATCTCCTTTGAGTCATCTGGGTTTTTCTGAGTTTTTCATGCATTTTTAGTGGCGTTTTTGCTGCAGATTTCATGCGGATTTGCTGCTTTTTTTCTACAAAATGGGTAGTATCAATGAAAAAACGCAATAAATCTGCAGCAAAGAATTGACATGCTCATTCTTTAAAAACCTGACCAAAAACGCAGTTATTTGTCAAAACAGTCAGGAAAAAAACCTGATGTGTTTGTGTGTGTGTGTGTGCATGAGATTTCAGAAATCATATAGACTTTGCTGGGACTGTAAGGCTATGTGCGCACGCTGCGATTTTTTTACGCTGCGGTTTTGTGCGTCTTTGTCCGCTAAAAATGGACAAAAACCCCTAAAAATGCACCCGCGGCAAAAACGCGGAAAAAACGCATTGGCAAAACGCATGCGTTTTTACTGCGTTTTTGGCTGCGTTTTGCTGCGTTTTTCTGCATTTTTCCAATGCATTGCACGGGGGGAAAACGCAGAAAAACGCAGGAAAGAATTGACATGTCCATTTATTTAAGCTAAAAAATGCAGCTTAAAAAAAAAGTTGTGTGCGGACAGCAAAAATGAAAACTCATAGACTTTGCTGGGGAAGAAAAGTCATGCAATTTTGAGCCCAAAAACGCACCTGAAAAACGTGCAAAGACGTTGCGAAAAATGCTCTGAGCGCACATAGCCTAAAAAGCAGCTTTTTATTAGCATGGATTTGAATAAAACCAAGGCAAATCTGCAACTAAAAAAAGGAGCAAAAACTTACCAAAAAAGCCATGTGTTATCACAGCCTACTATTGATTTATAACATCAAAATTAAAAAGGAGGTTACTCTTCCTTTTGCTCTTGCTCTTTCTATTGCTCTGCCATATTTACTTTTAATGAATGTGTAATACCAGTCACAACCCACGAAAAAGGGTGACACTGTTTCTGGAATAAGCAGCAACTTTTTTTTCTAATTCTGTGCACGCCTCTTAAAACCAATGAAATCTGACTATTGGCAAATGCACATGAACACCAATGCATTGCAGAAATTAAAACCAAAGAAATGAATTCAGAGGTGATCGACAGCAGGAATCAATATGTGCTGAAATTTCATTTTCAGTATGTACTTATCAGTGATGCTTTAAATCAGGTGTTTGGGATTCAGTAAACAGCTGGTTCCAGCTTCAGTTTGAGAGCCCTCTGGTTTTGCCTCGACGGCTTTGTAATTAATCAAGCATATCTCTGCTGGAGGCTTGTTCTATTCCAAATACAGTGCTCAGAGGGGACTCCGAGCGCATCTGCCCAAACCTCATTTTGCGCATATGTAACACAAAAATATATTCTAAATCTAATTATCACTTACACATACTACTAGGGGAACACAGCAAATGCAATCTTGTTATTGGGGCTAGTGGAAACATCTTCATGCACACAGATCAGTATTGACATGCTATAGGAACATTAGTAACCCCAGCTACAGCAATTAATCAAAATATTCCCGGCAGCAGCTCCATCTACTCCATAGTGGATTTATATGAAAAATGATTCTGTTACGATATGTACGGATTGCTTTTCCCCATCTGACTTATAAGGATGCCTAGAGAGTGCAAATAGAGAGCTGCTTATATTATACTTTTATTATTATGTACTTGTAGCACCAACATATTCCATAGCACTGTACAGAGATTGTATACACTAACTCGAGGTGGAAAAATAAATGATCATTAAGACAAGTTCAAAGGACTGTATTGTGGGTCTGAGTGCTGTAGGTAAAAAAAGAGGGTTTTTCAATAGACAAAATCCACACATGAAAAATTTGTTTGAAATATGTGTCAGCTAAGACTTGCCCATTGAAGTTTATGGGTGAGCCAAAAAAACGTGAATCCCATACTGTTCAGCTACATGGCACCTGGTAAATCTATCCCAATTATAAGCTGTGAATTAGTAAAGGCCGCCTTACACGCTGCGACATCGCTAGCGATCGCCCCCGTCGTGTGCGTCACGGGCAAATCGCTGCCCGTGGTGAACAATACCGCTAGTACGCGTCACACGCACATACCTTCCTAACGATGTCACTGTGGCCGGCGAACAAACTCTTTTTTAAGGGGGCGGTTCGTGCGGCGTCACAGCGACATTACACAGTGGGTCCAATAGAAGCGGAGGGTCCGAGAGCAGCCGCATTAACGTCACCCTCGTTGCCGGAGGACGCAGGTACGGTGTTGTTCGTCATTCCCGGGGTGTCACACGTAGCGATTTGTGCTGCCTCAGGAACGACAAACAACCTGCGTCCAAAACGAGCAACGATATTTTGAAAATGAACGACGTGTTAACAATCAACGATTTGTGCTGCTTTTTGGATTGTTAGCGGTCGCTTTTAGGTGTCACACGCAACGACGTTGCTAACGAGGCCGGATGTGTGTCACGAATTCCGTGACCCTAGTGACATATCGTCAGATAAATCGTAGCGTGTAAAGCGGCCTTCAGTCTGGCCAATTGTTTTAAAAATGCCACGAAATGCTGGAAACTGTCTATAAAAAAAACCTGGGCTTTTTTACATGTGTTTTTTGGGGGGAGATGCCAAGAATCTTTTCTAGTATTCATTTGACACGTATACATTGAAATCCCCAAATGCCTTTTTTTGGCTATGTGAGCACGTGTGCGTATCACATGCATTTACGCTGCGTCTAGCACTGCAGCATAAATGCATGCATCCTGTGTCCCCTGTACAATCTATGAAGATTGTGCATAATCCGTGCGCACAATGCTTTGTTGAAGGCAGCGATTTAAGAGTAAAATATTTGACAAAATCTCTGCGTTCAAAAATGCAGCATGTCACTTCTTTCGTGCGCTTTCGATGCTGCTCCCGCTCTGTCTATGGGAGAGGCAGCATCCAGAGCGCATGAAATCGGTATCTATCCTGCAGACACACTGCATCCATGATGCAGTGTTTCAACAGCGATTTGAAGCTCACATGAGCTGCCAAATCACTGCAGAATTTTCTGCAGGGACACGACGCAACGTGCGCACATAGCCTTAAGGTACCACTGGCTGTACCTGAATGTAAAAAAAAATGTGAAAAGTGTGAGGCAAACACTGCAAACTCCTTCAATGCAGCTAAACACCACAGCTGCAACTGTCAGGACTCCTCAACTTCTTCAAGAAACTGGAATATTCCAAAGTGGAAAAAATAAGAATGAGATTCCATAATTGACATCAGATGAAAAGACACGGGATTTTTTATAGTGAAGGCGAGAAGTTACAAAAGAGCTGCACCTGAGATTAAGGCTATAAAGAACAGCCAGATAGGAAAGAGTTCTTAACCCCTGCAGCACTAAAAGAAAGTAGATTCATGCAAATACCATTAGTACACCTGAAAACAATAAGGTGTTGCGACCATCTGGTTCCAGACTCGCCGTGGCTCCCCAAAGCGGGACACACTCATGACATAGATCGATAGATAGATTGGCAGATAGACAGACAGACAGCTAGATAGATGTGTCTGATGCAGCTATTGGTAAGTCAGCATGCCAACATATCTACATTTTTGCACATATCTACAATATCTACTGTTTTGTTGTTTAGAAAACCCATTGAGAACAGATCCTTGGCTATTGACTCAGTTACAGTCCATTCTTTCATGTACTGTGTTGGAACTCACTTGTACATTAGAAAATGGGGTTAACATGTAAGACATAAATGAAGCAGGACATGCTCCTTTTGCCGACTCAGAACAAGCCCGGCTTTCTCCATGCTCCGTTGCGCTGATCTTTAATGTTGCTAAGAAGTAAATGAAGACAGAGAGAATAGGTATTTTTCATAAAAATACAATTTACAATTATGGCTTCAGTCATTTACCAGGCTATTAATATTCATCAAGGTCAATCAGGACACTCTGGCATCGGTTCTATGCTTATGCACTATTATTCTCCTGAACTTGGTCGTTATTTCATATTCCCTTTATGTTTTTACAACTCTGTTTCTTGATTTTGTCATTAGCAGTGACCAAACTGAGAGCTGTATCTGAGTTATTGGGTGCATTGCTTGATATCGAGAAATTAATGGTGAGATGGATAACAAGTGACAGCTGAGGGAAAGATTGGACAGAAGGTTTTCATGGGGTTGGCATAATGAAAAACCTTTTAAATATTTTATAGAAGCTCCTGGAAGCTTTGTGGCTATAATAATGAACTTGTTTATTCCTCAGCAAATGGTGTAAAATAGAGAATAAACTATACTATATCAGGATGACAATGGACAAGGGAAGTGATGCTCTGTTCTGCAACCTCGATCCATAGTCCAGGTCAGTATAGTCCTCCTTCCTCCATCTGGCAGATATATACTGTACTTGTATACCATTTAAATGTATGGAAAAATTCACCAGACTACAGTTTCATATACAGACAGCTACTGAAAAGAAAGTTGTTCCATTGGGTTCATGTTTCCTTACAATGGGTCTGTATGGTGGATCCAAACAATAGGATAAAGAGTTGCACACCAGTCACAATCTATAGGGGAATAATGAAAAGCAGAACTGCTATGGGAATACTAGACTGAAAAATACAATGGACTATCTGAAAAAAGGGAAAAACATGAAAATGGTATGTGCATAACTGCTATGAATAATAGGAATGAGAGATGTTTAGCCATTGTATTGATCAATGCAAAAGAGCCCCAAAACCAAAACGCCAAGGTAATCTCTATTGTTGGGGTCCCTAACCTATGTGTAGCCTCACCTGCAGTTAAAAAACTTGCTCTGTATGGGAAGCAAAGGACCAAGCTATATATGTGAAATAAGACACATGGCTATGGGTGGGGCAGGGTTCTCAGACAAGGGATCTGAGTCTTGTATGGTGGATCCAGCCTAACTGTGAACACTTGTATTGAAAATATTATAATGGATATTCTGAGTTCATACATTATGTTAAACTACAACAAATTATTGATTCAGAGAGATAATGGTTCATTGTGACAAAAACCTTGTGATTTACTAAGCTCAAATATCTGAAGTTTACTTTTGAGAAATTTGAATTGTGTGGGTTTATTACCCCATTGTCTGAAGTTTTGAGCTGTATCTCTGATTTATCTTGATCCAAAGGCCAGCCACCGGAGGACATAGGTCAATAAGACGTACAGCACATTAACTTTAACACTTGTGTAATATTTGTGCAAGCCACTATTTAAGATCAAAGAAATAGGGCAATGAGAGAAGCTCGTGTACCTGCACCGAGACGTTCGGCCAGTGTTGGGATTTCCAGGAGTTCTCTGTCATTGTCATGCTTCTCTGAATGATGCACCAGACAGATGATGTTCAAAACTCCTTGGTGATGTAAGTATTTAACTGTACTTAATTGTATGTTGAATATACAAAGTGTGCGCAACATCATACTTTCCAATAATTTTGTATTTCATATTAACGTTTATAATAAAAAGACTTAATTGCCTTCTTTAAAGTCGTAACTGAACCTTAGTGTTAGAAGTTTGGTAAAACAACACTGTCGAGCGCATACCTCTTTAACCCCTTCACGACCTTTGACGGATCTATCCGTCATGGAGCGTGTCACGTTAAGCCCCACCCCCTGTCGCGGGCAGGCGGCGGCGATCAGCACACATATCAATTGTTTTCAAGAGCTGACATGTGTGCCTGCATGTTGTGAGTGGAATCGCTTCCACTCGCAACATTTAACCCCTTAAATCTCGCTGCCTAAGTTTGGCAGCGAGATCTATATGCGCGCGGCCATGATTTTTACTTACCGCCGCCCCCACCGGAAGTTACGTGCATGATCATGTGACTTTCGGTGGTTGCCATGGTAGCACAGGGTCATGTGATGACGCCTGCAGCTATGACGTTTCACTTTCGTTTTCACCCGGCCCGGAGCTGAATGAAACAGGAAGTGACCGTATCTGCCGTTTACAGCTGTGTAGCTGTGATCAGCAGATTGATCAGAGCGATCGGATTGCTGATCGCTATAGCACCCTAGGGGGACTAGTAAAATAAAAAAAAGTAAAAAACAAGTTTTAAAAAATAAATAAAAAAAAAAACCCTAAAAGTGGAAATCACCCCCCTTTCACTCCATTGAAAATTAAAGGGTTAAAAAAAAAAATAAATATACACATATTTGGTATCGCCGCGTTCAGAAATGCCCGATCTATCAAAATACAAAATCAATTAATTTGATTGGTAAACGGCGTAGTGGCAAAAATTACGTTTTTTGGTCGCCGCATGTTTTACGCAAAATGCAATAACAGGCAATCAAAATGTAGCATCTGCGCAAAAATGGTACCATTAAAAATGTCAGCTCGAGACGCAAAAAATAAGCCATCACTGAGCCATAGATCCAGAAAAATGAGAATGCTACGTGTTTCGGAAAATGGCGCAAAACGTGAGCCACTTTTATTGGACAAACTTGTGATTTTTTTTTTAACCCCTTAGATACAGGTAAACCTATACATGTTTGGTGTCTACAAACTCGCACCAACCTGAGGCATCACACCCATACATCAGTTTTAGCATATAATGAACACGGTGAATAAAACATCCCAAAAACTATTGTGCAATCACACTTTTTTTGCAGTTTTTCCACACTTGGAATTTTTTTGCTATTTTCCAGTACACTATATGGTAAAACCTATGGTTTAATTTAAAAGTACAAGTCGTCCTGCAAAAAACAAGCCCTCATATGGCAAGATTGACAGAAAAATAAAAACGTTACGGCTCTCGGAAGAAGGGGAGCAAAAAACCAAAAACGCAAAAACAGAAAGTGCCCGAGGGCTGAAGGGGTTAAAGACAGTGTTGACCCAGCCTTACACTTTTCGATGGGTTGTGTCTGGAGCACAGTTCTATTCACTTCAGCACAGCTGAGTTGCAATACTACACACAATCGTTAGAACTATTTTTTCTGCAAAAAAAAAAGCAAGGATTTTCTAAACTTGTACATCTCTATTAAAAAACGCTTCTGAGCCTTCATGGCATTGGCTAACAAAGGTTCTTTGAATCACTCAAAGAGGCCCAGTATTCTACTGGAAACTGCTTCAGGAAACCCTCTGTGAGGTAAATCCTGGGATATGAAGAGGAATTATGACTAGAAGTCATAATTGCTCTCATCACTCCCTGGCAGTGCCCCCCCTCCCTTCTTGTTCTCAAATGTCCAGCATCTGTGGAGGTGTCACATCCCACTTACACCTCCAACAGCCATCTCCTCTGATATGGAGATGAGATGATGTGAGGACAATGGACACAGGATGACTCCCTGCCGTCACCCTGTAACAAGAGTTGTATCTCATTAGCAAGGCTTGGAAGTAGCCAGACAGAACGACTCCAGTAAAAAATGGTTCATATCTCGCAAGCCATATCTCCGATAAATATGGCAACCATAAAAATGGTGTTTGCGCAGGCGGACGATGCTGGCACACCTTTTTTATGGAAGGGGGAGCTTGGGAAATACCCCAGGCGTGATATCAGCCATATGGGAACTCGTAGACAGGTCATGAGTCCCCTCGTTCTGTAGCTAAATTCATAACTGTCACAATGAGAGCATTGGCGTCCGCCTACGACGCTCCCAGGCAAAGTTATGGCCAATATCCCCTTTGCTGGATAATTCTGATCCATGCAGGGGGAGTGGCAGTGCTTCCCTGTGAGGTCACTAAGGTAGGAGGGGACCTGGATTTGCCCAGGTTGATAACCCTACTTCGGCCATTTTCCAGTGTTCTTCTGCTCGGGGGCCTGGTTGGGAAAGACCTGTGAGGGAGTTCCTGGAAACCTGGTCTACAGCGCCCCCCTGTGGCCAGACGCACAAGGTAACTGATTGAACTGTGTATGCCTGTTTGTAACCCATGCTTTGATTGTAACTGTACTCTGACATATGTATATTCTGTAGATTCCCTATTGTATATATTGTAGTTTCTAGTGTGCTTTAGGCTGATTAAATTATATAATTAATCTTGGGCTGTTCTGTTATCTCGATCTAGAATCCCACGTCTGTGTGTTCGGCTAATAGTTACCGTAAATCGGTTGGTGGCAGCGAATTGTGCCAAGGATTATTGTGGGGAGGCCAGTGAGATTCGGGGAGATTTTATATATTCCGCCCGCGGAGGTCGGGGGAATATATACCTTACTCTCACCGGGGACCCTGCAATAATCGGCATAAGTAGTATAGCGGCCTCCTTGCTTATTGTCGGGCAATTCCATAACTGGCCTGACTATAAGAGGGGCGCTAGAGAGCGCGTCATGTGCTCTGTCTGTCGGGAGGTATAAAGGAGGGGTGACACCCCCTTGCTACCCCCCGATTGTGACGTACTGGTAGCCAGCGCGGGGGATTTCTGAGTGACCCCCCCCGGTGGTTCGTGACATATTGGTGGCAAGCGGTGGGATCGAGATAATAGTGTGTGTGAGTGTGAGACCCATACTCCCAGACACTAAAGACTGCCTGCAGCAGCTGTGGCTGCTGGGGTCTTCAGACTAGCTCAACACTAGAGTGTCAGAGTGCAGATACTGTAAGGTGTGTGGAGGCATCAGGTGTCAGTTCTGTGTCAGTGACCAAAAGTCTGCAAGAATGGCTGATGGCACCAGGAGCAGAGCTATGCAACTGGCCAATGCTAAAGCAGGAGCCGAAGAGAGGGAGGACGGTGCTGTGGGCAGTAATGAGGAGGTTGCCCACGAGTCCTCCAGGAGCTCGACGCCAGAAAACAGCTCCGCAGAGGACATTGCACAACCGGGCACTGCTGGACAAGAGGAGGAGCAGCTCACCCAAGGGTCCTCAACGAGCCAGATGCCAGCCCTCCGCTCTGCAATGGACAGTGAATCACCAGGCTCCGCAGCGGGCCGCAGATCACCACGTGCCATTCCACCGAGCCTGGGAGGCTCGGATAGCCTTCTTCAAATGGCTATGGCCCTTCTCCAGGCTGGAGACCAGGAGGGCTACAAGGGACTCCTGGCAGAGCACAGGGCAGAGCGGCAGGCAGCGCGTGATGCTGAGGCTGCGGAGCGGCAAGCAGTGCGTGAGGCTGCGGAGCGGCAAGCAGCGCGTGAAGAGTGAGAGCGAGAGCGACAGGCAGAGCGTGACTACCAGCTGCAGCTAGCTCAGCTCCGGCCCTCATCAGCCACACGTGACCTTCAAGACACCAAACTTCCAAAGGTCCGTGTTGAGGACTTCCCAGTGCTGGAGAAGGATGGAGACTTGGACTCTTTCTTGACTGCTTTTGAACGGACTTGCTTGCAGCACCATCTGGACAAGGACCAGTGGGCCAAATACCTGACCCCCCGTTTAAGGGGTAAGGCCCTGGAAATCCTTGGGGACTTGCCTGCTGAGGCAGATCAGGGCTACGACACCATCAAGCGGGCCCTGATCCAACAGTACAACCTCACTCCGGAGTCCTACCGCAAGAAGTTCCGGACGCTGCAGAAGGGACCAAAGGACTCCTGGGCTGACCACCGGCGGGCACTTGCCCGAGCTGCCGACCACTGGACCCAAGGCCTGCAGCTTTCCACCGGACCGGAGATCCTAGACTTGGTCATCACAGAGCAACTCTTGTGGAACTGCCCTGAGGATCTCCGCCAGTTCATCCGAGACCAGAAGCCAAAGGGGTCCACGGCTACAGCTGCCCTTGCCGATGACTACACCAACAACCGGGCCCCTGAGGCCAGGAGAGCGGCCACCAGCAGCACCTGGAGAGGGGGTAAGATGAATTCTGCGACTGCCCCACCTGCCCCTAGACTGCAGGGGGTGTCCCCCTCAACTCCCCTTTCCAGGCCCGTGGCGGAACCAAGACGGTGCCACCAGTGCAACCTACCTGGACACTTCAAGGCCATGTGCCCTCAGCGTCCCAAGGCCCCGGCTCCGTCCCCGTCCCAAGGGCCGCCCAAGGTGTATTGTGTGGGTGGGGGTGGTGGTAGGTCCCTGGACAGCTTCCAACCTGTCACCGTCGGCCGGTCTGTGACCATAGGACTGCGAGACAGCGCCTCGGAGGTGACTCTGGTGCGGCCTGAGATGGTGTCCCCCCCAAGACTTGATCCCTGGAAAAACCCTCGCTGTCTCCGGGATTGGAGGCACTGACCCGGCGCTGCCTGTTGCTGACATTTATGTGGACTGGGGCGCAGGGCGAGGGGTGAGGGAGGTGGGGGTAACTGATCGGATCCCTGCAAACGTGCTACTTGGGACAGATTTGGGGCAGATAACCTCCCAGTTTGGGCCCCAACCAAGGGCTGAACCTTCAGCCAGTGCTGACGTGCCTCCGGACAATGTTAATGTGTTATCTATGAATGATGTAAGGGAGGAGGGAGTGAACTCTGATATTTCTGCTTGCATAGACACCATAGACACACACTCAGCTGCAGGTGTGACAGGGGAGGGGGTCAGAGAAAGGAGTGACCATGCCTCTACAAGTAACCAGCCTGTGAGCTGGGATCTGTTGCCCTCTGCAGGGATAAGCAGAGAGCAGGGTGCTGCAGGGGGAGGACCAGTGTGTGGGGTGGGGGCTACCACAGCAAATGTGGGGTCCCCAGAGATTTCACAGCGGGGTTCTGTTGCTGCAGAGGGGGAACAGGCAGGTGAGATTGGGGCCGGTCCAGGAGCGGAAGTGCTCCCAGGTAAGATCTCGGTGCAGGGTTCCCCCACAACCGGGGTGTCAGGAAGCCAGGTAGGTCTGCCTGAACCGGCGACTTGGTCAGGAACGGAGGAGGAGCAGGCACGACCCACGGTCGCAGCGGCTGTGGCCGCTGTCACCCGCAGTGGGAGTGCTGGAAGCCAAGGGGCCTCCCGGAGGTCCGATAGCTCTTCCCCTTCTGACCAAGTGGCAGCCGAGTCAGGTGGAGGCCAGGACACAGGTCCCGGGGTACTGACCGAAGATGTGACAGTCTCGTCGATTCTGGCCACATCTGGTCAGGGGTTTCAGGCAGCGTTAGAAGCTGACGACAGCCTGAAAGCTCTAAAGGAGCAGGCGGCACAGCCTCCCTCGGACTCGGACCCGGAGCGAGTGGTCTGGGACCAAGGACGGCTGTACCGGGCCACGGTCCAGCAGGGTTCACCGGAGGCGTGGCCCAGGGACCGACAGTTGGTGGTACCCTATCCGTTCCGGACGGAGTTGTTGCGGATCGCACATGAGATTCCGATGGCCGGACACCTAGGGATCGCTAAGACCAAGGCCAGGTTAAACCAGCATTTCTACTGGCCAAAAATGGGGGCCGATGTGGCTGCCTACTGCCGTTCGTGTGAAACCTGTCAGAGAGTGGGGAAGGCGGGGCCACACCCCAAAGCCCCACTAGTATCTCTGCCAATCATCGATGAGCCTTTCAGGAGGGTGGCTGTGGATCTGGTCGGCCCGCTGGCCATCCCCAGCAGCTCCGGGAAACGCTTCATACTGACGGTAGTTGACTATGCCACCCGGTACCCAGAAGCAGTGGCCTTGTCGTCCATTCGGGCTGACAAGGTGGCCACCGCATTGCTGGAGATTTTCTCCCGAGTGGGTTTTCCCCAGGAAATGCTCACCGACCGGGGGACCCAATTCATGTCCCAGCTGATGGAGACCCTCTGTAAGCAAGTCCAGGTGCGACATCTGGTGGCCAGCCCGTACCATCCACAGACTAATGGCCTGTGCGAGCGGTTCAATGGCACCTTAAAGCAGATGCTTAAGATGTTGGTCGACTCCCATGGGCGTGACTGGGAGCGGTATCTCCCACACCTGTTATTTGCTTACCGGGAGGTTCCACAGGCCTCAACAGGATTCTCACCGTTTGAGCTCCTGTACGGGCGACGTGTGCGGGGCCCCCTGGCTCTGGTGAAAGAGGCTTGGGAAGGGGATTTGGCCACCCCTGGAGTGTCGGTCATCGAGTATGTCATGCGCTTCCGGGACAAAATGCAGGCCTTGACGCAACTGGTACACGACAATATGGCTCAAGCCCAGGCCGATCAGAAGCGTTGGTACGACCAGAACGCTTGTGAGAGGACCTACCAAGTGGGTCAAAAGGTGTGGGTACTGGTCCCCGTACCACAGGACAAGCTTCAGGCAGCCTGGGAAGGCCCATACCTCGTGTACCAGCAGCTCAACCCTGTAACGTACCTGGTCACCCTGGACCCCGCCCGTGGAAGGCGAAAGCCCTTCCATGTGAACATGATGAAGGCACATCATGAGCGGGAGGCATGTGCGCTCCCCGTGTGCAACCTGCCCGAGGAGGGAGAAGCGGAAACCCTCTTGGATATGCTAGCCCAGGTTAGGGCAGGCGGATCCATTGAGGATGTGGAGGTTGGCCACCAGCTCTTGGAGGACCAACGGTCCTAGCTGTGGGCCACCCTCCTCCCCTTCCGGGGGTTGTTTACCAACCAGCCCGGAAGGACTGACTTGGCTGTCCATCACGTGGACACTGGGGATCATCCCCCGATCCGGCGTTCAGCATATCGGGTCTCCCTGGAGGTGCAGCAACACATGCGCCAGGAGATTGACGAGATGCTGGAGCTGGGGGTGATCCAGGCATCCAACAGCGCTTGGGCCTCGCCTGTAGTCCTCGTCCCTAAGAAGGACCGAACCACTCGGTTCTGCGTGGACTACAGGGGGCTCAATGCTGTCACGGTCGCCGATGCGTACCCAATGCCACGCATCGATGACCTGCTCGATCAGTTGGCCGGGGCTCAGTACCTGACCATCATGGACCTGAGCCGGGGATATTGGCAGATCCCCCTGACTCGCAAGGCCAGGGAACGCTCTGCCTTTATTACCCCATTTGGACTGTACGAGTCCACGGTGATGCCATTCGGGATGAGGAATGCCCCTGCCACTTTCCAGCGGATGGTCAACACCCTGCTCAAGGGACTTGAAGGGTACGCGGCCGCGTACCTGGATGACATTGCCGTCTTCAGTCCCACCTGGGAGGACCACCTAGAGCATCTAGCACAGGTGCTCAGGCGGATCCACCGGGCAGGTTTGACCATCAAGCCGGGAAAGTGTCAGCTGGCCATGAGCGAGGTCCAGTACCTCGGTCACCGGGTAGGTGGGGGAACGCTGAAGCCCGAGCCTGAGAAAGTGGAGGCCATCGCATCCTGGCCCACCCCCAGGACCAAGAAGCAGGTGATGTCCTTCTTGGGGACCGCTGGGTACTATAGGAGGTTTGTTCCATGCTATAGTAGCCTGGCAAAGCCCTTGACGGACCTCACCAAGAAGAAGCTGCCCTCTGCAGTCGATTGGACAGTGGACTGCGAGACAGCCTTCCGGGCCCTAAAGGACGCCCTGTCCAGCCCGCCCGTGCTACAGGCAGCCGACTTCACGCGGCCGTTTGTAGTACAGACCGACGCCAGTGACTTCGGCCTCGGTGCGGTGCTCAGCCAGGTGGACTCTGCGAGCCAAGAGCACCCAGTCTTGTACCTGAGCAGGAAGCTGTTACCAAGGGAAGTGGCCTATTCTACAATGGAGAAGGAGTGCCTGGCCATAGTGTGGGCCCTGCAGCGTCTGCAACCCTATCTATACGGGCGCCACTTCATCGTGGAGACGGACCACAATCCCCTCAGCTGGTTGCACACCGTCTCTGGGACGAATGGGCGATTGTTGCGATGGAGCCTTGCGCTCCAGCAATACGACTTCACCATTCGCCACAAAAGGGGCCGTGACCACGGTAACGCAGACGGGCTGTCCCGACAAGGAGAGGTCGCGGACGGGCGCACGGGGGAACACCGGAGTGTGCTGCCCCCTAGCGCCCTCAAAAGCGGGGAGGTGTGAGGTAAATCCTGGGATATGAAGAGGAATTATGACTAGAAGTCATAATTGCTCTCATCACTCCCTGGCAGTGCCCCCCCTCCCTTCTTGTTCTCAAATGTCCAGCATCTGTGGAGGTGTCACATCCCACTTACACCTCCAACAGCCATCTCCTCTGATATGGAGATGAGATGATGTGAGGACAATGGACACAGGATGACTCCCTGCCGTCACCCTGTAACAAGAGTTGTATCTCATTAGCAAGGCTTGGAAGTAGCCAGACAGAACGACTCCAGTAAAAAATGGTTCATATCTCGCAAGCCATATCTCCGATAAATATGGCAACCATAAAAATGGTGTTTGCGCAGGCGGACGATGCTGGCACACCTTTTTTATGGAAGGGGGAGCTTGGGAAATACCCCAGGCGTGATATCAGCCATATGGGAACTCGTAGACAGGTCATGAGTCCCCTCGTTCTGTAGCTAAATTCATAACTGTCACAATGAGAGCATTGGCGTCCGCCTACGACGCTCCCAGGCAAAGTTATGGCCAATATCCCCTTTGCTGGATAATTCTGATCCATGCAGGGGGAGTGGCAGTGCTTCCCTGTGAGGTCACTAAGGTAGGAGGGGACCTGGATTTGCCCAGGTTGATAACCCTACTTCGGCCATTTTCCAGTGTTCTTCTGCTCGGGGGCCTGGTTGGGAAAGACCTGTGAGGGAGTTCCTGGAAACCTGGTCTACAGCGCCCCCCTGTGGCCAGACGCACAAGGTAACTGATTGAACTGTGTATGCCTGTTTGTAACCCATGCTTTGATTGTAACTGTACTCTGACATATGTATATTCTGTAGATTCCCTATTGTATATATTGTAGTTTCTAGTGTGCTTTAGGCTGATTAAATTATATAATTAATCTTGGGCTGTTCTGTTATCTCGATCTAGAATCCCACGTCTGTGTGTTCGGCTAATAGTTACCGTAAATCGGTTGGTGGCAGCGAATTGTGCCAAGGATTATTGTGGGGAGGCCAGTGAGATTCGGGGAGATTTTATATATTCCGCCCGCGGAGGTCGGGGGAATATATACCTTACTCTCACCGGGGACCCTGCAATAATCGGCATAAGTAGTATAGCGGCCTCCTTGCTTATTGTCGGGCAATTCCATAACTGGCCTGACTATAAGAGGGGCGCTAGAGAGCGCGTCATGTGCTCTGTCTGTCGGGAGATATAAAGGAGGGGTGACACCCCCTTGCTACCCCCCGATTGTGACGTACTGGTAGCCAGCGCGGGGGATTTCTGAGTGACCCCCCCCGGTGGTTCGTGACACCCTCCATCTTTGCGGAGTTTTTGCAAGAGTTTTTCCATTTCCTGAAGCGGTTTTGAAGAGTTTTTGAAACAGTTTGTAAAACTTTTTTTTCCTGAAGCAATTTTTTTCTAAGCCTTCTGATTGTTATTATAATACCTAGTTTGGAGCGGATTCCATCAGGAGACACCTCAAAGAAGTTACACGTACTTTCCTTTTTTTCACTAGGTGCTTTTCAAAACCTGCAGTTGTAAAAAACGCTCAAATGACTGAATATAAAACTGCCAGAGTGGTTTTCCAGAAGAAGCTAATACAAACAGTTTTTCAAGCCCTTTTAAAACAATTTGGAGGTTGACCAGCTCTAGAGTTGAGCGGATCGGTCATAATCTGGGTCCGGCGGATCCGGATCAGGTTGCCGCCGAAGTCCAGATCCGATCCGGAATCCGCGGCCATACAAATCAATGGAGAACATGATCCGGGTAGAAAGAGAGAGAGAGAAAGAGAGAGAAAGAGAAAGAGAGAGAGAGAGAGAGAGAGAGAGATTTTACGGATCCGGGTCCGCTCAACACTAACCAGCTCCAAAAAATGCCAAAAAACTTTGTGTGCACATAGCTTTATCACTTCATAAGGTTTTGACCCTTTATAAATGCAATCATACAGACATTGAGCCTCAAACATCTCTGGCTTCCCTACGAAAATAGGAACAGACTTCGACTTAGTTGATTAAAGGGTGCTTTAAACGCTGTGACATCGCTAACTATATATCGACGGGGTCACGTCATTAGTGACGCACATCCGGCACCGTTGGCGACATCGCAGCATGTGACACCAAGGAGTGACGATCAACGAGCGCAAAAACGTGAAAAATCGTTGCTCGTTGACACGTTGCTCCTTTCCCATATATCGTTGCTGCTGCAGGTATGATGTTGTTCGTCGTTCCTGTGGCATCACACATCGCTATGTGTGACACCGCAAGAACGACAAACATCTCTACCTGTGTCCTCTGGCAATGAGGAAAGAAGGAGGTGGTCGGCATGTTCCGGACGCTCAACTCTGCCCCTCCTCTGCTATTGGACGGCTGCCGTGTGACGTCGCTGTGACACCGCACAAACCGCCCCCTTAGAAAGGAGGCCGATCGCCGGCCAGAGTGATGTCGCAGGGAAGGTAAATCCATGTGACGGGTGTTAGCGATGTTGTGCGCCACGGGCAGCGATTTGCCTGTGACGCACAACCGATGGGGGCGGGTATGCTCGCTAGCGATATCGATAGCGATATCACAGCGTGTAAAGTGCTCTTTAGTCTGATCTGTAGAATCTGATTCTCCTTCGTAACAAGGTCTTAGCGTATGGCTTTCAAGATCCAAAAATGAGAACAAATGGCTGCTTACAGTACACTACTAATGCAAATAATAATTACAAACTTCCTCTCTCATATCTTAATAATCTTATTGGATTTTAATACATTGATAGATCTTCAAATTCTGCTTCCATTTCCAAACATTACTGATTCCTGGCTGTGACTGTGCTCCACAATAAGCCATTAGATGACTAGCTACAAGATATATTAGTGTTGATGTCTTACCCGCGATGTGAGACAACCATTCTATACCATTTGTTATGTTACGTGGCTATTGGGAAGAACAATGTACGCTCATATTTAATGCATGAACCTGAAGGCACAACCATAACTCTACATGCTGCCCTGCAGGCAAAGCAAACTGTATCCCTTCTATGTGCACATTGTAAGTACTATATATGTGACAAATCCTCATGATCACTCATAGAGCTTCATGCTCTGAATCCTGCTGTCATCAAATGCCTTTCTCACCTACTGGTTGTTTATACGCTAATTATCTCAGACTCCTGAAATTAATAAAACCAAAACAATTAATATGCGTCATGGCTCAAAATGGGTCTGGTTGTGAAGAACATATGATTCTTTTTGAATGCCTGTCAACACCATGGATGAGTCAAAGAAATATGAAGGTTGAGAATGAAATAGAAAATTCAGATTAACCCTTTATTGCCTGGTTAATTAAGTTTTATTTACCAGCGAAGGGTTAAGCAAAAAAGAGCATAACACTTCTCAGATATCATCAGGATCTTCAATTGATTAATTCTACTACATTCTATTTTTAATTGTGGTAAGATTTTGCCAAGATTGCAGATTTAGAGCAGTAATAGAAACCAGTGCTTGGAAAGAGGATAACTGATGCTTTTAATATGTGGCATGTAAATGAAGCCGGGAATATAGAATGCGCCTGATGTATTAGTTTCCATTTACAGCACTTTTTCTCTGTAACTTAAACCACAGACACTTCGCATTGGCTGTGGGTCAGCTGGCAAGACAAGGAAGCAATGATATGTCTGTTTGTTTGATAGGCACATTGAAGGGCTTTGTAATTATTGTTCCTTTAGTACAGTTTTCAAATGTACTCATAACATTGAATTGGAGGGCAAAATTGGGTCAGTCAAATGGCCATTTGGTGCGTTGAGTCAATGAGTTGTCTTCTTGGCTCATGATACTATACTATAATATGCATATACGTGTGGAATGGATAAAAATTGAACTTAAAGGGAACCTGTCAGGTGCAATATGCGCCCAGTGTCACGAGCAGTTCTGGTTACATATTGCTAATCCCTCCCTAAGGAGGGCTTTACACGTAGTGACATCGCTTCCGAAATATCGTCGGGGTCACGTCGTTAGTGATGCACATCCGGCACTGGTAGCGACATTGCAACGTGTAAATCCTAGGTGCGACGATAAATGATCGCAAAAGCGTCGAAAATCGGTGGTCTGTGTAGCGTCGTTCGTTTCCATAATGTCGGATCGACCGCAGGTACGATGTTGTTTGTCGTTCCTGCAGTTCCACACATTGCTGTGTGTAAACCCACAGGTTCTCCTTACCTGCGTCCCAACGGCAATGCAGAAGGGACAAGGTGGGCGGGATGTTATGTCCCGCTCATCTCCGCCCCTCCGCTTCTATTGGCTGGCCGATTAGCGACATCGAGGTGACGTCGCTGTGACGCCGAACGCACCTCCCCTTTGAAGGAGGGATAGTTCGGCAGTCACAGCAACGTCGCCGAGCAGGTATGTGTGTGTGAAGCTGCCGTAGCGATAATGTTCGCTATGGCAGCAATCACCACATATCGCATGTGCGACGGGGGCGGGTACTATCGCACTGGACATCGCTAGCCAATGCTAGTGATTTCACAACGTGTAAAGCCCGCCTTACAGTGCCAGCCTATAGTAGCACAGATAAAGGGATCTTTAGAAAAAGTATTGCTAAAGATGTTTTATCATATGCTAATGAGGCCAGCAACTAATTGCAAGGGCATTAGTTCCCTTGGCTAGTCGGCCCCCTTATCATGTAAGCATGCCCCTGTGGGCATACTAACATGCTAATGAATGCACAGCGTCAGAGGATGGTCGCACTCAGCTCTCTGCTGTCATCGCTGGAGTTCGGCTCAGTGTGCATGATCCCGAACTTTGGGTTATGCCCACTGCAGGAGTTTGAAGCCAGGACGTGTGCATTCGGCTTCATAGTGCGCATGACCAAAAGTCCAGGATCATGTGCACTGAGCTGAAATCCAGCATCAAACATGGTGGCAGCAGAGAGGTGAGCGTGACCATCCTCTGATACTGCACATTCATTAACATGTTGGGACACCCACAGGGGCATTCTTACATGCTAAGGGGACCGACTAGCCAAGGGAAATAAGGCCCTTGCGACTAGTCCCTAGCCTCATTAGCATATCATGTGGGATCTTTGAAAATACTTTTTCTAAAGATCTCTTTATCTATGTAACTATACAGGGGTGTTTAAGCAGGGATTAGCAATATGCATCCAGACCTGCTCGTGGTTCTGGGTGCATGTTGCACCTGACAGGTTTCCTTGAATGAGTCAATAGCTGCAATATATGTAACTTTTTTGAAAAACATTAATATTGGTAAAACAGCATCTACAATAGTGAAATCGCTGAATATTCACTTTAAACAATGAAAGTCACATGCATACGTCGCGGGCGGGGAGGGGATGCTGCACTCACCACGCTCGGGTCCGGTGCTGCTGCTACTGCTGCTCGGTGGCTCGAGCGGAGGGCCAGATCCAGGGACTTGAGCGGCGCTCCTCGCCCGTGAGTGAAAGCGGAATAGTTTTTTTGGGGGGTTTGGGAAGTCGGTCCGTGATGCCACCCACGGTTTGTGGTGAGGTTGGGGATACCACCGCTGCTCTGGACGGAAATCCCGGGAGCGATGACAGGGAGCAGCCGAGAAATTTCTCTCCCCTCCGTGGGTAGGGGGTTTTGGTGGTCCCGGGGCCAAGTGATGGTGACTGAAAGGTGGCTGGCGGTGCCAGACGGCACGGTGGTACTCACTCAGCCAATAACGTAGACGGAGTAACTGGTAAAACAAATGGCTGGATGGACGGGTCCCGCAGCCGGCTGCGGTGGTCACTCCCGGTAGGTTGGCGGTGACTGTCTCTCCCTGCACCTGTGATGTGTTTTTGACTCCGATGGCTTCCCACCGGTAACCTGGGCTGTGTGTAACATGGGGGTGCTGCAGCCTGTGTGTGTGTGTGTGTGTGTGTGTGTACAGGCTGTGTGTAACATGGGGGTGCTGCAGCCTGTGTGTGTGTGTACAGGCTGTGTGTAACAAGGGGGTGCTGCAGCCTGTGTGTGTGTGTGTGTGTGTACAGGCTGTGTGTAACATGGGGGTGCTGCAGCGTGTGTGTGTGTGTGTGTGTGTGTGTGTGTGTGTGTGTACAGGCTGTGTGCAACACGGGGGTGCTGCAGCCTGTGTGTGTGTGTTTGTGTGTCTGTGTGCAACATGGGGGTGCTGCAGCCTGTGTGTGTGTTTGTGTGTGTGTACAGGCTGTGTTTAACATGGGGATGCTGCAGCCTGTGAGTGTATGTGAACAGGCTGTGTGTAACATGGGGGTGCTGCAGCCTGTGTGTGTGTGGACAGGCTGTGTGTAACATGGGGGAGCTGCAGCCTGTGTGTGTGTGTATACAGGCTGTGTATAACATGGGGGTGCTGCAGCCTGTGTGTGTGTGTTTGTGTGCGCGCGCACGTGCGTGCGTGTGTGTGCAGGCTGTGTGTAACATGGGGGTGCTACAGTGTGTGTGTGTGTGTGTGTGTGTGTATACAGGCTGTGTGTAACATGGGGGTGCTGCAGCCTGTGTGTGTGTGTGTTTGTGTGTGTACAGGCTGTGTGTAACATGGGGGTGCTGCAGCCTGTGTGTGTGTGTGTTTGTGTGTGTACAGGCTGTGTGTAACATGGGGGAGCTGCAGCCTGTGTGTGTGTGTATACAGGCTGTGTATTACATGGGGGTGCTGCAGCCTGTGTGTGTGTTTGTGTGCGCGCGCGCGTGTGTGTGTGTGCAGGCTGTGTGTAACATGGGGGTGCTGCAGCGTGTGTGTGTGTGTGTACAGGCTGTGTATAACATGGGGGTGCTGCAGCCTGTGTGTGTGTGTGTGTGTGTGTGTGTGTGTGTGTGTGTATGTGTGTGTGTGTGAGTTTGTGTGTGTACAGGCTGTGTGTAGCATGGGGGTCCTGCAGCCTGTGTGTGTGTATACAGGTTGTGTGTAACATGGGGGTGCTGCAGCCTGTGTTTGTGTGTGCAGGCTGTGTGTAACATGGGGGTGCTGCAGCGTGTGTTTGTGTGTACAGGCTGTGTATAACATGGGGGTGCTGCAGCCTGTGTGTGTGTGTACAGGCTGTGTGTGTGTGAGTTTGTGTGTGTACAGGCTGTGTGTAACATGGGGGTGCTGCAGCCTGTGTGTGTGTGTGTGTGTGTGTGTGTGTATACAAATAAGGATTATTTGTTAGTTGTTTTTCGTTTGTGAACCCTCCCCAACCACACCTATTGCCAATCCATATCATACGCATATATAGCCTGGGTCTCAGCTTCCCATACACGGTAAGTTTTTTAACTGCATGAGAGGACACACATAAGCTAGGGACCCCAACGTAGAGAAATACTTTGGCGTAGTGTTGGGGGTCTATTGCATTGATCAATTCAGTAGCTAAATTTCTCTTGATTCATATGTTCATGGCAGTAATGCAGATTCCATTTTTCACATTTTCACTTTACATATAGCTATTGGATTTTTCAAGTCAGTATTCACACAGCAGTTTCTGCTATTCCATGTATTCCCCTTACATAGTCACTGGTGTGCATACCTTATCTCCCCATTGTGTGTGTATACAGGCTGTGTGTAACATGGGGGTGCTGCAGCCTGTGTGTGTGTACAGGCTGTGTGTGTGTGTGTGTGTGTGTGTGTGTGAGAGTTTGTGTGTGTACAGGCTGTGTGTATCATTGGGGTGCTGCAGCCTGTGTGTGTGTGTGTGTACAGGCTGTGTGTAACATGGGGGTGCTGCAGCCTGTGTGTGTGTGTACAGGCTGTGTATAACATGGGGGTGCTGCAGCCTGTGTGTGTGTGTGTGTGTGTGTGTGTGTATTTAGGCTGTGTGTAACATGGGGGTGCTGCAGCCTGTGTGCGTGTGTGTGTGTGTGTATACAGGCTGTGTATAACATGGGGGTGCTGCAGCGTGTGTGTGTTTGTGTGTGTGTGTGTAAAGGCTGTGTGTAACATGCGGGTGCTGCAGCCTGTGTGTGTGTGTGTGTGTGTGTACAGGCTGTGTATACATGGGGGTGCTGCAGCATGTGTATGTGTGTGTTTGTGTGTACAGGCTGTCTCCCCAGCGGTGTATTTGCCAGAGGAGCCCCCTTTTACCCTTCAGGCTCTGGCCCTGGGAACTCTAGCTGTGGCGGTAGCTGTATTTCCCTTCACGGTTGAGCGGTTGCCTTCAGTCGGGTCTTTGCTGCTGGGAAACCCCGGAGGTTCCCGTCGCTGATGGATTTGACTGATTTAACGGCGACTTCAAGCCTGGTCGGGGTCCGTAGGCCCTGCCGAATGGTGCTGGCTTCTCTTCGCTCCCCGGTTCGGTACCGGCGGGCCACCACCCGTCCCCGGTCCTTACGGTTATGCGTTAATCGGCCTCTCCTGCCAACCTTGGTCTTGGGTGCCCGGGCCACGTACCCGGACACAGTCAGTCTCTTCTTGCTCCTCCATTACCACTTCCCTCAACTCTGATTTCTCTCTCCCTAACTGTTCTGACTTCCTTTCCCGCCTCCAGGACTGTGAACTCCTCAGTGAGTGGGGCCAACCGCCTGGCTCCACCCCACCTGGTGTGGACATCAGCCCCTGGAGAGAGGCAACAAGGATTTGCTTGTGTGACTGGTGTGCCTAACCGGGGTGTGGGGTGTGTTGTTGTAGTACCTGTGACGTCCAGGCTTGTCCTGGGCGCCACACATAACCTAACAAAATGAAATAAATGTACCTGTTCAGGTCACTGTGACTAAAATTCTGGAGCATATAAATAAACTGGTATAGCCGCACTCCAACCATAAGGCATAAGCAAACCTCGAAGATGATTCCTGGATTGCATTACTGTTATATAGGTTATAGCTATAGTGAGATCTGATCAAATTGTCTGAGCTCATCTGTATTTTAAGATTGAAAGAAGACGATTGTACATTTTTATATTTGTAGCATATGTTCCAGTTTGACCAGAGAGTCCATATCACATAATGTGCTCCAATTCACTGATGAAACAATCGGACACACTGTGAGGAGAAGATGGAGAAGAAAATGTCTCCGTTGTGTCAGTGCTCGGAAATTGGACAACTCTCACATGTCATCCACATCGTCTGATCTTTTCCACACACTCAAAGATTTCCATGGCCAAGTGTGCTGCAGATATTGGATCAAACTCGGACATGCAGATTTTTTCATAGAACTGACACTGTCGAAGGAAAAAACATCTGACTTGTGAACTATCCAATAGACTAAAGGGGGTGTTACACGCAGTAATATCGCTAACGATATCGCTGGTGAAAGCACCCGCCCCCGTCGTTTGTGCGTCACGGGCAAATCGCTGCCCGTGGCGCACAAAATCGTTTGGACGTCGCTGTTGCCGGCAAACCGCCTTCTTTCTAAGGGGGCGGTCCGTGCGGTGTCACAGCGGCGTCACTAAGCGGCCGCCCAATAGAAGCGGAGGGGCAGAGATGAGCGGGACGTAACATCCCGCCCACCTCCTTCCTTCCTCATTGCCGGCGGCCGCAGGTAAGCTGCAGATCATCGTTCCTGAGGTGTCACATGTAGCGATGTGTGCTGCCTCGGGAACGACGAACAACCCGCGTGCTCAACAATTACCGATTTTTTTTAAAAAGGAACGACGTGTCAACGATGGACGATAAGGTATTTTCCATCGTTAACGTTCGTTCCTTGCTGTCACACGCAAAGACGTCGCTAATGATGCCGGATGTGCGTCGCGGAATCCGTGACCCCGGCGATATGTCGTTAGATACGTCGCTGCGTGTGACGGGGCCTTAAGATTGGTTTGACTGCGATCTGATGTTTCCTCGGAAAATATGCTTGTCTAACCCTGCAATAATGCTAAGAGAATTGTGGCAAGGAGGTGCACATGACACGGTGCTGGGCACTTTAATTACCTGTCTAGTGTGCATTGTGGCTATAAGGGTAGGTTGTAGAGGACACCTGGAATCATTCTCGGTGATAATGGATGGCATTATGTATGATATTGAGTGAGTTCATTGCTATGTCTATGGGCACAGTGTGGGTGGCACTGCTTGAGGGACACTATGGCTTCCACTATATGGGAACACTGTATGGTTTGAACACTGACTAGCACTTTATAGGAGTCAAATTGTAACAGGCTTCATATAAGACACCTATAGGTGATACACTTAGGCTTAATCTTACGCTGAAGTCACAAAACATTCATATTGAAGTTTTAAAAAGCAGCAGCGCTATGCCGCCTTGACCTTTACAATCAGTTTCTTAGTTTTGCAGATGACACAGCCATTTGCCCCCAAGATGAAGTGATTTTTTCAGAGAAACAGTAGAAAGACAGCAGATGTGCAGAGCTGCTGAGGTTCAAATCTGCTGCATGACCTATGCGTGTGAACACAGCCTAAAAAGAAGGTGGTTAAAAGGAATCTGTAAGAAGGTTTTTGCTATGTAAGCTTAAGGCCCGTTTCAAACGTCAGTGAAAAACACAGACGTTTTTCACTGGCGTGTAAAACACGCACATGTCCCTGCGTGTGCCAAAAATCACGGCACACGTGGGTTGTCTAAGTGCAATGCGGGCTCCATTCTCCGTGGCCCGTGATTGCACTTAGAGATTCACTCACCTACGTCCGCTCCCGCTGTCCAAGGTGCTGATCGCTCCCGCGACGCAGCATCCGGCCGGCGGTGACCCCTGCAGGAGCTGTTTCCGGGTCGGCTGTGTCGTGCATAATGAATATGTGCGACAGTAATCAGCCGGCTTAGAAGCAGCAGGGAGAACGGGCTGCAGAGGACATCGCTGGACGCCGGGTGAGTTAAAATGTTTTTTATTTTAAAAGCACGTTTTTTTCTGGCACGTGTTTCACGGACCACACCACTGCGTGGTCCGTGGAACATCAGTGATGCCAGAAAAAAATGGACATGTCTCCGTGCAGCAATCACGCACACGCGGGTACACCGCACGAGACACGTGCAGTGACAAATCACTGACGTGTGAGCAGACCCATTGATTATAATAGGTCTGCGTATGTCCGTGATTCTGGTACGTTTAAAAAAAAGCACAAACGTACCAGAATCACTGACGTGTGAAAAGGGCCTTAGACAGCATGCTGTAAGGGTTAATGCAGAAAATTCAAGGATGGCTGTCTTGTCAAGGTCCGATCAGTTGTTGCTTTGCTATGTTTCTGTAAAAAGCAGGACTTATCATTGCCCAGACTACAATGTCAAGTGCACGTCATTGACATCCTGGTGTAGGTGGGGGCAGCTCTCTCAACTTTCCTACATGGATAAATGTAAAAATTGAGATTGTGTCAGAACAGCTGAACCCAGTAATCTAAGGGTTAGATTGTTGGATTCAGGATCTTTTTGTTTACATTATGCTGTTCTCAGATAAGTTAGCAAAAACCTGCTGACAGATTCCCTTTAAAAATGTAAGAGTGTGATTGATACAAAGTCAGGGTTCCCTCTTTATAAAAAAAGAGATAGGACCCAGCTTCACCTTATAGGTGCTCAGTAGAAAAAATCGACAATAATAAAGAGAGAACTCCGGCACACTACCCCAATACTGTCAGACAAGAAATTAATAGAAAAAAGGATTTCTTTTTATATGTATTTTTTATTGAAAAAAAAGGAATTCATGCATATGATGTCCAAAAATAACGTTTCAACCATAATATGGTCTTCATCAAAGGACAATCTATGAATATCAGGCAAGGTGAGTTGTAACTAGGTGATGCGGCGCGGCAAGACCAAGAAAAGAAGACTCAAGACCAAGAATCTATATAGCACCTTAGGTCTATCAATCGTCAGTGTGTCCACAACCACTATACTGTTATAGCCCAATCAATTGTACATTCAGGTATAGCCATGGTTCTATATGCAATCCTCTTGTAATGGATATGTATAACAAGTAGGAGGGAAGCGGTGGCTTGCCCCTCTATCCTATAAGCATAGTCAAGCTGTGTCAAAATTCAGAATTCGTGTGGGCTTATAAACTGTAATGCAGGTACAACTGTATATCCTTTTAGTATTCTTTACTGCAGCTCATGGGGAAACTTGATACTGTGCATGCATATGTAGAGAAGAAATTCTGATCAGGTTCCTATGCAGGTAATATGTATCCCCTAACGGGTGCCGGACTATCTGAACCTGTGTGACAAGATATACGGACCAGTTCCCTCTGACCACCACGTAGTAAAGAATACTAAAAGGATATACAGTTGTACCTGCATTACAGTTTATAAGCCCACACGAATTCTGAATTTTGACACAGCTTGACTATGCTTATAGGATAGAGGGGCAAGCCACCGCTTCCCTCCTACTGGTTATACATATCCATTACAAGAGGATTGCATATAGAACCATGGCTATACCTGAATGTACAAATGATTGGGCTATACCAGTATAGTGGTTGTGGACACACTGACGATTGATAGACCTAAGGTGATATATAGATTCATGGTCTTGAGTCTTCTTTTCTTGGTCTTGCCGCGCCGCATCACCTAGTTACAACTCACCTTGCCTGATATTCATAGATTGTCCTTTGATGAAGACCATATTATGGTTGAAACGTTATTTTTGGACATCATATGCATGAATTCCTTTTTTTTTTAATAAAAAATACATATAAAAAGAAAACCTTTTTTCTATTAATTTCTTGTCTGACAGTATTGGGGTAGTGTGCCGGAGTTCTCTCTTTATTATTAGGGTTCCCTCTTTAGACATAGGCTCTGCAAAAGCTAAGTAATGTATTCTATGAAATAATGTTCCCACGCTACAGATGAGAAGAATTGGGGTCACCTTGTTTTGTCTTGCTCTGTATAACATCCCTTAGCCTGTGGCTTTGTTCTTTATATAGTTGTGGATCTCCTCTGTGACTTCTAATATTCTTATCATTGACGATAAGGACGAAATTATCCAAAATGTAATTGAAATTGGGGTAAATTTGAAGTAACATAAATATCAAAATATTAATTAATATGATAAAATAAATATGAGTATTGCAGGTATTACAACATTAAAAAAGACATTATACAGTAATTATGGGAACCGTGTTCAGTCTGATAGATGGGACATAAGTATTATTTACAAAGTACAGTATAACAGAATGAACTCAATGGGATTACTGCAAGACAATAATACACCAAGAGAGACTCATCAAAGACAACAGAGTATTGAATTCCACTTAGAGTCAGTCTGGGAACATGGCACTTACAGAACATCTCTTTAATGGCCCAATGAGGTCTTTACAGTGGAAGTAATTACTGATCTGCGAGCGTTCCTATGTATAAACGCGTGCACACAGGATCACTTTTCTAATCCTTGTTGTTTTATTTAAAATCCAAGTCTGAATGTCTCCGCACCCTCAGACATAAGCAACTCAGAAGACTGTAAACTCCCATGGGGCTGTTTACTATAATATTGTTATTGCTATTATAGCAAAGCAGCAAGGTTTTCTGGACAACGTCCAGAGCCTGAATAGTCCAATTTCACGACTGTACTTAAACTTCTTACACGCACATCAATTTAGAATTCCAACTGATTAATACTGTTGTCCTTAAGTAATGTGTTTATCCTTGAAGGATGTGCAGAAGAAGAAAACAAACCAATATTAACAGCCTGTGTAATTAGCAGTCGTACTTATTCTCTGCTACAACATTAATCTTACATACTGTCCATACATGAGCGGACAGGTTATTTTATGCATTTCAATGTGGTTTGCTTTACTTATATTGGCAAGTTAGGAAAAATGTAGGGAACAAGTTTGTTTTCTTCTGAAAACTATATTGAAGAGGATTCCTTTATGCTTATTTTACTTTTTCCCATCTTAAGCTTCCAACCTCCTGCTCTGGGTGTTGGGTGGTGCTCTTGCCTGATTGACAGTACATGCTAGTTGTGATTCCATTACATTATCTATGCTATTGGCCTGAATGTGCATGTACAGATGCTACTACACAATGATGGGCGGTCTACAGTACAGGTTCAAGTCTACTATGCATGCAAAAGAGCCATAATATAGACCTGAATAGAGAAGATAAGGGTCTGATGGATGAAAGTCATGGAAGGCAACGTAGATTATCTCAAGAACAGAGAACAGTTTGCTGCAGCATATACAAAGGTGATTTTTTTTTATTATTTTGGCCTCCTTTACCACAAGATGGAAGATTGAAAAGATGAGCATAAGCTTTTAGATAAATGTATCATCAGAAGAGATAAGAAGTCCCGAACTGTAAAGTTCTGGGTTCGTACCCAACACAGACTTTAAAATAAAATCAGCACACGCATATTTTTACCTTCAGATTTTCTGCATCTAATGCAAGCCTATGAGGAGAATCTGCACATAAAACTCTGCATACCCACAGGAGATATTGACACGTTACGTATTTCAGTCACCAAGTTAGTTTATGCTGTATTAAAAAAGCAGAGTGGGAGGCAGAGTTAAATAAATCCCATCCACTTTGCTGGAACTGTAAGATGCTGCATTTTTTGTGCAGCAAAAATACACAGCACCAAAAATTCCCCAAAAGCTCATTGTGAGATTGTTGCCTTAGGGTGCCTATTCATCTTCAGCAGCTATTCTGCCCCCCCCCCCCCCATATGCATGCAAACTTAAGGTGGCTTTACACACTGCAACATCGCAAACAACATCGCTGTAACGTCACCGGTTTTGTGACGTAATAGTGACCTCCCCAGCGACATTGCAGTGTGTGAAACAAATCAGTGACCTGGCCCCTGCTGTGAGGTTGATGATCGCTACTAATCGTTCAGGACCATTCTTTGGTCCTTTGTTTCCCGCTGTGCAGCATGATCGCTAGAAAGTCTCAGTGTGTAAAGGGGACTTTACAGCGACTTCGTTAGCGACTTCCCTTTCAAAAAGCTGCTTTACAACGTCCCCAATGACTAGCTAGGTCGTTCTGCAGGTCCGGATCGCTGTTGCGTCGTTTGCCAGGTCTGCCTGTTTGACAGCTCACCAGAGACTTAATAGCGATCCCGGCCAGGTTGGGATCGCTGGTGGGATCGCTAGAAAGTCTCAGTGTGTAAAGGGGCCTTTAGATCGCCTGAATGTGTATGTCTTCTCAAGAATGAGTTTAAAATACAGAAGGATTAACACCAAATAAATCCATCTCCTATGAGAACAAAAGCTGACTTCTTTAATTCTACTTTATCCTTTGCTCTCAGGGACGAGTCTAGACACCTTGATAAGCATTAGATAGTTGTTATTTTAACCCCCCTTATGACCAAGGATGTACTGGCACGTCCTTGGTCGCCTCCCTCCAGTTACCGCGGGCTACGGCAGCGAACCCGTGGTAATCCCCGCACATCTCTACTGATATGATCAGAAGAGATGTATGACTAACAGGTGCAGATGGATCAGAGATCAGAGATCCACCCACGCCTGTTAACCCCATAGATAGCGCTGTCAAATACTGAAAGCGCAATTTAAATGGCCGCGGTGGGGATCTCGCCGTTCCCTGCTGCCATCTGCAGCTCCTTGCTTGACACGATCACAGTGGGACAATGTGTTGCCATGGTAGTGCGGAGACAGCTGATGACACCAGATGCTGCTATGACTCACTGCCTGTGAGAGCTGACACAGTGCTGGCTCTCACAGGAACAGGGAATTTCTGCTGATCAGAGTGATGCTGTTATAGTTAGCAGAAATGAGCAAGTGATCGGACACTGCAGTGATAAAGTGGGACTAGTAAAATAAAGAAAAAATTTAAAAAAGTTTTAAAAAACATGAAAAAAATAAACAACTCTAAAAGTTCAAATCACCCGCTTTTAGTCCCATTGAAAATCAAACAGTTAAAAAAATAAACACATATTTGGTATAGCTGCGTTCAAAAATCCCGATCTATCGATATATAAACTCAATTAATCTGATTGGTAAGCGGCGTGACAAGAAAAAAATTCCAAATCATGTTTTTGGTCGCGGCAAAAATATTTTAAAATGCAATAACAGGTGATCAAATTGTAACATCTGCATAAAAATGGTACCATTAAAAATATCAGCTCAAGATGCAAAAAAAAAGCATTTATTTAGCCCCATATCCCAAAAAATGAGAACCTCTAAAATGGCAACAAAAGCGCTGCTTTTTATTGGACAAACGTCTGAATTTTTTTTATTCACTTATGTTTGGTATCTACGAACTCGTACTGAAGTGAAGCATCATATAGACATATCAGTTTTACCATATAGTGATGTTAGGGTGGACACTATAGGTGTCCCCAAATTGCCTGGTCCTGGCCTAATTGATATGGATCATGTGCATGCGTGAAAGAATGACACCAGACACAGATGTAAACCTTTACTTGATCAGAGAAGGGTGCAGCTCCTACTGTTTTATTTAGTAAAGCGTTAGTTTATATAGACTGGAAAGGGAGGTGTAGTCAGCGTTCAGCAAGCATGCGTAGATGTGTTCTCTGATGATTGGTTGGGTCTGGATTTTCTTCTTATGTGATGAGCTTCTTTCACCTGAACATTCCTTGCATACCAAGGTAGGGTGTAGTCAGCAGGACACAAGTCCCATCTTAGACACATGCATATATCTCTGCAAGTTTATGTAAGGTAAATAATACATTTCATACAAGGTAAATAATGCATCTCATCGGTCATCTCCCACAATCCTCTATGTTTCAAAATTAATCAAGTATTTAGTCAGAAATTATCTATAGCACCCTTCACAGTGAACACTGTAAATAAAAGACCATAAAACTACTGTGCAATTGCATTTTTTTGCAATTTCTCTTGGAATTTTTTTCCCATTTTCCAGTACACTATATGGTAAAACTAATGGTTTCATTCAAAAATACAACGTGTCTCATAAAAAAATAAGCCCTTATATGGCAAGATTGGCGGAAAAATAAGTTATGGCTCTCAGAAGAAGGGGAGGAAAATAGTAAAATGAAAAATGGAAAATCGCGGGGGGTGATGGGGTTAATATTTATGGTCACCTTTGATGTTTATATATAAATTAAGTGGAGTAACTTTGTAGATAAACTGTAATAATAAAAGTCAATTTATTTTGCACAATTATGAGGATTATTTCTATGAATTCTCGTTTTCACAAAAATTCTGCAGCCTAAATACCTGATGAATGAAAAAAAAAAATACTTGCTCATTGGTTGAAACAAACTTTGGTTAGCACAAAAGGTCATCACTCTCGGCAGCACATCGTCCCTGGTAAACAGGCAAAAAATGGCAGTCTACGCCCTCTGTGCATTACTAATTAATTCAGTGCCCATCTGCAGAGTGGTCTCTGTTTAAACACGAAGCAAAATATTTACTGATCGATGGGGTAACGTAAACCCCCTGATTCTGAATTATAGTAATTCTAGGAGAGTCAGCTCTGAAGCCATGTACACTTGTGAATACTCTTCTAGTTTACAATGTATTCATGCACACTGTACATTGTAATTTAACACTAGAACTACTGAGGTAGTCATTTTGACTACTTTGCACCATGTATTTCTATATAGGTGTCACGAGTCCAGTAGTTCTAGTGTTAACACAATAGTGAAGAACTTTTGAACCATCTTCAAGGTCCCAGGACACCTCTGGCTGAACATGTTTGTACAATTTGGTATTAAGATATGTATTCCACCCAGGCACAGAAGTGAGCGCATACAGAAGGACTTGTATTTCTTGTAATTGTATTAAATGTAGTTATACTGGAAGGAGCTACATCACTATATTATATTATATATTATACAGATTCTTTATACTATATATTTAGCACCTTCAGTAGCATTTGAAGTCATTGCATAATCCAGATACAGACTTTGTAGCAGAGCCCCTGGTATCCAAACCATGCCTTTGATTAATGATCCTCTGCTGTAATTTATGAGCATTAGGAAGGCTTCATCAATATAAACTAAGCATTGTTCCAATTATGTCTCTACATTATAGGAGAGCGCTCACCTCCAAGATGAGACCACCATACAAAGACTTCCTCCATTACAGTGCAGAGTGGAGCTACCAACAAAGATCAAACCTTTACAGGGAATGAAGGTAAAATATACATCTTACAGACTCCTAATACAGGAGTTAGGACTGCAGAACCCACTGTCCAGCCTTAAGCCCGCTACACACGCTTCAATATATCTCACAATCCGTCGTTGGGGTCAAGTTGTAAGTGACGCACATCCGGCATCGTTTGTGAGGTATCTGCGTGTGACAGCTACATGCGATCAGGATTGAACGCAAAACCGTTGATCGCAAACACATCGTATCATTCTCTAGAATTGAGCGTTTTGTTGCACGAACCTAGTCAATTGTAACGTGTGACATCCCTCATACGATTTTGTTGTCTGATGCTATGTGCGCAGGTGTGCGCTCTGCACCGCAGCTTAAAAAAGGTCTGCTTCAGAGCGCAGCTGAAAAGCTGCGTTCTGAAGCGCCTCACAATGTCTGTCATGCACTAATCTCTGTCAGTCCGTCACTATATCTGTCCCTCACTCTCTGTCCATGTCAGTCTATCCCCCTCTCTCATATACTCACCAATCCCCGATCCCCGGCGCTGCACGGCGTTCACACTGCTCCGGCGGCTTTTACTGTTTTGAAAAAGCCGGCCGCCCATTAAACAATTTTGTATTCCCTGCTTTCCCCGCCCACCAGCGCCTATGATTGGTTACAGTGAGACACGCCCCCACTCTGAGTGACAGGTGTCACACTGCACCCAATCACAGCAGCCGGTGGGCGTGTCTATACGGTGTAGTGAAATAAATAATTAAATAATTAAAAAAAACGGCGTGCGGTTCCCCCCATTTTTAAAACCAGCCAGATAAAGCCATACGGCTGAAGGCTGGTATTCTCAGGATGGGGAGCTCCACGTTATGGGGAGCCCCCCACCCTAACAATATCAGCCAACAGCCGCCCAGAATTGCCGCATACATTATATGCGACAGTTCTGGGACTGTACCCGGCTCTTCCCGATTTGCCCTGCTGCGTTGGCAAATCGGGGTAATAAGGAGTTATTGGCAGCCC
This sequence comes from Anomaloglossus baeobatrachus, assembly GCF_048569485.1. Lineage (NCBI taxonomy): Eukaryota > Metazoa > Chordata > Amphibia > Anura > Aromobatidae > Anomaloglossus > Anomaloglossus baeobatrachus. The sequence goes on along the minus strand of NC_134356.1, from coordinate 539,465,933 downwards.
ATAGCTGCCAATAAGTCCTAGATTAATCATGTCAGGCGTCTATGAGACACCTTCCATGATTAATCTGTAAGTTACAGTAAATAAACACACACACACCAGAAAAAATCCTTTATTAGAAATAAAAACACACACATATACCCTGGTTCACCACTTTAATCAGCCCCAAAAAGCCCTCCATGTCCGGCGTACTCCAAGATGATGCAGCGTCGCTTCCACCGCAGCTGCATGGAGGTGACCGGAGCCGCAGCAGACACAGCCGCTCCGGTCACCTCCACACAGCAAATGAACACAGCCGCGTGATCAGCTGCTGTCACTGAGGTTACCCGCGGCCACCGCTGCATCCACCGGTGGCCGCGGGTAACCTCAGTGACAGCAGCTGATCGCGCGGCTGTCTTCATTTGCTGTGTGGAGGAGACCGGAGCGGCTGTGTCTGCTGCGGCTCCGGTCACCTCCATGCAGCTGCGGTGGAAGCGACGCTGCATCATCCTGGAGTACGCCGGACATGGAGGGCTTTTTGGGGCTGATTAAAGTGGTGAACCAGGGTATATGTGTGTGTTTTTATTTCTAATAAAGGATTTTTTCTGGTGTGTGTGTGTTTATTTACTGTAACTTACAGATTAATCATGGAAGGTGTCTCATAGACGCCTGACATGATTAATCTAGGACTTATTGGCAGCTATGGGCTGCCAATAACTCCTTATTACCCCGATTTGCCAACGCAGCAGGGCAAATCGGGAAGAGCCGGGTACAGTCCCAGAACTGTCGCATATAATGTATGCGGCAATTCTGGGCGGCTGTTGGCTGATATTGTTAGGGTGGGGGGCTCCCCATAACGTGGAGCTCCCCATCCTGAGAATACCAGCCTTCAGCCGTATGGCTTTATCTGGCTGGTTTTAAAAATGGGGGGAACCGCACGCCGTTTTTTTTAATTATTTAATTATTTATTTCACTACACCGTATAGACACGCCCACCGGCTGCTGTGATTGGGTGCAGTGTGACACCTGTCACTCAGAGTGGGGGCGTGTCTCACTGTAACCAATCATAGGCGCTGGTGGGCGGGGAAAGCAGGGAATACGAAATTATTTAATGGGCGGCCGGCTTTTTCAAAACAGTAAAAGCCGCCGGAGCAGTGAAAAAGCCGTGCAGCGCCGGGGATCGGGGATTGGTGAGTATGAGAGAGGGCTGGTCACTTCAGTCACTCAGGAGATTAGCGGTCACCGGTGAGTCTTCACTGGTGACCGCTAATCAGGGCGCGACACAGACAGAGCCGCAGCATGACAATGAAGTCGGGTGAAGTTCACCCGAGTTCATTCTGACAGTGCGGCTCTGTCTGTGTCTGCTGTCATCTGCCATTCAGCTCTGCTACATGGCTGTCTATGTCTGCTGTCAGCGGCCATGTAGCAGAGCTGAATGGCAGATGACATAGTAAAAACGCATCCCTACACATTACACACGCTTGGCAAGTCAATAAATAAAAAAAAAAAAGGTGCTCAATGCATACGTCACAGAACACATGATCTAAAGGATCGCACACAAAATTGACCAATTTAACATAGACTACTAACGCTCGTGTGACAGCAAATGAACGACCAACGTGAAATCTCATAGATCCCGTATGCAACCTGGGCGTGTCACATCGCAAATGCGATTGTACAACTAATTGCAACGTGTAAAGTGGGCTTTAGGCATGCTTGTTGGCTGGAAAACCTTGGGACCAGCAAGGATTTACATTGGATGACCAGCACAATTATAAAATGTACCAGTTACTCTACCTATATCGGTCCTGAATCTTCATTTGCAGTTTTTGGAAAGTCACTTTTCATTTAGGTTAATAGATAATATAAGAGGCTCCCCCAGATTAATAGATAATATAAGAGGCTCCCCCAAGTTAATAGATCATATGAGGCTCCCCCAGGTTAATAGATTATATAGGAAATGTCCATAATTCATATATGAGGTCACTACAGTTTATATGCCTGGAAGAAGTGAAGCCTCTAGGTTGGTGATAGACACAGGGCATTATTAAGGAGAGAAGCAAAGTCGATTATTAGTACATGGACACAGGGGCCACTTGGCCTTAATGACAAAAATGATATATCAGTTTTTCTCTAAATTCTGGACATGGCAGTCCTTTTAATTACATGCAATAAGTTTGGTTTTAACTTTATTGAAGTTTATTTTTTGCACTGCATTTTGTTTCACTGTGATTGAATGGGAGGTGACCTGTGAAGTAAAGAGAAAACAAAGAAGGGTATTTAATACACCTGAACAGGTTCCTCCCTATTCAGACACGTAGAAGCACACACATGCATAAAACGGCCGTCTTCTGACGTCTTTTACACCCCTGCACTTTATGTCGTCTCCCCCTCTATACTGCAGTCTCCTTGGTGAGACTTTTTTAATAATATGAAATAAATGATGTTTTCTTTAGCAATGAGTGCTGCAGATCGCTTTCCACTTGAAGAAAATCAATTTTCATTTTTGACTTGTGGAATTTTTATTGTTTTCTTTTTTATAAAATTTTTCAAATTGAATGGTCCTTATATTTGTTTTTAACAGTTTTGTGACTTTTTAGCTGAAGAAATCAAATGTTTCAGAAAATGTCATAAAAATTGCACCAAACAACTGGTGTACAAAAGAACACTTCGGGAGGGCAATGGAGTACCTCTGTGACAAATTTTGTGGCTTTTAGAAAGTCACAAATGATGATTCGGGTGAAAACATCTGGAAATCCTAAAACTCACTCAAAGAATAAAATTGGCAAACATATAGAAAGTAGACTTCAGAAAAGCGCAAATGGAAAGGTAAATACTGCACAGATAAACAAGGCTCAGAAAACTAAAAAGTAGACAAAAACAGGCGCAATCACAATAATGAATCAGGCCCAGAGGGTGAATGCGGTCAGATTATTTAGGGTTAGGACTAGATGCTCCGTCTTGGACAGACCGGTCATCTCTAGCAATGTCAGCGCTAGCACAAGTGTGTGGTTGGCGCTAGAGGAATAGCCCGGACTGCTGCCCCAGGGGGGCTCAAGGGAGGGCAGCATGACTAGGAGGGATGCTAGGCCAGAGGGTTAATAAAGGGTTAAATGTAAAGTATGTTTAGTCGTACAGGAACACTGGGAGTGGAACTAAAGGGGCAGATAGGATCAAAGGTCAGTTTGATTGGTCAGGGGGTGGTGCTAGAGAGGGTTGTATATATAGGTCAGGTTGGGGGTGAGGGTCAGCATTCATACCTGGACAGCGTTCTGAATCATTCATGGAAGTCCTGATTTGTTTGGTTCCTGAAGATGGAGGGCCTCGTGGCACAGATGACGAGGATGATGAAGCAGCACGGCCAGCACTGGATGGAGGAACAGCTGCAGCGATGGGCCGGTGAAGTCGGAGACTCTGAAGATGTGACCCCTCTGCCTCCGAAGCGGCAGCGAAGATTGCGGCCTCCTGAGCAGCTCAGCCCGGAGATAACACCAAGAAGCATGCAGAGGAAGAGGAGCCCCAGTGGAAGAACCCTGGCAGCGGTAACGGCGGTGGATACTGAAGACAGAACATCGTGGAGCCTGAGACGGAAGCCGGGACGCAAGCAGCAAGGCAGCGGGGTGGTGAATAGCGTGGCCGGCCTCTCTTCTACTTCTGGGTCACGGCGCGCTGTGATGACGCACGCGTCGCAAACACGTAGCCAGGTGCAGTCACCTGACCCTGCCGGTTCATCTTGCTCTGCCCGCTCACCTGGCCCTGCCCGCTCTCGTGACCCGGCGCGCTCTGCTGACGCGGCGTGCTCGCCTGACCCAGCGTGGTTGGGTGGGTCTGTGCCACGGTCACGTGAGGCGGCGCCGCGGTCACGTGGGGCGGCGCAGCGGTCACGTGGGGTGGCACAGCGTTCACGTGGACAGGCAACGGAGTCACATGGGGCGGCGCTGCAGTCACGTGGCCCGGCAACGGGGTCACATGACCAGGACCAGGATTTTATGGGGTCACATGACCAGGACCAGGAGTTTATAACAAGGAACACTGCATCGGCCGCAAGCGGCCTAAGAAAAAGAAATTGAGCGGTGCCTATGCAGGAGCATAGGGCTCCAGTGACGGCAGCGGTGGCGATGACGGGGAGACGGCCCGGAACAGCGGGGTCAGGCCGTCATGTAAGAATACTGGAGAACGAAATGGCAGCGGGTTCAGCAGCACTGCGTGGGGATGCCTTACGGCATGCCTCTGGACTAATTTCTACGGGCAGGTCGGCTTATGGAGCGACAGGGACGGCGCTGCACAGGTCGAGCCTGCCGAACAGTGGGCTCCCTGTACCTGGATCCAGTGAGGACGACATCATAGAGGATGACGATGCAGATGATGACATCACAGATGAAATCGCTGGCAACGACGAACTGGCTGAAATGCGACGCGGAGGACATGTGATGGCTGTTTCGGGCCCCTCTCAGAGTCAGCCTGGTAAGACCACGGTTTTCCCTATTTCTAGTATTTCTGGTTTGGCAGTTGGTGGTGAGGCTGGTGGTATGGGTGGCGTGCAGGGTTTGAATGTGGTTACTGGAGGTACGGACGGTTCACATGGTGGCCTGGGTTGTGGGCAAGGCATGAATGTGGTGCCTCATGACGGCAGTATGGCATCTGAATTGTTGCGTTTTGTTAGGGGTCTATTCGCCCCCGTGGGGGGCCCTAGCATGATTTGGCAGGGTGCGTCTGGCGTAACGGGACGGGATAATTTGGGCGCCACAGCTGGTGCAGTAGCTGGCGGGATTGGTGTTGGTGTGCCGGTTGTGGCGGCTCCAGTGATAGCAGCTGCAGCTACGGTAGATGCAGTTCATTTGGACGCCAAGGCTAGAGGAGAGGTGTATGTATGCTTTGATGGCCCGTTGGGGGCATTTGAAACAGGAGGTTAGGGAGAAAATATGGAGAGACGAATATGTGGAAATATTTTCTTTGCTTCCTTTGGAGAAGTTTAACCTTGATAGGATTAAACCAGACGAGAGTAAAACAGATGAGGAAGAGCGGCGGCATTATCGACTTACCCCTCGCATGTTTCAGAATTGATTGCAAGCTTTTGTGATATTGGCCAGTGTAGTAGGAGAAAAGGCTCCGGACAACTGTTCATCTCTTTTTTGTTATTTGGACACCATAAGTGAGGTGTACAGCTCTTATGGTGGAACTGCTTGGCTACGATATGACGAGCAGTTTCGTCAGAGGAAAGCGGTTAGACCCGGCTTGTGGTGGGATCACAAGGAAATTAATTTATGGATGCGGATGATGGCTGCGCCAAAGTTGGTTTTGCAGTCCTTTCCAGGGAGTTCCGACGGGGGGCCATTTGGCGCTTCTTTGGGGCCCAAGAAAGGTGTTTGTTGGCAGTTCAATGAAAAGGACTGCCGTTTTGGATCCACCTGCCGTTTTAAGCACGAGTGTTCGGGGTGTGGCGGCAACCACAGTTTCCTCAAATGCTTTAGGAAAGGAAAAGGGAAGGCCTCAGAGTCTTGGTCAAAAAGGGAGGACACCGGTGAAGGTAGACCAGATGGTGCCGTTCTTAAATAGATATCCAGATCGGGTGACTGCAGAGTTATTGTATGAAGGTTTTAGTTTTGGTTTTAAAATACCGTCTGTTGTTGAGCCTGGCGAGATTCGTTTGAAGGATTTGCAGTTGACTCGCTTACACGGGAAGACTGTTTCTGAGAAGTTGCGAAGGGAGGTGGAATTGGGACGGATGGCAGGCCCATTTGATGCCCCTCCATTGCCAGACTTGGTAGTATCCCCGTTGGGTTTGGTACCAAAAAAAAAAACCTAATAAGTGTCGGCTGATCCACCATTTGTCCTATCCTACCGGTAGGTCAGTGAATGACGGTATTGATCCTGAGCTAGTATCAGTATCATATGTTCATTTTGATAGGGCGGTGGAAGGGTTGAGGAAGTTGGGCCGGGGTTCACTTTTAGCAAAAATGGACATTGAGGCCGCCTTCCGCCTTTTACCGATACACCCAGAAAGCTTTCACCTTCTGGGATGTTGGTGGGAGAACAAGTTCTATGTGGATTGTTGTTTGCCTACGGGCTGTTCGATTTCGTGTTCTTACTTCGAGAAGTTTAGTTGTTTTTTGGAGTGAGTAATTAAGGAGGAGGCGGGTTTGGATTCAGTGTTGCATTACTTGGATGACTTTTTGTGTATGGGACCTGCTGGATCTCCGCAGTGTTCCCTTTTGCTTCGGACAGTGGAGCAGATTGCTCGCCGCTTTGGAGTTCCGTTGGCACCTGAGAAAACCAAGGGTCCAGTTACGGTTTTGAAATTTTTGGGAATTGAGTTAAGGGTACTTTACACGATGCGACATCTCTAGCGATCTCATTAGCGATGGGAAATTCTAGATCGTAAGTGCGATCTTTTGAGATGGCACATGAGTAAAATGACCTATGTGCGATCTGAAAAGATCGCACTTGCGATCTAGAATTTCACATCGCTAACGAGATCGCTAGCGATGTCGCAGCATGTAAAGTACCCTTTAGATACAGCTGCTATGGAATGCCGTTTGCCGGAAGACAAATTGTTGGATTTGAGGAATTGTGTTCAAAGGGCTTTGGAGGCTAAGAAAATTTGTTTGCGGGATTTGCAGTCCCTCCTGGGAAAGTTGAACTACGCTTGTAGGATTTTGCCTATGGGAAGAGTATTTTCCCGTCGTTTGGCACAAGCCACTGCTGGTGTGTCACATCCTTTACATTTTATACGTTTGAAGGTTGAGCATAGGGCGGATCTTAGAGTGTGGTCCCGTTGTTTACAGTTGTATAATGGGCGGTCATTGTGGATTCGGGAAGTGGTGTCAAATGAAGAGTTGGTCCTCCATACGAACGCCGCGGGGTCCAGTGGTTTTGGGGCATACTTTGGGGGGAGATGGTGTGTTGGCAAGTGGCCTGAATCTTGGCGGGTTTCCGGTTTGACTAGGAATTTGACCTTGTTGGAACTTTTCCCTATTGTGGTGGCTGTAGAGGTTTGGGGACAAGATTTGAGAGACAGAAAGGTGCGTTTTATGTGTGACAACCTGGGGGTAGTTCAGTGTGTTAATAAGCTGACAGCTGATTCTCCTCCAGTGGTGGATCTTTTGCGGCATATGGTGTTGAAGTGTCTAGAGCTTAATCTGTGGATTTGTGCTGTTCATGTGCCGGGGTTTTGAATTCCGTGACTGACGCTTTATGTCGCGTCCAGTGGGACCGTTTTCGATTGCTGGCCCCGGCGGAGCAGCAGGAGACCGTGTGGCTCGTCTGGTTGTGGGACCTGGTTTGCAGCCAGCCTGGGAATTGATCCAAAAGTCGGTGGCGCCCAGTACTTGGCGAAGTTATACTGCAGCGTGGGATCATTGGCTCGAATTGATTAACGAGTAGAGATGAGCGAACCGGTCCCGGTTCGGCTCGAGGCGGTTCGCCGAACGGGGGGTCTGGCTCGAGTTCGGCTCGTCGAACGTTCGACGAACCGAACTCGAGCCCATAGGAAACAATGGCAGGCAATCACAAACACAGTAAAACACCTAGAAAACACCCTGAAAGGTGTCCAAAAGGTGACAAACAACTCACAACATAACACAAACACATGGGAAAGTGACAAGGACATATACTCATGTGAAAACAAAACAGCTGGACAAGGAAAAAGAGGGAGACACACAGATATATGAGTATATGCAAAGAAACATCGATTCCATTATTGTGCAACTTGAGCCCTGCTCATTTTAGGCTTCCAATCTGGATAAATTGCCTGAGCTCGCCACGTACGCCTTGAGGATCTTGTCGTGTCCTGCAGCCAGCGTTCTCTCGGAACCTGTCTTCAGTGCTGCTGGGGGTCTGCTGGCAGATAAGCACACGTGTCTGTCCACTGACAATGTGGACCTGGCTCTCAGAGGACTTTTCTTCCCCTGGGTCAGCCAGGGGAGGCGAAAGGCACGCGTATTTTTGAGAGTGCTTCATGCAAAGCATCTTTTTCTTTTTCAAAAGGGGGCTCAACCGATGCCAGTCAAGTGGGGTGTGTGTGGCCCAGTTAGTGGCAACGAGGGAGACTGTGGTTGGAGTCCCCTCGCTGTGTCTCTAAAAGAACCAAGATGAACAAGTCATGGCTCTCAGAGGACTTTTCTTCCCCTGGGTCAGCCAGGGGACGGGAAAGGCACGCGTATTTTTGAGAGTGCTTCATGCAAAGCATCTTTTTCTTTTTCAAAAGGGGGCTCAACCGATGCCAGTCAAGTGGGGTGTGTGTGGCCCAGTTAGTGGCAACGAGGGAGACTGTGGTTGGAGTCCCCTCGCTGTGTCTCTAAAAGAACCAAGATGAACAAGTCATGGCTCTCAGAGGACTTTTCTTCCCCTGGGTCAGCCAGGGGACGGGAAAGGCACGCGTATTTTTGAGAGTGCTTCATGCAAAGCATCTTTTTCTTTTTCAAAAGGGGGCTCAACCGATGCCAGTCAAGTGGGGTGTGTGTGGCCCAGTTAGTGGCAACGAGGGAGACTGTGGTTGGAGTCCCCTCGCTGTGTCTCTAAAAGAACCAAGATGAACAAGTCATGGCTCTCAGAGGACTTTTCTTCCCCTGGGTCAGCCAGGGGACGGGAAAGGCACGCGTATTTTTGAGAGTGCTTCATGCAAAGCATCTTTTTCTTTGTCAAAAGGGGGGCTCAACCGATGCCAGTCAAGTGGGGTGTGTGTGGCCCAGTTAGTGGCAACGAGGGAGACTGTGGTTGGAGTCCCCTCGCTGTGTCTCTAAAAGAACCAAGATGAACAAGTCATGGCTCTCAGAGGACTTTTCTTCCCCTGGGTCAGCCAGGGGACGGGAAAGGCACGCGTATTTTTGAGAGTGCTTCATGCAAAGCATCTTTTTCTTTTTCAAAAGGGTGCTCAACCGATGCCAGTCAAGTGGGGTGTGTGTGGCCCAGTTAGTGGCAACGAGGGAGACTGTGGTTGGAGTCCCCTCGCTGTGTCTCTAAAAGAACCAAGATGAACAAGTCATGGCTCTCAGAGGACTTTTCTTCCCCTGGGTCAGCCAGGGGACGGGAAAGGCACGCGTATTTTTGAGAGTGCTTCATGCAAAGCATCTTTTTCTTTTTCAAAAGGGGGCTCAACCGATGCCAGTCAAGTGGGGTGTGTGTGGCCCAGTTAGTGGCAACGAGGGAGACTGTGGTTGGAGTCCCCTCGCTGTGTCTCTAAAAGAACCAAGATGAACAAGTCATGGCTCTCAGAGGACTTTTCTTCCCCTGGGTCAGCCAGGGGACGGGAAAGGCACGCGTATTTTTGAGAGTGCTTCATGCAAAGCATCTTTTTCTTTTTCAAAAGGGGGCTCAACCGATGCCAGTCAAGTGGGGTGTGTGTGGCCCAGTTAGTGGCAACGAGGGAGACTGTGGTTGGAGTCCCCTCGCTGTGTCTCTAAAAGAACCAAGATGAACAAGTCATGGCTCTCAGAGGACTTTTCTTCCCCTGGGTCAGCCAGGGGACGGGAAAGGCACGCGTATTTTTGAGAGTGCTTCATGCAAAGCATCTTTTTCTTTTTCAAAAGGGGGCTCAACCGATGCCAGTCAAGTGGGGTGTGTGTGGCCCAGTTAGTGGCAACGAGGGAGACTGTGGTTGGAGTCCCCTCGCTGTGTCTCTAAAAGAACCAAGATGAACAAGTCATGGCTCTCAGAGGACTTTTCTTCCCCTGGGTCAGCCAGGGGACGGGAAAGGCACGCGTATTTTTGAGAGTGCTTCATGCAAAGCATCTTTTTCTTTGTCAAAAGGGGGGCTCAACCGATGCCAGTCAAGTGGGGTGTGTGTGGCCCAGTTAGTGGCAACGAGGGAGACTGTGGTTGGAGTCCCCTCGCTGTGTCTCTAAAAGAACCAAGATGAACAAGTCATGGCTCTCAGAGGACTTTTCTTCCCCTGGGTCAGCCAGGGGACGGGAAAGGCACGCGTATTTTTGAGAGTGCTTCATGCAAAGCATCTTTTTCTTTGTCAAAAGGGGGGCTCAACCGATGCCAGTCAAGTGGGGTGTGTGTGGCCCAGTTAGTGGCAACGAGGGAGACTGTGGTTGGAGTCCCCTCGCTGTGTCTCTAAAAGAACCAAGATGAACAAGTCATGGCTCTCAGAGGACTTTTCTTCCCCTGGGTCAGCCAGGGGACGGGAAAGGCACGCCTATTTTTGAGAGTGCTTCATGCAAAGCATCTTTTTCTTTTTCAAAAGGGGGCTCAACCGATGCCAGTCAAGTGGGGTGTGTGTGGCCCAGTTAGTGGCAACGAGGGAGACTGTGGTTGGAGTCCCCTCGCTGTGTCTCTAAAAGAACCAAGATGAACAAGTCATGGCTCTCAGAGGACTTTTCTTCCCCTGGGTCAGCCAGGGGACGGGAAAGGCACGCGTATTTTTGAGAGTGCTTCATGCAAAGCATCTTTTTCTTTTTCAAAAGGGGGCTCAACCGATGCCAGTCAAGTGGGGTGTGTGTGGCCCAGTTAGTGGCAACGAGGGAGACTGTGGTTGGAGTCCCCTCGCTGTGTCTCTAAAAGAACCAAGATGAACAAGTCATGGCTCTCAGAGGACTTTTCTTCCCCTGGGTCAGCCAGGGGACGGGAAAGGCACGCGTATTTTTGAGAGTGCTTCATGCAAAGCATCTTTTTCTTTTTCAAAAGGGGGCTCAACCGATGCCAGTCAAGTGGGGTGTGTGTGGCCCAGTTAGTGGCAACGAGGGAGACTGTGGTTGGAGTCCCCTCGCTGTGTCTCTAAAAGAACCAAGATGAACAAGTCATGGCTCTCAGAGGACTTTTCTTCCCCTGGGTCAGCCAGGGGACGGGAAAGGCACGCGTATTTTTGAGAGTGCTTCATGCAAAGCATCTTTTTCTTTTTCAAAAGGGTGCTCAACCGATGCCAGTCAAGTGGGGTGTGTGTGGCCCAGTTAGTGGCAACGAGGGAGACTGTGGTTGGAGTCCCCTCGCTGTGTCTCTAAAAGAACCAAGATGAACAAGTCATGGCTCTCAGAGGACTTTTCTTCCCCTGGGTCAGCCAGGGGACGGGAAAGGCACGCGTATTTTTGAGAGTGCTTCATGCAAAGCATCTTTTTCTTTTTCAAAAGGGGGCTCAACCGATGCCAGTCAAGTGGGGTGTGTGTGGCCCAGTTAGTGGCAACGAGGGAGACTGTGGTTGGAGTCCCCTCGCTGTGTCTCTAAAAGAACCAAGATGAACAAGTCATGGCTCTCAGAGGACTTTTCTTCCCCTGGGTCAGCCAGGGGACGGGAAAGGCACGCGTATTTTTGAGAGTGCTTCATGCAAAGCATCTTTTTCTTTTTCAAAAGGGTGCTCAACCGATGCCAGTCAAGTGGGGTGTGTGTGGCCCAGTTAGTGGCAACGAGGGAGACTGTGGTTGGAGTCCCCTCGCTGTGTCTCTAAAAGAACCAAGATGAACAAGTCATGGCTCTCAGAGGACTTTTCTTCCCCTGGGTCAGCCAGGGGACGGGAAAGGCACGCGTATTTTTGAGAGTGCTTCATGCAAAGCATCTTTTTCTTTTTCAAAAGGGGGCTCAACCGATGCCAGTCAAGTGGGGTGTGTGTGGCCCAGTTAGTGGCAACGAGGGAGACTGTGGTTGGAGTCCCCTCGCTGTGTTTTACATGCTTTTAGAAGGGCATGAAATGGCTTGGAGGTTGACTTTCATCATATGCAAACTGTTGGCTACCAAAATGCTGCCTTTCCAACAACTGTGGTTATAGGCAATGAGGAACATACTGATGAAGATGAGACGCAGATACCCGATTGGGATGACAACTTAAATATTCGGTCAGGGCAAGAAGAAACTCGGTCTGAGGGGTAGGGGAGTGCAAACACAACAATTGATGATTAAGTTCTAGATCACACCTACTGTCAACCCACAGTCAGACACTCGAGGAGGTCAACAGAGGCGGTGGAGGAGGATGCAACCGACGTCGAAGTAACCTGGCGCCTTCCTGGACACAGTCGGAGCACTGGTAGCACGTCTACAACTGCATCCTCAGCCACCACTCTGCCTCTGAGCATTATTCGGGGTGGATCAACAGGTCGCATGGCCTCTAAGCCTTGCCTAGCCAGGTCCTTTTTTGACATAGAAAAAGATCGCCCAAATTATGTGATCTGTAAAATTTGTCATGGTTCTCTTAGTAGAGGTCAAAACCTCAGCAGTTTGACAACTTCTTCCATGAATCGTCACATGAATAAATATCATATGGCCCGATGGGAAGCTCACCGTGCTGCAATGCGGCCTAGCGGAGCGAACCATCCACCGCCTGCCCCTTCCAGTGCATCCGCGCGCTCGTCATCTTCTAGGACTGTGGGGACAGCTGTCACACCTGTTTTTCCACCCACAACTTCCACCACTGTAACCGCAACAGGCAGTTTGCTTGGTAGGTCGTCAGTTGGTTTGGAAGGGGAAACAAGTGAGTGTGTACAGCTCTCTCAGACATCGATAGCACCAACTTTGGATGAAGGCAACATCATGTCTCCGCCTGCACTTTCCTCACAAAGCTGCATTTTTCCAGGGACACCCGACTCAACACCGTCTACACACAGCAGCCAGATCTCTGTCCCTCAGATGTGGTCAAATAAAAGGCCACTTCCTGCGACCCATGACAAAGCGAAGAGGTTGACTCTATCCCTCTGTAAGCTGTTGACTACAGAAATGCTGCCTTTCCGCCTAGTGGACACACAGGATTTTAGAGACCTTATGTCTGTCGCTGTGCCCCAGTACCAGATGCCTAGTCGCCACTACTTCTCTAAGAAAGGTGTGCCCGCGCTACACCAGCATGTCGCACACAACATCACCGCTTCCTTGAGAAACTCTGTGTGTGAACGGGTGCATTTCACCACCGATACTTGGACCAGTAAGCATGGACAGGGACGTTACATGTCGCTGACTGGCCACTGGGTAACTATGGTGATAGATGGTGAAGGGTCTGCTGCACAAGTCTTGCCGTCCCCACGACTTGTGTGTCAATCCTCTGTCTGTCCAAGTTCCGCCACTGCTTCTGCATCCTCCACCTCATCTGGGTCCTCCACCTCCGCCCCAAGCCTGCCTGGTCAGGCCACCAGCGTTCTCACTGCGCAGAAGGAATCACGCACCCCTCATTACTATGCTGGTAGCAGAGCGCAACGGCATCAGGCGGTCTTTAGCTTGACATGTCTTTGAAATAGGAGTCACACAGCGACTGAGTTGTGGGCAGCTCTGGAGACTGATTTTGATAAATGGTTGTCTCCACTCAACCTGCAGCCTGGTAAGGCCGTGTGCGACAATGCTGCAAACCTGGGTGCGGCCCTTCGCCTGGGCAAGGTGACACACGTGCCTTGTATGGCTCACGTGTTTAACCTTGTTGTCCAGCAATTTTTAACACACTATCCCGGCCTAGATGGCCTTCTGACCAGGGCACGGAAACTGTCTGCAGTGCTCACTTCCGCCGTTCAACCGCCGCACCTGAGCGACTTGCATCGCTCCAGAAGTCTTTCGGCCTGCCGGTTCATCGCCTGAAATGCGATGTGGCGACACGCTGGAATTCAACTCTCCACATGTTACAGCGACTGTGGCAGCACCGGCGAGCCCTGGTGCAATACGTCATGATGTATAGCCTGGGCCAACGAGATGCAGAAGTGGGGCAGATCACCCTGATGGAGTGATCTCAGATCAAGGACCTATGCACCCTTCTGCACAGTTTCGACATGGCGACGAATATGTTTAGCGCTGACAATGCCATTATCAGCATGACGATTACAGTCATTTACATGCTGGAGCACACGCTAAACACTATTCGTAGTCAGGGGGTGGGACAACAGGAAGGGGAGGAACTACAGGAGGATTCATATGCGCAAGACACAACAACATCACCAAGGTCCAGACGTTCATCATCACCAACGCGGCAGGCATGGGACCATGGGGGACAGGGATCAACAAGGGCGCATGGTAGCAGGTGAGATGTTGAGGAAGGTGCAGGAGGACATGAAGATATGGAGGACGAACTGTCCATGGACATGGAAGACTCAGCAGATGAGGGGGACCTTGGTCAAATTTCAGTTGAAAGAGGTTGGGGGGAGATGACAGAGGAAGAAAGAACGGTTAGCACCTCTATGCCACAAACACAGCGTGGACTTGGTGCGCATGGCTGCGCAAGACACATGAGTGCCTTCTTGTTGCACTACCTCCAACATGACCCTCGTATTGTCAAAATTAGAAGTGATGATGACTACTGGCTTGCCACACTATTAGATCCCCGGGACAAGTCCAAATTTTGTGACATAATTCCACCCATAGAAAGGGACGCACGTATGCAGGAGTATCAGCAGAAGCTGTTACTCGATCTTAGCTCGGCTTTTCCACCAAACAACCGTGCAGGTGAAGGGAGTGATTCTCCCAGTTGTAACTTGACAAACATGGGACGGCCTCGTCATCTTCAACAGTCTACCCGTACCAGTAGGACCGTATCTGGTGCTGGTAACAGCAATTTTATGGAATCTTTTCATAATTTTTTTAGACCCTCCTTTGCAAGGCCACCAGAGACAACAAGTCTGACACATAGTCAACGGATGGAGAGGATGATACAGGAGTATCTCCAAATGAACATCGATGCAATGACTTTGCAAATGGAGCCTTGCTCCTTTTGTGCTTCAAATCTAGAAAAATGTCAAGAGCTCTCCAGTTACGCCTCGAAGATTTTGTCGTGTCCAGCTGCCAGCGTTGTCTCTGAACGTGTCTTCAGTGCTGCTGGGTGTGTGCTGACAGATAAGCGCACGCGTCTGTCCAGTGACAATGTGGACAGACTGACGTTCATCAAAATGAACAAGTCATGGATCCAGAAGGAATTTACTACCCCTGTGTCATCCTGGGGAGAGTAAATGCTTGTGGATTTGGAATGTGCTTGATGCAAATCAAAACATCCTGTTTGCAACTAGGGCACAAGTGCTGCCACTGATAAGGTGTCTGTGTGGGGCCCAATTTTTGGAAAAAAAGGGAGACTCCGCTTGGAGTAACCCTTGCTTGCTGTGTTTTTTAAAAATGATACAAGATGAACAGATCTGAAGGCAAGATGAAGCCAACATCATGTCTCCGCCTGCACTTTTCTCACAAACCTGCATTTTTCCAGGGACACCCTACTCAACACCGTCTACAGACAGCAGCCAGATCTCTGTCCCTCAGATGTGGTCAAATAAAAGGCCACTTACTGCGACCCATGACAAAGCTAAGTGGTTGACTCTATCCCTCTGTAAGCTGTTGGCTACCGAAATGCTGCCTTTACGCGTAGTGGACACACAGGATTTTACAGACCTTATGTCTGTCGCTGTGCCCCAGTACCAGATGCCCAATCACCACTGCTTCTCCAAGAAAAGCATGCCCGCGCTACACCGGCATGTCGCACACAACATCACCACTTCCTTGAGAAAATCTGTGTGCGACAGGGTGCATTTCAACACAGATACTTGGACCAGTAAGCATAGACAGGGTCAGTACATGTCACTGACTGGGCACTGGCAAACTATGGTGAGAGATGGAGAAGGGTCTGCTGTACAAGTCTTGCCGTCCCCACGAGTTGTTTCAATCCTTGTTCTGTATGTAGAAGTTAATACACTGCTTCTGCCTCTTCAACCTCGTGTGGGTCCTCTACCTTTGCGCAAACCCTGTGTGGTCAGGCCACCCTTCCTTGCAACTGCGCACAAGGACTACCACACACCTCCTTACTATGCTGGCAGCAGAGCTCAATGCCATCAGGCGGTCAAAGTTTTACTTTGAAATGTATGGGAAATGTGAGTCACACCGCTATTACAGAGAATAGTAGTCAGGCAGGGTCAAAACATTAATTGAGGAACAGGAACAGAATGGGACGGCCAGGACTTAATCAGAAAACAAGCAGAGGTGAAATGCGTATCGGCCAACAAGGTACATAAACAGCAAGCAGGAAAAGTAGTCAGGTAACAAGCACACAAAATCATAAAACTGAACTGGGGGTAAAATTAACCAGAGGTTCATAGCTATGTCTGGCAGTGGTCTGCAGACAGGATGGGCATAAAAAAGGGTGTGGTGTCTTCCCATTGGTTGTAGCTGAATGATGGTATTTCATCTGTGAGATACCCACCAGCTACATTCAGCCAGAGATTCTGCATCTGTCAAGGTAATGCAGCCCAGTGGGTGAGCATAACCTGCGTCCACCTGCGCCGCTGGCATCGACTACTCTCCCATCATCAGCACTATTCATGAAAGGAACACGTTGTCACCTGGCGACCGGAGTACAAATTGACGGAGCGGACTCCGTTGGTGACTTAACAGCCGTGTGCGGCAATGATGCAAACCTGGCTGCGGGCCATCCTCAGGGCAATGTGACACACGTGCCTTTTATGGCTCACGTGTTGATCCGAATTCTCCAGCAATTTTTAAAACACCATCACGGCCTACATGTCCTTGTGCAGCGGGCACGCTCGCTATGTGCTCACTTCCATCGTGCGCACACAGCAGCTCAACAACTTTCATCACTCCGGAAGTCTTAGGGTCTGGCAGTTAAACGCCGTAAATGCGATGTTCCGACACGCAGGAATTGGAATCTGCACATGTTGCAGCGTGTGTGGCAGCACCGCAGAGCCCTGCTGAAATACGGTAAGACATATAGCCTGGGATAAGTTGATCCAGAGGTGGTGCCGATCACGCTGCTGGAGTGGTGTCAGATCAAGGACCTATGCACCCTGCTACACAGTTTTGAAATGTCGACGAAGATGTTTAGCACTGGCAATGTCATTCTCAGCGTGACAATTCTGGTCATCTACATGATGGAGCACACTGTAATTATTATTCGGAGTCAGGTGTTGGGACAAGAGGAAGGGGAGGAAGTACAGGAGGAGTCATATGCGGAAGGGATAACAAGATCTACGAGGTCCAGATGGTCAGCGGCACCTATGCGGCAGTCATGGTGAGGGAGAGGGATTAACAAGGGCGCATAGTATCAGCAAAAAGTGTTGATGAAAGTGCAGGAGCCCATGAAGAAATGGAGGACGAACTGGCGATGGGCATGGAAGACTCAGCAGATGAGTGAGAGCTTGCTCACATTTCGGTTGTGCGAGGTTGTGGGTAGAGGGCAGAGGAAGGATGCACGATTCTCACCTCTCTGCCACCAACACACCAAGGACTTGGTCCTCCTGGATGCACAAGACACATGAGCGCCTTCTTGCTGCACTACCTACATGACCCTCGGATTGTATGAATTTGAAGTAATCCTGAATACTGGGTTGCCACACTGTTAGATCCCCGGTACAAGACAAAATTTGGCGAACTAATTCCTGCCATAGAAATAGACGCACGTATACAGGAGTATCTGCAGAATGTGGTACGCAATCTTAGATCTACTTTTCCACTAAACACCAGTGCTGCACAGAGTGAATCTCAACACTTTGTCATGGATAGGAGGAAATGGTCTTTTACTTGTCCACATCGGAGGGACCGAGGGATGGCTGCTGTGCTGAGATGGCGTTGAGTACGGTGTCCCTGCACAGTTGCACTTTTGGTCATATCCCAAAATGAGTTGAAAAAGGACAGATGCTGTTGGAAAGGGGAACAGGTGTGTTGGAAAGGGGAAAAAAATTTGGGTCCGTGGATTTGGTGGTTAAACAACTGTAACATTTGCTGAAGAAACAACATCTGTTACAGTGGGACTGGCAGATTTGGATAAAGTGGTATATAATCTGTGACCGCTATATAACAAAAATTAATAAGAAAAGAAAGAGAAAGGTATATATCACCTTCAGCAGTCAGTGTCCACCGTGCTCCCAGTTGGAAAAGGAGAGGTTGGCAACTTGAAGGTTTGGTGGAGGATACAGAGCTGTGTGGCTATGAAACTAATAGTAGCCTGAACCGAGTTAGACGCCATTCGGATCTGGAGACTGTGAGCCCTGTTAGCGTCACAGGGTCCACATGCCCACCCAGCCCAGGAACTCCCTGTTAACAACACAGGGGCCATTGAGTACGCTGACCGTGTGCGTAGGGGCCACACCTGTGGACAGCAGGCGCATCAGCAGCAGCAGGCCTGTTAATGCCACTGGGCTGCACAAGCAGGACTGTTAGGACAGGAGCTGGTCTTAACCGTTCTGCGTTACCAACTGTGGTGGTGGCCTGCATCCACCACCCTATCCCTGCCTACCTCTGGCCTAAAGCCGCAATGGGTTCAACACATGGAGGTGTGCTCTTTCGGAGCATAATAGAAGACTGCGCACCTCCTTGTTGGCTCCAGCCCCTTTTATAACCTGGGTCCGCCCCAAACCAGGGTGAACCACAATGCACCTCCTGGAGACAAAAGCAGAGTGACACGTCATGAGTGGCATAACTAGCGTCCTATTTGGAAACGCAACTTCAATGATGACCTCATGGCTGCCATGACCCAAACACCTCACCAGTCATCGTCTGACCATCAATAATGCGGTGACAAGTCATAGGTGTGGGCCTCTGCAAGCCATTTGGGAGGACACCTGATGCCCTGTGGTCTATATGGGACCCCCACATCAGGGCCAGGGCCAAAGAGTTCATTACCGGACCTAGTCTCTGATGCAGGAAGTGCCTGAGCATGCTCAGTAGCATGAAATACAGTCTCTGAAAAAAGACTATCAGCTTTAGCATGGTGTCTAGGCACAAAACAGGACTTAGACCCGGCACAGAATGCAAGCACCTGTGCAAAGAGGCTTTTCACACTTAGTGTGGGAGCATGCGCTGTATCCCGAAATGAAGACTTAGCGTCAGGAATGGCACAGTCAGGCTGAGCATACTCACTAGGCGAAACACTGTAATTATGCTGCAGCTGGGGTACATCGGCACACGCATGCGCACTAGCTGCCTCTCCACACTTAGACGTGGAGGGGAAATTTGTCTTGGAGATGCTGTCTATGAACAGAAGGAAAAGCTAAAGGAAGCCTGACTTTCTATCCCTCCGAATTATGAAATGCAGCAATGAATTCCATGAGTTTGCTATAACATTAGCGTAGCTAAATGTGCATGAGGGTGTGATGTAGAGGTGCTAGAAATAGCTTGTCACCAGTGGGGCACTAATGGAATACAACAGCCAGTTCTATGATGCCACAAAATGGCAGTATTTTGTGCTATCATTATAGCTTATTAAAAACAGAGCACGAGGTTGTCATGCAGAGGTGCTGCACATAGATTTGCAGTAGTGTGAATAGACAAAAGTACAATAGCCACGTTTAGGATACAACTAGGTACACTGAGTGTTTGCTACTATAAATGGCTGAGTTTAAAAAAGTTTGAGTGTGCAATGCAGGCAGACGTGCTGCAAATAACGTTCCAATACTGTGAATTGACAAAAGTACAATAGCCACGTTTAGGATACAACTAGGTACACTGAGTGTTTGCTACTATAAATGGCTGAGTTTAAAAAAGTTTGAGTGTGCAATGCAGGCAGACGTGCTGCAAATAACGTTCCAATACTGTGAATTGACAAAAGTACAATAGCCACGTTTAGGATACAACTAGGTACACTGAGTGTTTGCTACTATAAATGGCTGAGTTTAAAAAAGTTTGAGTGTGCAATGCAGGCAGACGTGCTGCAAATAACGTTCCAATACTGTGAATTGACAAAAGTACAATAGCCACGTTTAGGATACAACTAGGTACACTGAGTGTTTGCTACTATAAATGGCTGAGTTTAAAAAAGTTAGAGTGTGCAATGCAGGCAGACGTGCTGCAAATATCGTTCCAATACTGTGAATAGACAAAAGTACAATAGCCACGTTTAGGATACAACTAGGTACACTGAGTGTTTGCTACTATAAATGGCTGAGTTTAAAAAAGTTTGAGTGTGCAATGCAGGCAGACGTGCTGCAAATAACGTTCCAATACTGTGAATTGACAAAAGTACAATAGCCACGTTTAGGATACAACTAGGTACACTGAGTGTTTGCTAGTATAATGGCTGAGTTTAAAAAAGTTAGAGTGTGCAATGCAGGCAGACGTGCTGCAAATAACGTTCCAATACTGTGAATTGACAAAAGTACAATAGCCACGTTTAGGATACAACTAGGTACACTGAGTGTTTGCTACTATAAATGGCTGAGTTTAAAAAAGTTTGAGTGTGCAATGCAGGCAGACGTGCTGCAAATAACGTTCCAATACTGTGAATTGACAAAAGTACAATAGCCACGTTTAGGATACAACTAGGTACACTGAGTGTTTGCTACTATAAATGGCTGAGTTTAAAAAAGTTAGAGTGTGCAATGCAGGCAGACGTGCTGCAAATAACGTTCCAATACTGTGAATTGACAAAAGTACAATAGCCACGTTTAGGATACAACTAGGTACACTGAGTGTTTGCTACTATAAATGGCTGAGTTTAAAAAAGTTTGAGTGTGCAATGCAGGCAGACGTGCTGCAAATAACGTTCCAATACTGTGAATTGACAAAAGTACAATAGCCACGTTTAGGATACAACTAGGTACACTGAGTGTTTGCTAGTATAATGGCTGAGTTTAAAAAAGTTAGAGTGTGCAATGCAGGCAGACGTGCTGCAAATAACGTTCCAATACTGTGAATTGACAAAAGTACAATAGCCACGTTTAGGATACAACTAGGTACACTGAGTGTTTGCTACTATAAATGGCTGAGTTTAAAAAAGTTTGAGTGTGCAATGCAGGCAGACGTGCTGCAAATAACGTTCCAATACTGTGAATTGACAAAAGTACAATAGCCACGTTTAGGATACAACTAGGTACACTGAGTGTTTGCTACTATAAATGGCTGAGTTTAAAAAAGTTAGAGTGTGCAATGCAGGCAGACGTGCTGCAAATATCGTTCCAATACTGTGAATAGACAAAAGTACAATAGCCACGTTTAGGATACAACTAGGTACAGTGAGTGTTTGCTAGTATAATGGCTGAGTTTAAAAAAGTTAGAGTGTGCAATGCAGGCAGACGTGCTGCAAATAACGTTCCAATACTGTGAATTGACAAAAGTACAATAGCCACGTTTAGGATACAACTAGGTACACTGAGTGTTTGCTAGTATAATGGCTGAGTTTAAAAAAGTTAGAGTGTGCAATGCAGGCAGACGTGCTGCAAATATCGTTCCAATACTGTGAATAGACAAAAGTACAATAGCCACGTTTAGGATACAACTAGGTACACTGAGTGTTTGCTACTATAAATGGCTGAGTTTAAAAAAGTTTGAGTGTGCAATGCAGGCAGACGTGCTGCAAATAACGTTCCAATACTGTGAATTGACAAAAGTACAATAGCCACGTTTAGGATACAACTAGGTACAGTGAGTGTTTGCTAGTATAATGGCTGAGTTTAAAAAAGTTTGAGTGTGCAATGCAGGCAGACGTGCTGCAAATAACGTTCCAATACTGTGAATTGACAAAAGTACAATAGCCACGTTTAGGATACAACTAGGTACAGTGAGTGTTTGCTAGTATAATGGCTGAGTTTAAAAAAGTTAGAGTGTGCAATGCAGGCAGACGTGCTGCAAATAACGTTCCAATACTGTGAATAGACAAAAGTACAATAGCCACGTTTAGGATACAACTAGGTACACTGAGTGTTTGCTACTATAAATGGCTGAGTTTAAAAAAGTTTGAGTGTGCAATGCAGGCAGACGTGCTGCAAATAACGTTCCAATACTGTGAATTGACAAAAGTACAATAGCCACGTTTAGGATACAACTAGGTACACTGAGTGTTTGCTACTATAAATGGCTGAGTTTAAAAAAGTTAGAGTGTGCAATGCAGGCAGACGTGCTGCAAATATCGTTCCAATACTGTGAATAGACAAAAGTACAATAGCCACGTTTAGGATACAACTAGGTACACTGAGTGTTTGCTACTATAAATGGCTGAGTTTAAAAAAGTTTGAGTGTGCAATGCAGGCAGACGTGCTGCAAATAACGTTCCAATACTGTGAATTGACAAAAGTACAATAGCCACGTTTAGGATACAACTAGGTACACTGAGTGTTTGCTAGTATAATGGCTGAGTTTAAAAAAGTTAGAGTGTGCAATGCAGGCAGACGTGCTGCAAATATCGTTCCAATACTGTGAATAGACAAAAGTACAATAGCCACGTTTAGGATACAACTAGGTACACTGAGTGTTTGCTACTATAAATGGCTGAGTTTAAAAAAGTTAGAGTGTGCAATGCAGGCAGACGTGCTGCAAATAACGTTCCAATACTGTGAATTGACAAAAGTACAATAGCCACGTTTAGGATACAACTAGGTACAGTGAGTGTTTGCTAGTATAATGGCTGAGTTTAAAAAAGTTTGAGTGTGCAATGCAGGCAGACGTGCTGCAAATAACGTTCCAATACTGTGAATTGACAAAAGTACAATAGCCACGTTTAGGATACAACTAGGTACAGTGAGTGTTTGCTAGTATAATGGCTGAGTTTAAAAAAGTTAGAGTGTGCAATGCAGGCAGACGTGCTGCAAATAACGTTCCAATACTGTGAATAGACAAAAGTACAATAGCCACGTTTAGGATACAACTAGGTACACTGAGTGTTTGCTACTATAAATGGCTGAGTTTAAAAAAGTTTGAGTGTGCAATGCAGGCAGACGTGCTGCAAATAACGTTCCAATACTGTGAATTGACAAAAGTACAATAGCCACGTTTAGGATACAACTAGGTACACTGAGTGTTTGCTAGTATAATGGCTGAGTTTAAAAAAGTTAGAGTGTGCAATGCAGGCAGACGTGCTGCAAATATCGTTTCAATACTGTGAATAGACAAAAGTACAATAGCCACGTTTAGGATACAACTAGGTACACTGAGTGTTTGCTACTATAAATGGCTGAGTTTAAAAAAGTTTGAGTGTGCAATGCAGGCAGACGTGCTGCAAATAACGTTCCAATACTGTGAATTGACAAAAGTACAATAGCCACGTTTAGGATACAACTAGGTACAGTGAGTGTTTGCTAGTATAATGGCTTAGTTAAAATGAGTTTGAGTGTGCAATGCAGGCAGACGCGCTATGCAAATGTCTTTGCACTAGTGGGACTATAGCAAAGTCCAATAGCCACGTATAGGATGCCACTAGGTACACTGAGTGTTTGCTAGTATAATGGCTTGGTTTTAATGAGTTGGAGTGTGCAATGCAGGCAGACGCGCTCTGCAAATGTCTTTGCACTAGTGGGACTATAGCAAAGTCCAATAGCCACGTATAGGATGCCACTAGGTACACTGAGTGTTTGCTAGTATAATGGCTTGGTTAGAATGAGTTGTAGTGTGCAATGCAGGCAGATGTGCTCTGCTAATGTCTTTGCACTAGTGGGACTATAGCAAAGTCCAATAGCCACGTATAGGATGCCACTAGGTACACTGAGTGTTTGCTAGTATAATGGCTTAGTTAAAATGAGTTTGAGTGTGCAATGCAGGCAGACGCGCTATGCAAATGTCTTTGCACTAGTGGGACTATAGCAAAGTCCAATAGCCACGTATAGGATGCCACTAGGTACACTGAGTGTTTGCTAGTATAATGGCTTGGTTTTAATGAGTTGGAGTGTGCAATGCAGGCAGACGCGCTCTGCAAATGTCTTTGCACTAGTGGGACTATAGCAAAGTCCAATAGCCACGTATAGGATGCCACTAGGTACACTGAGTGTTTGCTAGTATAATGGCTTGGTTAGAATGAGTTGTAGTGTGCAATTCAGGCAGATGTGCTCTGCTAATGTCTTTGCACTAGTGGGACTATAGCAAAGTCCAATAGCCACGTATAGGATGCCACTAGGTACACTGAGTGTTTGCTAGTATAATGGCTTAGTTAAAATGAGTTTGAGTGTGCAATGCAGGCAGACGCGCTATGCAAATGTCTTTGCACTAGTGGGACTATAGCAAAGTCCAATAGCCACGTATAGGATGCCACTAGGTACACTGAGTGTTTGCTAGTCTAATGGCTTGGTTAGAATGAGTTGTAGTGTGCAATGCAGGCAGATGTGCTCTGCTAATGTCTTTGCACTAGTGGGACTATAGCAAAGTCCAATAGCCACGTATAGGATGCCACTAGGTACACTGAGTGTTTGCTAGTATAATGGCTTAGTTAAAATGAGTTTGAGTGTGCAATGCCGGCAGACGCGCTATGCAAATGTCTTTGCACTAGTGGGACTATAGCAAAGTCCAATAGCCACGTATAGGATGCCACTAGGTACACTGAGTGTTTGCTAGTATAATGGCTTGGTTTTAATGAGTTGGAGTGTGCAATGCAGGCAGACGCGCTCTGCAAATGTCTTTGCACTAGTGGGACTATAGCAAAGTCCAATAGCCACGTATAGGATGCCACTAGGTACACTGAGTGTTTGCTAGTATAATGGCTTGGTTAGAATGAGTTGTAGTGTGCAATGCAGGCAGACGCGCTCTGCAAATGTCTTTGCACTAGTGGGACTATAGCAAAGTCCAATAGCCACGTATAGGATGCCACTAGGTACACTGAGTGTTTGCTAGTATAATGGCTTGTTTAGAATGAGTTGTAGTGTGCAATGCAGGCAGACGCGCTCTGCAAATGTCTTTGCACTAGTGGGACTATAGCAAAGTCCAATAGCCACGTATAGGATGCCACTAGGTACACTGAGTGTTTGCTAGTATAATGGCTTAGTTATCAGTTGGAGTGTGCAGAGGACAAGAGGGTACAGTGGCAGGATTGTGGTGCTCTGGGTAGAGGAATGGAAGCCTGCCTTTCTATTCCCTCCTAATGGTGAAATGCAGGTAGGAAATCCCTGACCTGGGCTACACAGACGCTGTTGCTGTTTGCAGGACCTGTCACCTATGGCTCTCTGACCCTGCCGGTTGGAGCCCTTAAAAGGACTGCTATAAAGTGCTCTCCCTAAGCTGTCTAACGCTGTGTATGCAGCGCATACAGCTGTATCGGCTATAGGACTCAGGAAGACGGAGCTGCGACAGTGATGTCTGACACCAAAGACGCAGAAGGCAGATAATGGCGTCCGTGAAGAAAATGTCCGGTTTTATAATGCAGGGACATGTGACATGCAGATCCTATCACACATGCCGTTGCTTCTCTGGCTCAAAGTCCACTTAGCTGTGTGTGTGTCTGGGATTGGCTGACATGCTGGCCCGCCCCACAAGACGCGCGCACTTAGGGAAGGAAGACAAGAAAAAAAAAAAAAAAAATGGCGATCGCCATTATAGAAACAGCAGTGATCTGAAGGCGCTGTTCACGCACACTATACACTGAAATGTGATAATAGTTTGATTCACAGAGTGACTTACACTATTACAGCAGAAACCAAGCTATGATTTAGCTGTTTTTTGGCTGCTAGAACCGTTCTCGAACGTTTCTAGAACTACCGAGCTTTTGCAAAAAGCTCGAGTTCTAGTTCGATCTAGAACATGCCCCAAAATCACTCGAGCCGCGAACTGGAGAACCACGAACCACGAACCGCGCTCAACTCTATTAACGAGGTTGGGGGTGATGTACCTGAAGGTGACAGGGTTTATTTAGTTTTATTCATGTTGAGCAGAGCAAGAGAAGAAGGTTTGTCATGGTCGGCGGTTGCATGCAAGTTGGCTGGCAGGGCTTTCTTTTTTAAATTGTTGGGTTGGAAGGACGTCACTAAAGATTTCATGGTGCGTCAGGCATTGAAGGGCTACCGTAAGACAAAAGGTGAGTCAGGACCCCAGGCGCCCTGTCTCTTTTAGACTGCTGGGTAATTTGCCTTCAGTATTGCTTCAGATTTGTTTTTTGAAGTATGAATGTTGTTTGTTTGGGACCGCTTTTGTGTTGGCCTTCTTTGGTGCTTTTAGAATCAGTGAACTGGTTAGTAGGAACACAAAGAGTCATGGAGGTTTACTGTTGGAGAATGTGGAATGTGGGGTGGATGTGGTACGATGTTGTTTGAAACAGTCCAAGACGGATCAGCTAGGTAAAGGTCACGTGGTGGAACTGTGGGGCGTACCGGGATTAGTAGAGTGCCCTGTCAGACAGATGTAGTCTTTTTTAGAGGTGCAGGGTCCACGCGTGGGGTCTTTTTTGTGTCATCAAGACGGGTCAACCTTGTCCAGCTACCAGTTTGTCTGGATCTTTCGGAGGTGCCTGCAGTGTTGCGGTCTAGGCGGAGTTCGCATGCCATTCATTTCGGATTGGGGCGGCGACTCAGGCGGCTCATTGGGGCATGAGCGAGTAGGCTCTCCGCAAGATTGGACGCTGGGAATCGGCTAGGTATAGATCTTATGTGCGGCCGGCCCTGTTGTAAGATGTTCAGGGGTGGGGTTAAGGTGATTTTGCTTGGTCTTAATTACCTTTTTCCTTCCCTATGTTCCTCCCCCTTCCCGCCCTCCTGTATTTCACTTTTGTTTGATAGGTTTACCGCTGTTGGTGTGGGTGCTTGGTCACTCGTATGTCTATTGGGGTGCTTTTCGTGTGGGTGTCAGACCTAATGGCCGTCAGTTGGGGGTCCCCAGAGAGAAGGTGACGGTGCGGTGGATCGGCGTTAGAGGCATGCTGTGGAGAGAAGTTTTGCCTACCTGGCGCTATCATTCAGAATTGGATAGACCACCGGATGTGTTTGTACTGCACGTAGGTGGGAATGACTTGAGTTTTCGGGCATCTAGAGATCTGATTCAAGACATAAAATGTGACTGTCTTCGGCTCTTGTCATCCCACCCGGGTTTAGTGATTATGTGGTCTGACATAGTTGCGCGAACGCCATGGCGGCACGCTAGATCGGTTGAGGGAGTCAATAGACCGCAGGTGAAAGTTAATCGGGAAATTGGACGTTTTGTTTCTCGCGTGGGGGGTGTTGCAGTTAGGCACCAATATTTAGAATCTTCATCCACTGAATTTTTGCGTCGGGACGGTGTCCATTTGAATTCGGTTGGCATTGATATGTGGGCCTTGGGGCTTATGGATGGGGTAGAGAAGGTGTTGGTTTTGTGGGGGGACTCGCACGCACAAGGGATCATGCGTGCTCGCGGTGGCGGAAAGGAAGGGGGTGTCTGAAGGTGGGGGTTTGCACAGAAGAGAGGACGAACCCAGTGCAAGAGCGGGTTACCTCTAGTGGTGCAAGTGTTTGGTGAAACTGGTCCTTGCTGGGTTGAGTCTCAGCGGGAGATGGTGTGGGCAACATCTGGCCAGGGCTCTGGAGTCGGTGTGGTGCGGCTGAGGGCAGGTGGTGGGCCGATGTTGCAATAAACATTTTGTTAACCTTCAGTTACCCCCCCCTCCTTTTTCGGGTGTTCTTCAATGAAGATTTGAAATGTTATATTGTTATGCTTTGTTATTAATAAAAATGGGCTGCTGTGGCCTTTTATATCCAATGTCACGCATTATTGGTGTTTGTTTTAGATAAGATAAGAGTCTAAAGGTCCAGTCACACTAAGCAACTTACCAGTGATCCCAACAACGATAGGGATCGCTGGTAAGTTGCTAGGAGGTTGCTGGTGAGATGTCACACTGCGACGCTCCAGCGATCCCACCAGCAACCTGACCTGGCAGGGATCGCTGGAGCGTCGCTACACGAGTTGCTGGTGAGCTCACCAGCAACCAGTGACCAGCCCCCAGCGCCGCGTGGAAGATGCTGCGCTTGGTAACTAAGGTAAATATCGGGTAACCAACCCGATATTTACCTTGGTTACCAGCGCACGGAGCTACACGTGCAGAGAGCAGGGAGTAGCGCACACTGAGCGCTGGCTCCCTGCTCTCCTAGTTACAGCACACATCTGGTTAATTAGCCGGTGTGTACTGCAGCTACATGTGCACAGAGCAGGGAGCAGCGCACAATGCTTAGCGCTGGCTCCCTGCTCTCCTAGCTACAGCACACATCGGGTTAATTAACCCGATGTGTCCTGCAGCTACATGTGCACAGAGCAGGAGCCGGCACAGACAGTGAGAGCGGCGGAGGCTGGTAACAAAGGTAAATATCGGGTAACCAAGGACAGGGCTTCTTGGTTACCCGATGTTTACTGTGGTTACCAGCCTCCGCAGAAGCCGGCTCCTGCTGCCTGCACATTTAGTTGTTGCTGTCTCGCTGTCACACACAGCGATCTGTGCTTCACAGCGGGACAGCAACAACTAAAAAATGGCCCAGGACATTCAGCAACAACCAACGACCTCACAGCAGGGGCCAGGTTGTTGCTGGATGTCACATACAGCAACATCGCTAGCAACGTCACAAAAGTTGTTCGTTAGCAGCGATGTTGCTAGCGATGTTGCTAGCGATGTTGCTTAGTGTGACGGGGCCTTTAGTGGGTAGGGGACGTTTGGTTAACGGTTAATGATAAGGCCTTTAGTCAGACATTCCGGAGTCATGAGTGACAGCAGGTGGTGAGGCAGCAGAAAGCCCTCATATTCTGCAGCCATGAGAGTCAAGAACAAGGAATACTGAGAGACAGGTAATCAAAAATTCCCCTTTAAGGAAACTTGAGAATCTCTTCTTCTACATGAATAAATGTGCGCTGTTACGTTGCTTTTCATATACTGTAGTATTTTATTGTTATCCTTATGCTAACAGCGACTTTCTCTGCTATATCTCCACAGGCCTCTGCTATGTTAGTTTTTCATCAGGATGGCATATAAGACACCTTCAACAACTCCCTTGATGTTTATACATCACATTAGCTCGTCAATGTCTATAAACTCCTTTATTCCTCATTAAGATGTTTCTGCGGCAGTCACTGCCTGTATCTATTTCATTTCATTCCTTCTGTCTGTTGTATGTCTACAGCGTTTCATTATCTAGGCATACGAGATGAGTGGTCATTAAACTTTACACGGAGCACATAAGAAGAGTGAATTTAGTTTAGCCGCTTCTATCCAATCAGTAAAGAAAGAAATGCACACCTATTTTTGAAGTGAATGGCAACCATTTAACCCCTTCAGCCCCCGGGAACTTTCCGTTTTTGCGTTTTTGTTTTTTGCTCCCCTTCTTCCAAGAGGCGTAACTTTTGTATTTTTCCATCAATCTTGCCATATGAGGGCTTGTTTTTTGCGGGACGAGTTGTACTTTTAAATGAATTCATAAGTTTTACCATATAGTGTACTGGAAAACGGCAAAAAAATTCCAAGTGCGGAAAAATTGCAAAAAAGTGTGATCGTACAATAGTTTTTGGGATATTTTATTCACTGTGTTCACTATATGGTAAAACTGAGGTATCTATGTGATGCCTCAGGTCGGTGCGAGTTTCTATTCACCAAACATGTATAGGTTTACTTGTATCTAAGGGGTTAAAAAAATTCACAAGCTTGTCCAAAAAACGTGGCACACGTTTTGCGCCATTTTCCAAAACCCGTAGCGTTCTCATTTTTCAGGATCTGAGGCTCAGTCATGGCTTTTTTTTTGCGTCTCGACCTGACGTTTTTAACGGTACCATTTTTGCGCAGATGCTACGTTTTGATCGCCTGTTATTGCATTTTGCGCAAAATTTGCGGCAACCAAAAAACGTAATTTTGGCGTTTGGAATTTTTTTGCCGCTACGCCGTTTACCAATCAGATTAATTGATTTTATATTTTGATAGATCGGGCATTTCTGAACGTGGCGATACCAAATATGTGTGTATTTTTTATTTTTTTAACCCTTTAATTTTCAATGGGGTGAAAGGGGGGTGATTTGAACTTTTAGGTTTTTTTATTTTTTTAAAATTTTTTAAAACTTTTTTTTTACTTTTTTTTTTATTTTACTAGTCCCCCTAGGGGGCTATAGCGATCAGCAATCCGATCGCTTTGCACTATCTGCAGAGCTCAGCTACAGAGCTGAGAACTGCAGATTTGCTGCTTCACTTTCAATGCCGGCTGTATTCCGGCATTGAGAGGAAGTGAGTCATGCTAGCTACAGGCATCATCACATGACCCTGTGCTACCATGGCAATCGCCGAAAGTCACGTGATCATGTCACGTGACTTCCGGTGGGGGGGGGTAAGTGACTGTCATGGCAGCGCCCATATACATATCGCTGCCAAGATTTTGGCAGCGAAATGTAAGGGGTTAATGGCCGCGGGTGGAAGCGATTCCACCCGCGGCTAGCAGGCACACATGTCAGCTGTTGATAACAGCTGATATGTGCGCGGATCGCCGCCGCCTGCCGGCGGCAGGGGGCGGGGCTTACCGGCACACGTTCCATGACGTACCCAGTCCGTCATGGGTCGTTAAGGGGTTAATAAAATTTAATAGTTAGGTCCAAAATTTTAGTTTTTGTTCTGATTTTTGGGCATTGTCCTAATGCAGACGCCCAAATCCTTTGTATAGCCAAGAAGCACTCTTTCATACATCCGTGCAAAATACACATGTTTGCACAGTTCATGGTATAGGTGCATATGTGTGTGCATGTGTCCATGTGTATGTTTAGTGTGTGCTGTTCCTATGCTATTCATATTCCATACGACTATCACATGGACAGCATGTACTTGTATACTTCCTTATCTCCGGTGCTGCTGTCTCCGGTGCTGCTGTTATTTCTGGGTCCGCAGACTATTCATGAGCATAATGATCTGGTCCGGACACATGTGCCGACCTGTCCACTGACTGGAATGGAGCTGACGGAATCACTGTGTGCTCTGTCTTGCACGCTTTTCCGGCGTGTACACTTTCAACAGGCGGAAACCCAGATGCAGTCTACTACATGTACATGTAGACAAAGAGTATACACCCGATAATGGTGCAAGACAGAGTGCAAAGTGACTCGGTCCACTCCTTTACAGTTAATGGTCCCATCGGCGCATGCATTTGAAACCCGTTTTGCAGGGGGGTTGGACAAAGACCCCGATGGGACCAGTGAACGTAGGTCGTAATGCAATGCGAAAGGGCCCTAAGAGTAGAGAAGCAGAGCCTTTAGAAGGAAAGTAGGCCTTTTTTATTTTTTGCCACTCTCTGGGGCCCATCATAAACAGTTATCAGTAATTAACAACCCCTTTAATTATGTTTATGAAAAGATTAAAGCACAATATACAAAATAAACAAAGCTCCAGCTGCTCCAGAGAGTGTTATGTAATAAATTAGCACAGAAATTTAAACCAATTTAGGTCAAATAAAACAAAATCGTGTTTACTTTCATCAACATCCCTGGGATTAACGATCAAGGACCCAGCTACGCACGTTTTATTGTTTCATCCCTTTTTACATGGTGTATGAAACTGTAAACCATGCTCATAGATTAGAGGCAATGAACATAATATGCTGTAATAATTAAATACAATACAGTGTACACCAAAGACATAAAATATAAAGTATAAACCATTTACATGTCTATTCTCATAAAATACAAACAGCACAATTTCTTGGTATCCGCAGCAAAGTAACTGTATCATGAATACACGTAGTAAATCAATAAAGTAATCACGAGGAAATAAAATAAAGCAAGCATGCAGTAGCCATGTGCCGTCATCACAATAATTGCACATGTCTATATTTCATTTATATCTATTAGAACTAACAGTTTATCAGGAGGGAGAATATGTTACCCCCCCACCCCCCCACCAAATCATAATCAACCACTTTATGTTAAAGCACCTATTAACTAATGCTAAATTAATGGAGAAGCTTTGGAAGCACATTTGACATCCACATAAATATCAAATGAATGTGCTTTGATCAGAAGTATTATAATGAATACCAAATGAATTGATAGTGATGGGCCTCTTAAAAGGCTTCCTGATAGTGTGCGCGGAATATATTTTCCTTTGCTTTTATGCTCTGCTTGGGAAATAAAACTTATCTTCTTCCATTTGACCGCTCAACTGAAATGATAATGTCTTCCACAAAACCCTCGCACTCTCTGGCATTTTAATTGATATATTCACTCAACAATGCCAAAAGACTAAGTCGTAAAGATTAATAATATATTCCCATGATGCACATCCATCAAGCCATCCTCTTGTAAGCATTAAACATGTACATTGCAGTAGGCTTTTTGCTGTATGTAGGACTGGTGATAAGACTGAATGCACATTTAGCTCACTTAAAGGGATTCTTCATAATTCTAAATCCTTCTTAAGGCCGGAGTCACACTTGTGATAGACTCACCCGACACGGCGACACACTCTCCTGACAGGAGCATGTCCGCTGCATGTATTTCTATGCAGCTGAGACGCTCCTGTCAGGGGAGTGTGTGGCCATGCCGGGGATGTGAAACATGACTTGCGCGAGTCTTCCGAAAGTGTGACTCAGGCCTAACTGAGCCTCTAGTGCATGTTGGGTGAATTACTAAGACATATTTTAGCTATTCAAAAAGAGTTTGGTAAAATTAACACATCCAAAATTCACAGTTTGAATACGGACTACTATGTCAGAACTAGGAACAGGTCCCCTGACCTGAACTGAATAGGCTCATATGCATATATGAGCTCAGGTTAGAACACCCACTATTGGTCTGCACATCATGGTCCTTATTGAAGCTGGCCTTTAAGGAATCTGTCAACTGGATTTTGCTATCCCACCTAAGAGCAGCAGGATGTAGAGGCTTATATGCGGATTCCAGTGATGCATAACTTACTGGTCTGCTTGCTGCAGGTTTTATCTAGTGCAGAGCTACCAGTTATCCGAAGGATGAGACCTGTATTACTTTAGAGATACCATGGACTCAGCTTTCTGTGTATGCTGTGCATAGGCAGAAAGCTGCTAATCAGCATATGGGGATTGGTTATATAAAACTGAGCTCTACCCTCACCTACTGTATCCTCACCCACCCCTGGTAGATTGTGAGCCCTTGCGGGCAGGGTCCAGTCTCCTCCGGTACCAGTCTGTGCCTTATATTGTTCATGATTACTGTACTTGTCTATGTATGCACCCCTTTTTCACATGTAAAGCGCCATGGATTAAATGGCACTAAAATAATAATTAAAAATAATAACAAATAATAATAAACTGAAATCATTTTTTACAAAAATAAATATGGAGAACTACATGGCAGCAGATATGTACTCTGCATAAATAAAGAAAAACAGCAGCTATCTGGCTCCCAGTATGATAGAGGTCTTTGAGGATTGAGAAGGTTTAAAAATAGAAAACATTTTTACTTGCAGTTCCTCACCTATTTTTACACTACCTCATCTAAACCCGCTGCCAGCACGGCATTTTGATTTTCTTTTCACTTTTTTCCAAGACATAGGCAATCTGAGTGCTATGATTGGCCTCATCACAGTCTTTTGGGGATAAACGCACAACACAATATGCATGGCCCCTCTCCTTCAGCAGCTATTCTGCTGCCCCCACCTAAAACTCATTGTGGGCACACAGCCTAAAAGTGACTTTACACACTGCAACATCGCAAACGACATCGCTGTAACGTCACCGGTTTTGTGACGTAATAGCGACCTCCCCAGCGACATTGCAGTGTGTGAAACACATCAGCGACCTGGCCCCTGCTGTGAAGTTGCTGATCGCTACAAATCGTTCAGGACCATTCTTTGGTCCTTTGTTTCCCGCTGTGCAGCAAAGTCTCAGTGTGTAAAGGGGACTTAAAACACTGGAAACGAGTGATGTGTCACAATATCTGTCAATCACTATTCTCTGTCAGTCGGTCTCTCCCTCTCGGTCTCTATTCTCTCTCTGTCGGTCCGTCACTATCTCTGTCCCTCTCTCACAGTCTGTCGGTCATTTTCCCCTCCTCTCTCGTACTCCCCGATCCCCAGTGCGGCGCTGCATGGCATTCACACTGCTGCGGCGGCTTTTCCTCTTTTGAAAAAGCCGGCCGCTCATTAAACAATTTCGTATTCCCTACTTTCCCTGCCCACAGGCGCCTATGATTGGATGCAGTGAGACATGCCCCCACGCTGAGTGACAGGTGTCTCACTGCACCCAATCACAGCAGCCGGTGGGCGGGTCTATACTGTGCAGTGAAATAAATAATTAAATAATTTTAAAAAACGGCGTGCGGTCGCCCCCAATTTTAATACCAGCCAGATAAAGCCATACGGCTGAAGGCTGGTATTCTCAGGATGGGGAGCTCCACGTTATGGGGAGCCCCCCAGCCTAACAATATCAGTCAGCAGCCGCCCAGAATTGCCGCATACATTATATGCGACAGTTCTGGGACTGTACCCGGCTCTTCCCGATTTGCCCTGGTGCGTTGGCAAATCGGGGTAATAAGGAGTTATTGGCAGCCCATAGCTGACAATAAGTCCTAGATTAATCATGTCAGGTGTCTCCCCGAGATACCTTCCATTATTAATCTGTAAATTACAGTAAATAAACACACACACCCAAAAAAATCCTTTATTAGAAATAAAAAACACAAACACATTCCCTCATCACCAATTTAATAAGCCCCAAAAAGCCCTCCTTGTCCGGCGTAATCCACGGACCTTCAGCGTCACTTCCAGCTCAGCTGCATGCAGGTGACAGGAGCAGCAGAAGACACCGCCGCTCCTGTCACTTCCACGCAGCTAATGAAGACAGCCGCGTGATCAGCTGAGCTGTCACTGAGGTTACCCGCTATCACTGGATCCAGCGGTGGATGCAGCGGTCGCCCGGGTAACCTCAGTGACAGCTCAGCTGATCGCGCTACTCACCGCCGCTCCGGTCAGCTCCACGCAGCAACTGAGGTGAGTAGCGCGATCAGCTGAGCTGTCACTGAGGTTACCTGCGGCCACCGCTGCATCCACCGCTGGATCCAGGTAACCTCAGTGACAACTCAGCTGATAGCGCTTTTGCCTTCCTTAGCTGCGTGGAGCTGAAAGGAGCGGCGGTGTATTCTGCTGCTCCTGTCACCTCCATGCAGCAGAGCTGGATGCGACGCTGGAGGTCCGTGGATTACGCCGGACAAGGAGGGCTTTTTGGGGCTGATTAAATTGGTGATGAGGGAATGTGTTTGTGTTTTTTATTTCTAATAAAGGATTTTTTCAGGTGTGTATGTTTATTTACTGTAATTTACAGATTAATCATGGAAGATTTCTCGGGGAGACGCCTGACATGATTAATCTAGGACTTATTGGCAGCTATGGGCTGCCAATAACTCCTTATTACCCCGATTTGCCAACGCACCAGGGCAAATCGGGAAGAGCCGGGTACAGTCCCAGAACTGTTGCATCTAATGTATGCGGCAATTCTGGGCGGCTGCTGACTGATATTGTTAGGCTGGGGGGCTCCCCATAACGTGGAGCTCCCCATCCTGAGAATACCAGCCTTCAGCCGTATGGCTTTATCTGGCTGGTATTAAAATTAGGGGGGACCACATGCCGGTTTTTTAAATTATTTAATTATTTATTTCACTGCACAGTATAGACACGCCCACCGGCTGCTGTGATTGGGTGCAGTGAGACACCTGTCACTCAGCGTGGGGGCGTGTCTCCCTGCAACCAATCATAGGCGCCTGTGGGCAGGGAAAGTAGGGAATACGAAATTGTTTAATGAGCGGCCGGCTTTTTCAAAATAGTAAAAGCCGCCGCAGCAGTGTGAATGCCGTGCAGCGCCGCGCTAGGGATCGAGGATCGGTGAGTATGAGAGAGGAGGGGAAAATGACCGACAGACTGTGAGAGAGGGACAGAGATAGTGACGGACCGACAGAGAGAGAATAGAGACCGAGAGGGAGAGACCGACTGACAGAGAATAGTGATTGACAGATATTGTGACACATCACTCATTTCCAGTGTTTGACTAGCTAGGTCGTTCTGCAGGTCCGGATCGCTGTTGCGTCGTTTACCAGGTTTGCCTGTTTGACAGCTCACCAGAGACTCATTAGAGACTTTGTAGCGATCCCGGCCAGGTTGGGATCGCTGGTGGGATCGCTGAAAGTCTCAGTGTGTAAAGGGGCCTTTAGAGTCTATAGGGTTGTTCGCATGTCAACGTTTTGGGTGTTTTGAAAGCTCAGTGGCCCAAAAAAAAAATATGAAGACATGATCCAAGTCGGGGATCAAACTTATCAAAGTAAGGCGGGCTTTGCACACTGC
Organism: Anomaloglossus baeobatrachus; assembly: GCF_048569485.1. Taxonomy (NCBI): domain Eukaryota; kingdom Metazoa; phylum Chordata; class Amphibia; order Anura; family Aromobatidae; genus Anomaloglossus; species Anomaloglossus baeobatrachus. The sequence continues at coordinate 539,430,148 of NC_134356.1, read as the reverse complement.
GACATCGCAGGTGCGATGTCGGTGGGGTCAAATTGAAAATGACGCACTTCCGGCATCGCATGCGACATCGCAGTGTGTAAAGCCTAGATGATACGATTAACGAGCGCAAAAGCGTCGTTATCGTATCATCGGTGCAGCGTCGGCGTAATCCATGATTACGCTGACGCGACGGTCCGATGTTGTTCCTCGCTCCTGCGGCAGCACACATCGCTGTGTGTGAAGCCGCAGGAGCGAGGAACATCTCCTACCGGCCTCACTGCGGCTTCCGTAGGATATGCGGAAGGAAAGAGATGGGCAGGATGTTTACATCCTGCTCATCTCCGCCCCTCCGCTCCGATTGGCCGCCTGCCGTGTGACGTCACAGTGACGCCGCACGACCCGCCCCCTTAACAAGGAGGCGGGCCGCCGGCCACAGGGACGTCGCACGGCAGGTGAGTGTGTGTGTGAAGCTGGCGTAGCGATAATTTTTGCTACGCCAGCTATCACCACATATCGCTGCTGCGACGGGGGCGGGCACTATCGCACTCGGCATCGCAGCATCGGGCTGCGATGTCGCAGTGTGCAAAGCCCGCCTAAGTCTCTGGGTCCATGAAAACCTCAGAAAGCACCCTGTGGAATCATTGTTCCATTATAGTGGTGTCCATTTTTGATAGAAGAGTCTGAAGTTTGAGAAATGTAGTTTTTTTGTCATAAATAAAAACTGATGAATCTAAAGGTAAAAATCAACACACTAACCAAACAAAAATAGTCTGATCTAGATTAATAATGGAATTTGGTTCATTTTTTTTTCACCAACGAGATAAAAAACACACCTCTGGATCAGGCCATAGGAAGAGAGTTTAGCTCAATTAATATGTAATAGCTTTTAAAAAAACTGCCTAAAAATTTGTAATCTGAGGGGAAAACTTTTCTCCTGGCAGAGACTGACAAACCAATCTGGCTGCCAGTGAGAAGACTTATAGCTGCAATGCTCCTCTGGGAAATATGCATATTGTTTCTTCAGGGAGGAAGGAGATAAACTCTAGTGCCACCTATTGGAAGTATCAATCGTAAAAGTCAAAAGTGGTCCTTTAACGAGCCTTTGCATATGGGGCTGCTCACTTATTCTGAGCACTAGATAGATAGATAGATAGATAGATAGATAGATAGATAGATAGATAGATAGATAGATGATGGAGATGTAATTAATGAAATGTGATTATGTAAATTGGAACTTCTTTATATACCCGTTATTGACATGTGGCATGAACACTGTTGGAGAAAGGTCAGTTCCTGACTGAAACGTCCTGTGTTATGGGCCATTAAAGAAAGACAAACCTGAAGAAAAATGGAGTGCTGCCTTCTGATTTTTTAAGATATTGAATGGATGGTAGGATGCTGTTTGTGAAGGATTTTTGCACCCGATCATAAAGTCTCGGTGCTGCTCTGAAAAATTCATATTAGATAGACAGATAGATACATAGATATAGTATATTAAAGGGAACCTGTCAGGTGCAATATGAACCCAGAACCACGAGCAGTTCTAGGTGCATATTACTAATCCCTGCCTAACCATCACAGGCTACTGTAGCTTACATAAAGAGATCTTTAGAAAAAGTATTTCTAAAGATCCTTCATTATATGCTAATAAGGCCAGCGACTAGTCCCAAGGGCGTTACTTCCCTTGGCTAGTTGGCCCCCTGTGGGTGTGCTAACATGCTAATGAATGTGCAGCATCAGAGGATGGTCATGCAGACCTCTGCTATCATCATGTCAAATTACTGGATTTTGTCTCAGTGTGCATAATCCCAGATTTTCGGCCATGCGCACTACATGGGTTTGAAGCCAGGACGCGTACACACGGCTTCATAACACACATGACTGAAAGTGCTAAGGGATCAACTAAACAAGGGAAATAACGCCCTTGCGACTAGTCCCTGGCCTCATTGGCATATCATATGGGATCTTTAGACATACTTTTTCTAAAGATCTCTTTATCTATGCTAGTGTATACAGGGTAGGTTAGGCAGGGATTAACCCAGGACTGCTCGTGGCAGGTTCCCTTTAATATAATTGGAATGAGTAAATTTATTCAAGTGGAATTTAATTTTCCTCAAGTTTGTATTCTCTAGAGTATTATAGATTTTTGCACTTTGCTAAGCATGAATTTAGCAATATTGCTCAACTGTAAAAGGCTTAGCAAACTGTAATAAAAATGCTAATAATAAAACTCACTTCACTGCTGTCCTGTCCCACCGAGGATGGACATGATGACGGAAGGGGAAGAAAGAGGGCGGAGGACTGAACGCTGGGCTGTGGTGCTTGGGGTAATATGTAGGTGAGCGTTGAGGAGAATATTATTATTATTATTGTCTTAAATCCTATGTTATTATGCCCTGGTAATACACACACTCATAAATATACACATATTATGTGCATGTGAGTGCTTGTATTGTAACAAGGTGAGCAATTCCCATGATTGGAGAAGCTGATTTATTCGTTGAATATTATATTGTTGATGATTCCTGAATTTTGCCTCTTCACTTTAGTCTAATAAACAGTAAACCCTGTCTGCTTACATTTTTTTTTACCTGATGCCTCTGTGCTAATTTGCACAAGATTCGAAAAGGAAGCATTGCATCTGTTACTCAATATTAACAAGAAACTCCAAGCAGGGGAGGAAGAGAATTCAATGATGGTGGCATGCCGCCAAGTCAAGAACCTCCAGTGAAGTTTAACAAGGAGCTACATCCCTATTATGTACTATTCCAGTGTAATTGATAAAATCAGATCTTTTGTAACTGCAGTTTTTTTAGGCAGATCAATTCTAGAGGTCAAACACATGCCGCCCCCTCGCCGTAGCAGAAGGAAAGTTTCAAAGTTTGTGCTAAATTCCCAGTGCTGGCTAACACAGTAACTGTATGAGCTTGTAACATGGACACAGAACGGAAAGACACAAGATTATGTTTCTTGTGGTAACTCCAACGACATGGTTTTATAGAATATAGTAACATAAGGAAATAACCTACAGTTCTCTAGTAGTTAATATAGATGTCACCGGTTAGTAAAATGCTAAGGTTGCGGAACTCAGCCCTGTAAATCCCAGAGTGATCTCAGCATGTGCTTATTTGTTACTTTTTCCACTCAGTGCCAACAGCTCTTGACACATGTCCCGAGAATAACTATAGAGGTTAAATGAAGTCAAAATCTGGTTGAGTGAGATGAAAAGTAACCCACTTCACTTTCACTCCCTTATACACTCTGGAGCATAGACTGTATGCAACATTGTATATTATTGGTTGTTTGCTTATAATGCCATCTGTGCACATGGTAGTATTACATATTTATATCAAAAGGCTGGTAGATCCTGATACTGTGTAATGCACAGAATGTCGGGATTACCATGTGTAAAAAGTTCACATTTATTAAATAATTTATAATATAATACATCCAGATGATAGATCTATAGATGGCAGAATTAATAGATAACAGTACTTAAATTAATATTAAGGTATCTGTATTAAATATAGATAAATGCTGACATAGTCCTGTATATATATATTCTATCTGGAAACGTCTAGTGATTACATCATGCGTATAGTAGGATCTCCTTAAATAGCCCTTATGAGCAGCTGCATTGAACATATATACCATGACACTTCTCGGGGGAGAGACCAGAGGCAGAGGGGGATTGTCCCTGCAGAAGGACACATGTCAAGGCTGCAGAATCCTAACACCCATCCAAGATGAAGCAACATATGCTGGCCAGGTCTCCATCATGACCCCTATTCAGGATTCTGGGAAAGATGAATGAAGACTTCTATTGATTTAGTAAGAATTGGACTATTATTGAACTATTTACGTAAGCGAACAAAGAATACTATTTTTTTCCTTTCTGTAACTGAACTGTAACTTTATTTTTTGGCAACCATTTTACTCGATATAAAATACATCTATTTATTTTTACATTTTTGAAGTTTGTCTTTCATGCGCCTTATCACGTATTTGAAGAAAAATATATTTAAGGGATATATTTTTAACACACTGTATTCACCGTATGCACACAATTTCATGATTACCCTGTATTCACCATATGCGTGGGTGATCATGGGACAACATTTATGCGATTTTCATACTTGCACTCATATGCTGATTAGTCTCATCTGGCTCCTCTCAAATATCTTTTATAGAAAAAAATTAGATGAGATCAGTCCTCATCTGATCGAAAGTCACATGTATGAAACCACATGACTACTTTGACTAGTTTCAAATTGTGTTTTTACGTTCAGTGGTCTCATCAGAGCTTCCGTTCGAACACCCCCACAAAATGAGTTTCGGATGCATGCGCGAATAGGGCCATTGACAATGATGGCACAGATGGAGTCAGCAAGTGCTCTGTCTTGCACCATTTTCGGGTGTATACCCTTTCTGCAGGTGGACACCCAGATTAAGTAGACGGAAGCTCCGACAGGACAACTGTACATAGGTAAAAACGCAATGTGAAGGGGCCCTAAAGCGGGCTTTACACGCTGCGATCTCACTAGCGAGATCACAAGTGATCGTACCCGCCCTTGTCGGTGTGCAACACGGGCAAATCGCTCCCCGTGCCGCACAACCTCGTTTAACCCCGTCACATGCATTTACCTGCCCTGCGACGTCGCTCTGGCCAGCGAACCGCCTCCTTTCTAAGGGGTCGGTTCGTGCGGCATCACAGCGACGTCACACGGCAGCCGTCCAATAGAAGCGGGGGAGGCGGAGATGAGTGGGACGTAACATCTCGCCTACCTACTTACTTCCGAATTGCCGGTGGAGGCAGGTAAGGAGATGTGTGGTGCCGCAGGAACGAGGAACAACATCGCTAATAAGCAGAAAATGATTTTTTGTTTCAGGACGACCTCTCCGCGGCAAACGATTTTGATCGCTTTTGCGATCGTTTAAGGTCGCTCATAAGTGTCACACACTGCAATATCATTAATGACGCCGGATGTGCGTCATAAACACCGTGACCCTGACGACAATTCATTAACAATATCATAGCATATAAAGCCCACTTTACACTCATAGCAATACAGAGAAATTGTACACTGTCACAATTTAGCAGTCTGCAGTAACATGGAGTGACTGAAGACTTTTCTTCTCAGCTGGGAAAATCCCTTTAACCCCTGACCGATATATGACATACTGGCATGTCATATGTCAGCTTCCCTGTCTTTGATGCTGGCTTAGAAACAGAGCCCACTTTTCTGCCGTCAGATGAGGGCTATGTTGTTCAGCCATCATCTGCCTCTAACAAATGCATGAGAAGCTGATCTTTCCCCCTGGATAGTAACCTGTTAAATCTGTTACCATGACTGCCATGACAAACAGTGGTCTACTGAAGACCCTTCATGCCTTTCATGACGGTACGCCTGTGAAAGCCAGATCATAGCTGACATTCATAGGAGACCTTAATTTTTGCTATATACAATACTGTGGTATTGCTGCAAATAGTACAAGCGATCAGATGACCGCAGTCTATGGACTAACAAAGTAAAAAGTGGATAAAATGTTTTAAACTATGTAAAAAATAATGAGAGTTCAAATCACCCTTCTTTTTCCCCATTAAAACAAAAAATATGTATATTTTTTAAAAATACACATATTTGCTACATTGATAAAAGTCCAATCTATGAAAATATAAAATAATATAATCCAATCGGCAAACGGAACAAGGAGAAAAAACTCAAAACACTAGAATTGAAGTTTTTTGGCCACTGCAACAGTGCAAAAGAAGTAATGACTTGATCAAACATAGTGTCTACCCAAAATTTTATTAATATAAAAAATTGTCTCAGAGTGCAAAAAATAAGCGCTCACGCATCTGGAAATTAAAGTTAAATTATTAGCTCTTGGAAAATGATGACAAAAGCAAATTTTATTTTTTTTTTACAAATGTCTGATTTTTTTTTTCAACCTTAAAATAAAACAAAAACTATGCATGTGTCACATTACTGCAATTTTACCGATCAGGAGAATTGTATCTTTAGATAATTTTTAATGTAATGTAAATGCTGTAAATAAAAAACTTAAAAAAAGAATTGTAGCATATGACTTTTTTTTTGCTATTTTGCCATTCTCTGCATTATTTTTACGGCTTTTCGGTACATCACATGATAAAATGGATGGTATCAATCAATAGTACAACTCGTCCTGCAAAATAATAAGCCCTTACAAGGCTATGTTGACAGAAAATTATAAAACCTATAGCTCTTGGAATAAGGGTACAAAAAAAACAAAAGGGCAAAATTCAAAAACCTCCAGGTCGGGAAGGGATTAATGTAACACTAAGAACCACTAAGAGGAATAACTCTTAGTGGTTCTTTTGGTTAGTATCTTCTATGGTATAGCATATACGGTATATTACACGTGAAAGTTGGCATTATACTGCATGTAGTCTACTTTAAAAATATTTCCCGTCAGGATAAGCAAAGATACTTAAACTATATATAGTAATGATTGGAGTCATTAAAGAATTGGCCCATGATTTGTATTTTAAATTGGTCAAAGGGCAAAGAGTACTTAGAAGAAAGAAATAACAATTACTTACCTCTTATAATTGCCATTACTTTGGCTTCTTTGCACTAGTGGTTCATGATTATTTCTATCCACAGTTCTCAAAACCCCTGCAGTCAATCACTGGCTTCAGTGATCATATTCCCTACATGCAAACTTTACAGCCAAATGCCAGTGATTGGCTGCAGTGGGTGGGATGTCCCCATAATATCCAGTATCACAGGGGAATACCATAAGGTTCACATAGCGTATGTCCTGCCTAGTTCTGTATTTTATAATATCCTCCGTTAAAATCTCTTCTTACCAGAATTGAGGATTTTGAACTCGGAGACCCCACAAGATCAGAATATCATGCTACACCAGTTATTATGATAACGTGAGATCGGCGCTCACTTTCATTTATCTTTCACCTTCAATTTTTATTCCATATTTCCAAAGTAGCAGTTACATATAACGCGTTTCAGCTTATGTGCTCAAGTCTTTCTCAAATAGTGCACTATGATGTATTCCCTAAGCTACTTTTAAGATTGTGGAAGTGAAAAGAGAAGGTCAGCTAGGTCCCCAGTACAAACTATTATCTGAAATGATCTAATCTCCTGCAGAATCCTGAACTTGTTTCCTAAACTCCAAACAGCCAAAACATGGAGGAAAGGAAGAACATAAGAAATCTGTCAAGGTAGAGACAGGGAAATATAGTGCAAGACGCAACACACCACACAAGGGGTACACTGGGGACCCATTAACAAGGGTGGGCCCTAGTGCTAGTAAGAGGGTAGATGAACACTTCATCTACTTACCTGCAACTGTACCCTGCACTACTAACCAGTCCCTATACAGGATCCTCACCTGTCGCCAAGCAGGAACCTGAAGCCTTGTGTGACCGTGCAATAGTCCTGGCTAGTGAGTGGGCAGATAAGGGATTTTAACCCCACTGCTGCACTAAAACAACACAGAAGAGAAAGAAAGACAAACAGTGGAAAACACACCAACAGACTGCTGCAGTCAGCACCAAGACTGCAGCCTAAACAGCAACTTTCAGAGAAAGTTCCATCAGTTCTTTCCAACTCCATGCCAAGCAACCAAATTATAGTGAGTAACCAGCACCCTCTAATGGGAGCAGAGGACATATATATATATATATATATATATATATATATATATATACATATAAAAATATATATATATATGTATACAGTTAGGTCCCGAAATATTTGGACAGTGACACAAGTTTTGTTATTTTAGCTGTTTACAAAAACATGTTCAGAAATACAATTATGTATATAATATGGGCTAAAAGTGCACACTCCCAGCTGCAATATGACAGTTTTCACATCCAAATCGGAGAAAGGGTTTAGGAATCATAGCTCTGTAATGCATAGCCTCCTCTTTTTCAAGGGACCAAAAGTAATTGGACAAGGGACTCTAAGGGCTGCAATTAACTCTGAAGGCGTCTCCCTCGTTAACCTGTAATCAATGAAGTACTTAAAAGGTCTGGGGTTGATTACAGGTGTGTGGTTTTGCATTTGGAAGCTGTTGCTGTGACCAGACAACATGCGGTCTAAGGAACTCTCAATTGAGGTGAAGCAGAACATTCTGAGGCTGAAAAAAAAGAAAAAATCCATCAGAGACATAGCAGACATGCTTGGAGTAGCAAAATCAACAGTCGGGTACATTCTGAGAAAAAAGGAATTGACTGGTGAGCTTGGGAACTCAAAAAGGCCTGGGCGTCCACGGATGACAACAGTGGTGGATGATCACCGCATACTTTCTTTGGTGAAGAAGAACCCGTTCACAACATCAACTGAAGTCCAGAACACTCTCAGTGAAATAGGTGTATCTGTCTCTAAGTCAACAGTAAAGAGAAGACTCCATGAAAGTAAATACAAAGGGTTCCCATCTAGATGCAAACCATTCATCAATTCCAAAAATAGACAGGCCAGAGTTAAATTTGCTGAAAAACACCTCATGAAGCCAGCTCAGTTCTGGAAAAGTATTCTATGGACAGATGAGACCAAGATCAACCTGTACCAGAATGATGGGAAGAAAAAAGTTTGGAGAAGAAAGGGAACGGCACATGATCCAAGGCACACCACATCCTCTGTAAAACATGGTGGAGGCAACGTGATGACATGGGCATGCATGGCTTTCAATGGCACTGGGTCACTTGTGTTTATTGATGACATAACAGCAGACAAGAGTAGCCGGATGAATTCTGAAGTGTACCGGGATATACTTTCAGCCCAGATTCAGCCAAATGCCGCAAAGTTGATCGGATGGCGCTTCATAGTACAGATGGACAATGACCCCAAGCATACAGCCAAAGCTACCCAGGAGTTCATGAGTGCAAAACAGTGGAACATTCTGCAATGGCCAAGTCAATCACCAGATCTTAACCCAATTGAGCATGCATTTCACTTGCTCAAATCCAGACTTAAGACGGAAAGACCCACAAACAAGCAAGACCTGAAGGCTGCGGCTGTAAAGGCCTGGCAAAGCATTAAGAAGGAGGAAACCCAGCGTTTGGTGATGTCCATGGGTTCCAGACTTAAGGCAGTGATTGCCTCCAAAGGATTCGCAACAAAATATTGAAAATAAATTTTTTTTTTGGGATTTGGTTTATTTGTCTAATTACATTTGACCTCCTAAAATGTGGAGTGTTTGTAAAGAAATGTGTACAATTCCTAAAATTTCTATCAGATATTTTTGTTCAAACCTTCAAATTAAACGTTACAATCTGCACTTGAATTCTGTTGTAGAGGTTTCATTTCAAATCCAATGTGGTGGCATGCAGAGCCCAACTCGCGAAAATTGTGTCACTGTCCAAATATTTCTGGACCTCACTGTATATATATAGATATATATATATATTATATATTATATATTATATATATATATATATATATATATATATATATATATATATATATATATATATAGATAAATAGATAGATAGATAGATAGAGACTGGGATTGGTCCAAACCGGAGACATGTGGGATGGTAATGAGAATGCCTGCTAGCAAGAAATACTGACATTAACCCTGTCCCCCCAAAGGAAAGGAAACTACATTTAACTACATGGGTGAGCATGGCAATGGCTTTTTAGCCCTGAATCTGTCTCAAATGCAAAGATGCAGCCATGACAAAACCATGCCTTCATTGTTGCAAACATTAATACATACACTTTTTCCCCCCACGCTGATTCATAGATTTAGACACAAATTTGCACTGTCTAGAAATGTTATTTTCATTGCAGATTACCCCCATACAGATTATGTTCACATAAAGCCAGGAAACAGAAGGCATGTACTGTATATATAGTAAAGCAATGAAAGCCTGTTACTGTAAAGGAAGACATTCCAGCATGTCTTACCTTTCATTCCGAATTTTGATCGTCTTCCATATTTGTTGATGACAATGAACAGGACCACGAGGAGGACGCATGCAAATGCAGCAAGACCAACGGCTATAGAAACCTGAAAATAAAAATGTAATTATGCTTTATAGATTGCAGGTCTTCAGGCGCAGGTAATTACCAGGACATTCAGGACATGTACTTTACAGTATTATTCGCCCCACCTCCTTCCTTTAATACAAGGTGTGATAAATGCAAGAAATTATCCAGCTCAGATGCACTTGTCATATAGGAATGCTGGATGCACACCGTTAGTATCAATTTATGTTATTAATGACTTCAGTGCATCTAACTACAAGCACTTTCCATGGGTATGTAGGTTTATAATGTGTACTAGGCACAATTACAAAATCCTCATACTGCCTATTATTATAATGCTTTACATGGAAAGTCTTTACAATATTTTCTCTAAAACCTCTAGTAACTACTGTTCATTTGATACTTATGATGATCCAATTACAGATGCACAGCCACTTAGATAACTAATCTGTAAGTCCGGTAGCCTAAAGTGTATATACATCAGGGCCTGGTAAGAGGCATGTGCCCTGGGTGCTGTGGACGAGGAGTCACCAGACCACTCTGCATGGGACTGGGTATTTCAATACAGTAGTAATGTAACACATTTTTCTTTAGCCTAGATAATAGAAAGTCTAGTTATGAAATTTGCTTCAGATACCCAAAAGGCTTATATTCAGAGATGAGCAGATCAGGCAACATTCAAATTCGCGTCTTTGTGCATTTTTATTCTTGAGAAATTCACGAAGTTAATCTTATATTCTTATTATGCTCCGAGGTCTCTCTAGACCCCACACAGCATAACAGTAATATGTAAAAAATAACTAAATCTTTATGCTCTCCTCTCCAGCCCCATTGTTCCTCACCGCCACTTTTCTGGTCCTCGGCACATCATCAGATTGAAGTTGGTGGAGCTGAAATTCCTGGGATCTTGGTCACTAAACTGAGTCATCCGGGTTTGATAGGCCCGGAAGAGCTCTGCTCATGCGCCCTCATCGGCCATGACAAACGCATGCCCAGAACTGTACCGGGCCTAGCAAACCAAGAGCTGGGCTAGTGACGAAGGCCCCCGAGGATTTCAGCTAAGCCGATCCAAAGATGCCCTGAGGACCGAACGTGTGGCCCTGAGTAGCAGCGGCCCGGAGAGGTGAGTATGTTTCTTTTTTAATTGGTTTTACTTTTTGATCAGCTTCTGTGGTTGTTGAATTTGATCAAAATTCAATGACACAAAATCCACATTATGGTAAATGCGAATTTTTATAAAATTCAAGTACAAATCACTTCCACTTGAATTTATTCTTTGATGTCTACTTAAAGTAGACAAATACATATACCAATAAAATAACATATCATGCATCCTAGTGACTTCTCAAAAAATTGTATGTTCTTAAATACAAAGTATAAATACTTTACGCTATATAACAGATACATCATTTCCTAACTTTACACATACTACAAATCTTATAGACAAATCTGGATGCAGAAACGTGCAACTCAACACATAACTTGACAAGGTCAATGGCTTATGCTATACTATGTCCACTTATCATTTTCTGCATCATGGTGTAGTCAAAGGGAATCAGTCATCAGGTTTTTTCCACTTCATCTAAGAGCAGCGTAATGTAATTGCAGAGACACTTAACCCAGCACTGTACTGTATAATTTACTGGTATCTTTGTTGTTGTTTTGATAAAATGACTTTTATCAGCAGGAGATTATCACTAGATGACTAGAAAACCTGCTGTCATGTAGTCCTCCATATTTATTAGCTCAGTATAACTCTGCCACAATTACTGATTGGTAGATTTCTGGCTATGCACAGTGTAAACAAAAATTTGCCAATTATTGGTGGCAGTGGAGTTATAGAGAGTTTAGCATTTAGAGAACAGGTAGATCTGCAGCAATGATGACCTTGATTTTATCAAAACTGCAGCAAGGTGCGTAGTAAGTGATACATCACTAGAATCAGGGTCTCTGCCCCTACATCATGCTGCTCTCAGAAGGGGTAGCAATAGCCTGGTGACACACAGACTTTAACACATTATTTATTAGAACACCAATGGAAGATCTTGATTTCGGATGTTAACATCTGATGTTCCCGGTTGCAATTAATGTGGTCTGCTCTGATTGCACTGCTGGCCTTTAAAACAGACTCTGCATTTTTTTTTATCACTTCTGGACGAAGTATTTTAGATGCGAAACGTGCGTCAGGTGCACGGGGACGCCGCAGCTCACCCTCTGTTTGTGGACTTCTGTTAGACTGTATCCATCCCCTTTTGATTTTCATTATACGTGCCTGTTTTATTTGATCTATTTATATAAATTTCAGTATGCGCAGCACTTTTAGACACACTTGTGTCCTTTGGGAACTATAATTTTATGTGAAGGATGTATTCATCCTCAGACACACTTTTGCCCCCCTCCCCGACATTGGCCTTTGGCATTATCTTGTCATTATTTACTTTTTATATATCCTGGTCATTCACATAAAGATTTGCTATATATTTTTTTCTGCACATTTTCATTGGTTGGATTTTTTTGTTTTCAGATCATTATTATATATAAATTTGCTTTTGGTTCACTTTCATAGGGTGTCTGTTAGATGTTCCCAATTTCTACCTTCTGCCCCTTGGGGTGTTTTAATTGTGATAATGTTTCATATGTGTTTTTTTTAGTAATGGGATGTTATTATAAAAAGGTTCATATTCATATACGATTGCACATCCTTTTTGTTTACATTATTTATTAGGTTGAAATATTAACATTTATCTGCCCCTGTCTGTTAAACTTATGCAATGACAAGACAGTATCATACGTCTTCATGTCTGCATCGCACATAGGTGGTCAAGTATGCTTTCACCTCCACATACAGTATATCAGGCAGTTCTTATGAACAACATCTGAAGACAGAAGGTGACATAAGGATGACCTACAGTGTAGATCAAACTCCACTCACATAAGGACTAGAATACCAAAGTGGATGGTAAAGACCCGGGGAAACAAGATAAAAATAATAGATCAAAGAAGGGTCACAAAACTACCGTGATGAATACAAGAAATCATTTTATTTATGAAGTAACCATAAACATAGTACACCACAACATATAGGTAAAAAGTAATAGTGCTAATGACGAGAAACAAACAGTGCTGGGAATGATCACCATGGTAAGGTGCATATGCAGAGTAATATACCATATTCTCAGCTCTGTATAAGATGACACTCACCCATAATGTCTCTTTATCTGTTTGGGGATGCACCTCCAGGACCCAAACGCGCGTTTCGCATAGGCTTCTTTTTTGGGTTGCATATTACCCACCTATTATTAACCTTATTCTGTTTGGATGTTCTTTCCTTTTGTTTCTCATCACCAGCACTATTTCTTTTTATCTACATGTTGTGGTAAACTATGTTTATGGTTACTTCATAAATAAAATGATTTCTTGAATTCATCATGGTAGTTTTGTGACCCTTGTTTGATCTATAGATTTATCAGTCAGTTGTTAGTAGTGACACCAGGCACACCGGCATGGGAAGCCATTGACAGCTGGAATGAGGGAGGCTATCATCATTTTAGATCCAGTGGCTATGGCTAAGATTTAAGATTGACTTTTCATACATAAATTCTATGTCTATGAAAATGTACACTAACGGGCCCTGTGATTTACAAATTTCAGCTTAACAAAACATGATCATTAGAAACATTTGTTCAAACATCCCTTTATGTTCAGTCTCTTATTTACACAGAAGGCACAAGCATTGCAAAATATGTTAAAAAGCTGAGCCTGTGTTTTCTTAAGACATCAAAATGTAACTCACGCCAAAAGTGTCCTCTTCTGGTTTATGAGTCACGCTGATTGGAGGCGTGGGACTTATTCCAAGATCTGCTACTGAAACAAAAGGAGTTGAATAATTCTATGAACAAGATATTATTATTCTCCGTATGCACTACTTGCTTAAAAGGCCACCAACTATTTTTATCTCAGGGTTCAGATAATTGGATGCCAGCAGACATACTAGAGCTCTCCACTGTCTAGGGACACAACTTATTTTGAATATAAATGTACATATACCCCGAGAGGTTTAAGAACCTTTGTAATATAATTCACATATAATCAAAAATGGACATCTCTAAACTTATTACACAAAAAAAATCCTGCTGGTTAGTTTTCTATGGTGACCTTAACCTCTTACTCCATGGCCCAGGAGACTGGTGTTCCATTAACAAAGAATATAAAGTTAACAGTTCTTGGCCAAATATATATTGGTGAGTAAAGGGAATTCCCTGACAAGACCCCTTTGGCATTGCTGTCAACATGATCTATTAGGCATCCGGTAAACGAGACCAAGCCTATCAAACGTATTCAGAAAATTGAGCATAAAGTAGAAGCACCATGTACTGAAAGAAATGCAGAAAGGACAAATACGTACCTGAAACAAAATAATCAGTATTCTCTGCAAAAAGGATAGTAAATGGCAGATTTAGTAAATCAGAACTAAATGTAGATGCAAAACTATGAGCACTAGTGTGATATCAATATGCACAATACACAATTTATATAACATTGTATGATAATAATTATGGGATCATGTAACATACATTAGATTATAGACAGACAGATATATAGACAGAAAAAGAGACAGAGAGACAGAGACAGACAGATAGATGATAGATGGATAGATAGATAGATAGATAGATAGATAGAGGGATAGATAGATAGATAGATAGATAGATAGATAGATAGATAGATAGATAATAGATGGATAGATAGATATATATATATAGATAGATTGATAGAGGGATAGATAGATAGAGGGATAGATAGATGATAGATGGATAGATAGATATATATATATATAGATAGATTGATAGATAGATAGATAGATAGAGGGATAGATAGATAGATGATAGATGGATAGATAGATATATATATATATATAGATAGATTGATAGATAGATAGATAGAGGGATAGATAGATAGATGGATAGATAGATAGATGATAGATGGATATATATATATATATATATATATATATATATTGATTGATAGATAGATAGATAGAGGGATAGATAAATAGATGGATAGATAGATAGATAGATAAATAGGTAGGTAGGAGCATGCTAAACCCATAGCAAACATTCAGAAAATACACATAAGGTGAATTAAATCCACATTTTATGAAAGAGTGTTTATAAAACAAGAGTCAAGACTATTGCAAGTGTGTAAAAGAAAAGAGTATTATGCTATATGATATGTGATTTTAAAATTGATATCATCTGGGAGATTTATGGCATATTACAGTGTTTCCCTAAAATAAGACCAGGACTTATACATCCTTGGTATATTTCTTGAGTTTACAGTGACAGCTGCATAGACATACACTCTATCACTCTCAGATCAGAAGTAATGCTGAGGACTGCAGTGAAAATGTAGCAGCTAATTAAGTGAATGAATATGCAGCCTCATCCCCCCATAATCCCACCCACAACTTTGAGTCCTGCATGGGCACCTGCACTCTATGCCTGCTGTATTACCAGTACTGCTAGCTTGAGGATCGCAATGCAATCCTTGCCAACGCTCCTCAGCTGAGTGTAACAGCATGTATGTCTATGCAGCTGTTACACTCAGGTGAGTAGAGTCACAGAGGATTTTGATACGATCCTCAGGCTGGCAGTAATATAGCAGGCAGAGTGCAAATGACCCTGCAGGATTCATAGTGGTGGGCGGAATTATGGAGGGGTGAGGCTGAATATTCACTTAATTAGCAGGCATGTTCTCACTGAAGTTTGCAGTGGCACTCCTAGTCTGAGAGTGGTAGTCTATATTTCTATGCAGGTGTCAATGTCAACTCAGGAGAGATACCAAGAGTTGTGGAGCAATCCACGGGCAGTGATAAGGTACAGCAGGCAGTGAGTGTTGGTGCCCATTCAGAGTTCTGAGTGGTTGGCAGGATTCTGGGTGGGGAACAGGGTGAATATGCACTCATTTAATTAGCTGGGGCTTGGAGGAACACAAGGGGACAATAAAAGCCCGATTTCAGAATACTGTTAGTTTGAGGACGCACTAGGGTTTATATTTGGAGTAGTTGTTATCTTTTAAGTCTATTCCAAAAAGGCCAAAAAATCCTTCTAGGACTTATTTTTGGGGTAGGGCTCATTTTCAGGGAAACACGGTAGTAGAATAAAGTACAGATATTCGATGAATGTGGTCCCTACTCTTTCAGGACAATGAGAAAACTATGGACATCTGAGAGCTATTATTACGAAAGAATATTGGGAGTAAAAAAAAACTTTGGAAGTTCAGCCCATCTGACATCTTATCCAAATGACAGACTTGTATCTATGAACTAAAATACATTTCATAATACCTATTGTATTAGAGATTCCATTAGTAGTTTAGTTGAAGGACATTAATAGCGGATTATGTAGGACATACACAATGCATGCTAAGGCAAAGAGTCAGTTACACAAAAATGTCAACTCACCAGGATATGGCTGCTCCAAAAAATGTGCATAAACCGTTTGGGTAGCAATTCCAAACTTATTTTTAGCAATCAGTGTATAGTTTCCATTGTAATAATGTGTAGGTTTATTAAACAATAGACAGCCTTCCATTAACGTGTCCTGCTTATAAACCTCTTGGCGTATGAAATCCACCGGTCGAAGAGGCTGATTGTTATGATACCAGGTTAGCACTGGATTGGGATTCCCACGAACAGTAAATTCAATGCAGTGCTCTAGATGAACTACTGGTTCTCTCAAACTCAATATCCGGGGAGGATCTACACATAAAGAGGGAGAAACAAAGTTCCATTTCTGATTTTTTTAAAATAATGCAATAATCTTCATATTATTTATGAATTCAGTGGAAAAATCTGTTTAAAGATGTGTAAATATTTTTAGTTTGGGCAACATTGTTACTGTATGAATTTTTACTTTGACACATAATGGTATATTGTATGTTAATGTTTGTTTATTACTTCATTTTTTTATTTTACTGTGTATTTGCATATTTCCAGTGTTGCATCCCTTGCTATATTTCTAGTAATTTAAATTTAAAGGGATTTTGTCACATGAAAAAATGCTCTTAACTTTCAGATATGGGGTTGATCTGCAGGTTAATAGCATTTGAAACCTTCTTGGCATCTGAACATTGAACTCCGGAAATTAGTTTTAATTTTTTGAGTTTCAGTCACGGAGCCGGCGCCGGCATGGGTTCTGTCACTGCTCTGTGTATGGAGAGTAACCGCACCCCCGTCACTGACTGACAGCCGCTTATCATTAGAGGAGGCTGTCAGTTAGTGCGAGGGAGGTTGTTACAGCCTTCACTCTTGATACACAGAACGATGACTGAACTTGCTCCGGCCCCTTCCAGATTACTAAGACATGACTGCTGCCCGGAGGAATAAACTTTTTTTCCTTCATGTAGTGGGGTTCAATATGCAGATGCCGAGCAGGCTTCATAGTCTATTAACCTGCAGATTAACCCTACATCTACAGCTTAATTGTGTTTTTTCACGTGGCAGGTTCACTGGAAAGGGGTTGTACGCTACTTGAACCCCATCTTAAATACTGTAATCTTTTCTGAAAAAAATAAGACTATTTTCTCCCACAATAGCACCATTTCAATTATGTCATCATTCAAAGCCTGTGTGACTGTATTCTTCCACATGGCATTGTAGCCAATATGCAGCCAATAATGGGTTGCTTCACCCATACTTCCCACAGGTCAACTTTGGACATCTGAAGGAAGCTTTTGAATTGCAGCCCATTAGTGGTCACTGATTAGCTGCAGTGTACACACAGCAAAACAATGTCATGGATGCATCTGTAGACCTCATTATAACATCACTGGAACTTTGTGGGTGCTGGAGTTTAGCACCTGTTATGTTTCCTTTACTCAGGAGAATGCAGCATCTAGGAAATAGATGTCTCAGTAGTGGACAACCCCTTTAATCAGTTATTTTTTTATAACTAAAGTTTAACTGTATGTATTGTTTTGTCTGAAAAAATGTCATTGGTTGCATCATGGCTTATACAAGGAGATATTAAGCATGAGTACCATCTGTGCCTACATTATTTAGTATGCAAAGGCTATATTGTTCCTTCTCACACACTGCCCTACAGAATAGAGGAATAAAGATAGTGGTCATCTTGTGTTTATGTGGCTGACATTATGTATAAACCCCATCCATTGGTAATGATTGGGATCCATATCCATAAGGCCCCCTTCACACATGTTTTTAAAAAACATAAGTGTAAAACTGGTACCGGTGTTATTAGTACTTTCCATCTGCGTGCCATCAATGTGTCATCCATGTGCCATCTGTTTTTTTTTTGCGGTAAGGTTAAAGAAAAAGATATTACATAGCTTCTCCTATACTATCAATTTTAAACACCTACAGCACATGGATGGTGCATGGATGCCATCGATGTGTGCTGTACATGATTTTCATGGACCATGGACTTGCATTGGCCCTTATGATCTGTGCTGCCAGAAAAAAATGGCCATGTCTTTGAAAAGCCACATAGATTATAATGGGTTCATGTAGTATTTGTGGAAAAGAATGGATCCTACCAATACCGAAAACATAGACATGTGAAGGAGGCCTTAAACATACTTGAAAGCTACTTACAAGGTTAACCATTTAATTTAAATCTATACAGTTGAAGAAAAAGTAATCATCACTGATGCAAATATCTTCTTTTTTGAAACCTATATGTTACAACATACATTCCGTGTCCTATGACTTTCAATAAAAGAAGACATTTAAGTCAGTGGTGAGTGCCGCATTGTGTTCTTTCACTTTATGGGATCTATAAAGTTTCTAATATTGCTGAGCACCATCAAGGACTACAAATAAGCAACCAAGTCTAGTAAGGGAAACCGGATCCCACTAGTGGTTTTAACAGTACAATGCCCTGCCAGAAATACTTTGTCGTTACCGTTGTACTAGCGCAGAGGCTAACATTGGTCCGTGTGCTGTCTGTGTGTGGTTTGTTGTGCACAGGCAGCACACAGACCAAAAATACTGTACATTCATGTGAACGTACACTTAGCGTGAGACTCTGAGGAAAAATAAAATTCGGAGTGCACACCATTTTCTTTGAGGTGCTAGTAAAATGGGAGTGGATTCCCTACATTTCAGAAGAAATATTCACCAGAACGCTCATTTCTTGCGAAAGTGAAATCATTTAATTAAAGTGCTATAAGCAAGTATGCGTATATAAAGGGGTTCTTCAATTGTGAGAGAAGATAGGTGACGTTTCGACTCAGAAGAATCTTTCTCTTTCTCAAACAGTCATTTAAAGGAGTACCTGGAAGACAAATATCTTATATGGTGCAGTATAGGAGTATCCTTGCAGGTACTCCTATAAGCAACTGTTTGAGAAAGATTCTTAATCAAAATGTCACCTATCTTCTGTCACAATCCATGGGCACCTTTATATATGCATACCTGCTTGTAGCACTTTAATTAAATGACTTTACCTTCACAGGCATCAAGTGTGCAGTGAATACTTCTTAAGGCCCCTTCATACGTCAGTAATTCCGGTACGAATGACGTTCGTTTTCATATGTAACGGAGACACGGCCATATGCAGACATATTAAAATCAATGGGTCTGCTCACACATCCAGTGTTTGCACAAGGACCGTGTGTCCTAATGGAGCATATGCATGACCGTGTGTTCCGTATGGGGACAAGTCAATTTTTCTCCGGCAGCACTGATGTCACACAGGCACCACACTGATTTGATCTGTGGGACATCAGTGTGACATGTACCGGAGAAATCACGTGTCTGTGAAATAAAATGATTTTTTTTATACTCTCCTGTCTGTGGCTGTGTTCGGTGCTTTCTGTTGTCACTTGCTTCTGGGTCCCGCTTACTATGCTCATGCATATTCACTGCTCCCAGAAGCAGCAGCGGAGACAGCAGCATCAGAGACATCAGCACCATGGACAAGTGAGTATACAAGTTCATGCTGTCTGTGTGGTAGCTGGATGTCACATGGATAGCACAGAAAATATAAAATGCATACAGCTGCACACTGAAAAGACAAAAATGTACAAGGGAAAATATGGCACTGCATTACTGCAAAAGAGAGATATTTAGTTTATGTATTGGCCAATGCATGTACGCCCGGACACCAACGGCAAGGTATATCTCTGTAATCCGGGAACCTATCTTAAATGCCACTATCTAGGTTAAAAACATCCTTATCTCCCTTTTGCAGTAATGCAGTGCCATATTTTCCCTTGTATATTTTTAGCTTTTCAGTGTGCAGCTGTATGCATTTTATAGTTACTATTTTTTTTCGGCTAGCACCTGTTCACATTAGTTGGATGTGTGGGTCAGTTTTTTGGATCTTTATGGATAGCACAGAGATGGCACACAGATGGGCCATACACTCCTTCAACAAGGCCATGCAAAACAGAAACATTTTGCACGGACGTGTGAAGGGGCTTAAAAGTGAGAGGGGTAGCAGAAGAAGAAACTGGTAGCTGGTTTGCAATAGCATTCATCACACTTCTGCTCTAAACTAGTAAGATCCCACCCACTTTGCACAGTTAGAGAAATAATTAATATGCAGAAATAAAGCAGAGTGCAGGAAATACACAAAATATGGAGTTCTAACTGTAGTATGTCTAGTAAAGATGTATAGCAGCTCTACAAATTTCTGTCTTTTCTGGTAGGCATTCTGCAATGCAGATAAAATCACCTGAAGCATCTACAGACAGAAGCATAACAGACTTAATACCATTTAAAGGGCATCTCCACATTGATGCTATCAGTCAACTTACAGTAGATCGTGAGTGACACTGTAGTTTTAGTCATCCCCACAACATTTTCTGCGATGCAGGTTACGTTGGAGCCATTGTCCTCTCCGGAGACATTCACTAGGGTCAGGTTAATGGAATGCACATTGGTCCAGTTGACATTAGTCTGCCATCATCACGAGCATGTCGGGAAAGCATTAAAAGAAATAGGCAAGAAATCCGTTAAAAATTGAACAAAGCAAATACAAAAAGATTGCTGTGAAGTTATCTTCACGGAAGAACAAAAGCAGCTTTCATTATGACATCAAAGGAGATTTCAGCAGAGAGAAGAGAATTCAATTCTACAAATGCCTTTTTTGTACCTAGTTATTTCCTTTACAATGTTAACTATATTTTTATCTCTATAATTGTCAGAATAAAGTCCAATTATATTACAATTTCCACATAAACAATAGGAGGGAATTCATACAATTAGTGAAAAATGTGTTTTGTTCATAATGGTTTCAAGCTTTGCAATCATGGAAAGCATTATAGAAAATCTGTAATTTCTGTAAAATGTAGAAAATGAGCGTATTCCAAAATACAATAATCAGTGTTTTAGACCTTATCTAGAAAGACTAAAACAAACAAAAGTGACTATGGATGTTATCTCCTAATACAAACGCATATGTTTAATGGAGGAATAAAAACCCAAGAATGCCTTATTAATGTCTATAATAAAAAGCTTCAACTTTATCTTCCTTTTCATTAACCCCTTTATGTATGGAGCAAAACTCAGGAACTGAGCCCGCACCACAACCTTCAGATACGGGATGTCTTCCACAATCAGCATCTACCTGTAATATCAGCGACTAGAGATCGCTCCGATTGTAGCTGTTCAGCCATTTAAAGGGAGCCCGTCACCAGGTTATCCCTATATAAACTAAAACCACAACCTTAACGTCGTTTTGGGCAATACTCTAACAACCTGTTCACAAGTGCCCAGCTCTCGCACATATCTAAGAAAACACCTTCTTATTGTCCCATGCATTATGCTAATCAATGAACTCCGGTCAAAGAGTGTCACTGGTCTGTGCTGAGTGCATCCTCTGTTCCCAAAATATGTACTTGATTGTCATCACTTAAAGGGGTTGTCCAGTCAAAAATGATAAGTCTGCATGTAATCTTTATGATTGCAGACTTATGAATCCTCCCAGCACATGCACTGTGCACTGGAAGGATTTTTCAGCTTCTGAGCTGGGAATGGTGGTCATGTGACTTTAATTGTGCGATATTCATGTTCCCGGCCAGAACCCAACTAGTGGGCGGGGCATTGCTCAATATAGAAAAATCATATGTCAGGTTAGAGGGGGGAGGATGCAGAGAATAGAAGAGCAGTGCGCCTTCAGTGAGTCCACTGGTGTTTATGTGCAATGTCCCAGGTAATGATGGTAGTTGTGACACCACAAGGCTGTGGGGTACTCGGTCCTGGACGCGCTGTGCACAAAGGGGGCACAGTCGTGGTCGCAGCCGATGCCCTTTTCCGTGACCCTGGGAGTCAGTCCGATAAAAAGGGGGGTGAAAAATGGAAAAAAAAATAAAAGGAAATAAAATTAAAGAGTTTTCGACTACGCCACTTGCGGTGTGCGGCCAGGTTATGGGAGCCGCCGCTGCAGGGTCCTGCTGGGGCTGGTGGAGTAATGCAGCTTATGTGTTTTTGGGCTCCCCACAAGCAGGGCTAGGCCACAGCAGTGGATGATGAGGGTTATAGTAAGAAACAGTCAATGTATGTGTGCGGAGGCGAGAAGGAAATAGTCCACACCGGTATGGCAGTTTCAACTTTCCTTTTTACTTTGGCTTTGTACCTGGACCCGCTGGTGCCGGTTTCAGGTGTTCCTGCTCCCCTTGTTCTCCGTGCCAGCTGGTACCTGGGTTGGCTGTCCTCCATGCACTCTTGTTTGTGTTGGGCTCCCGTGGCTTATAGCTTCTGGGGGAGCTCCTCTGTTTCAGTCTTGGTTCTATTGCAGGCAGCCTGGACTATTTAAGGGGTTTAGTCCCCGGTCCCCTCTTTGCTGCTGATGCTTCAGACTCTTTGGTTGGTGAGGTACCTGGAGATCCCCTCACCTGGCAGATTTAACTGTTGACCATAAAGTGTCCCGCTGTCCTAGGGTCTGCACATCGCCTCGTGCTGAATCCTGTGAGCCTAGGTTCCAGACTTCCACAGGCGCCCTGCGGTCCCTGGAGCATTACACTTCCACAGGTAACCCACAGTTCCTAGAGTTCTGGTTCCATACTCCACAGCAACCCTTCTCCTTTTTAGCTCCAGTTCATTCTTCAAGTTTTAACACCTAGGACTACTGTCCTAAAACATTTCACTTTCTCCTTTCTCTCACTTCTGACCCCCTCAGAGTCTCTCTCCAACAACTGACTTTTCTCCTCCTGCCAACTCCCCACCTAGCAACTAGCCCTGCCCATTTTTGTGTCTCTCCCTAGCAGATTGGATGCTTACCAACTAATAGGTGGCCATCCTTTACATCTCTCTCTAGGCAGTTTTCCCAGGTTGGACATGGGGTTTAGTGTATGTGTGATGGTGTTGGTGTGTTTATCGGCCCTGGTATTCCAGGGTTTTGGTTGTCCATAGTTGGTTACATATTTGGTAACCGCCTGTGGTCTGGCGGTGTCCATCATTTTATGCCTCTTTTTAGGCATGCACAAAATTGTGGTCATCAACAGTTTTGTGTACCTTTGATAAGATAGTCATCGCTGAACAGAGACCAAATAGAGTCCAGAGTAAGGGGTACTTCACACACAGCGAGATCACTACTGAGATCGCTGCTGAGTCACGGTTTTTGTGACGCAGCAGTGACCTCATTAGCGATCTCGCTGTGTGTGACACTGAGCAGCAATCTGGCCCCTGCTGTGAGATCGCTGCTCGTTACACACAGCCCTGGTTCGTTTTTTTATTGTTGCTCTCCCGCTGATAAGCACACATCGCTGTGTGTGACAGCAAGAGAGCAACAATCCTGAATGTGCAGGGAGCAGGAGCCGGCATCTGACAGCCTGCGGTAAGCTGTAACCAAGGTAAACATCGTGTAACCAAGGTGGTTACCCAATATTTACCTTCGTTACCAGCCTCCGCAGCTCTCACGCTGCCAGTGCCGGCTCCTGCTCCCTGCACACGCTAAGCTAAGTGGTGTGCGCTGGTAACTAAGGTGAACATCGGGTAACCATACCCGATGTTTACCTTAGTTACCAGTGTCCGCAGTTTCCAGACGCCGGCTCCGTGCAAGCGCAGCGTAGCTTGCACGTCGCTGCTGGCTGGGGGCTGGTCAATGGTCGCTGGTGAGATCTGCCTGTTTGACAGCTCACCAGCAACCCATGTAGCGATGCAGCAGCGATCCTGACCAGGTCAGATCGCTGGTGGGATCGCTGCTGCGTCGCTAAAGTGTGACGGTACCCTAACTCTGCTGCCTCATTAGTGAATGTATCACATATTTGTGAGACCTGTCTGAAAACTGCGTTTTTTTGCACAGAGCATGACTGACCCACACTAAGTTTATTTGAGGTCACAGCTGGAGCTTCCCACGGTTATCCCATCTGTGATCTCAGGAGAACACACCTCAGGTGAATTGAGTTCAATCAGACCTACATCTAAGGCCCCTTTCACACGTCAGGGATTCTGGTACGTTTGTGCTTTTTTTTTAAACGTACCAGAATCACTGACATACGCAGACCCATTATAATCAATGGGTCTCCTCACACATCAGTGATTTTTCCATGCACGTGTCTCCGTGCGGCGTACCCGCGTGTCCGTGATTGCCGCACGGAGACATGTCCATTTTTTTCTGCCATCACTGATGTCCCACGGACCATGCAGTGGTGTGATCCGTGAGACACGTGCCAGAAAAAAAGTGTGCTTTTAAAATAAAAATCAATTTTACTCACCCGGCTCCAGCGATGACCTCTGCAGCCTGTTCTGCCTGCTGCTTCTGAGCTGGCTCATTACTGTCGCACATATTCATGATGCACGACACAGCCGATCCGGAAGCAGCTGCTGCGGGGGTCAGCGCCGGCCGGAAGCTGCACCGCGGGAGTGATCAGCACCATAGAGAGCGGGAGCGCGCACAGGTGAGTTAATCTCTAAGTACAATCACGGGCCACGGACAACGGAGCCCGGATTGCACTTAGACAACCCACGTGTGCCATAATTCACGGCACACGGAGGGACATGTGCGTGTTTTACATGCCAGTGAGAAACATCAGTGTTTTTCACTGACGTGTGAAACGGGCCTTATGGCAGAGAACAGTGTTTTTTTTGCCAAGAGATGCACATTGGAGCTGAACTTTATACCCCATATTCCTGCACCAAATCTGCATCTTCCAGAAAAACAAAAAAAAAAAGATCAAAATGCGATGTTGTTTTAAAGTAGTATTGATGTAACTTTTTGCCAGTAGATGCAGATTTGATACAGGAATATGTTGTATCAATTTCAGCACCAAATCTACAATTCTTGGCAAAAATATGCACAAAAATGTTTTTTGCGCCATTTTGGTACGGTATTCTGCCAGGAGATGGAAATTTGGTGCTTAAATGTCTGGATAAGATTTCTGCACTAAAATTCCATCACCTGGCACAAAACCGCACCAAAACAACATCAAATCTGTTTTTGTGTTTTCTTTGCCACACAAATGCAGATTTAGATCTCAATTTTATACACCTTATTCTTGTACAAAATCTGCATCTTCTGTAAAAAAAAAAAAAGAAGAAAAAAACGCTTTAAAACTCAACGCACTTTTGATGCGACATTGATGCAAATTTTTTTACAGCTGATTCAGATTTGGTGCAGAAGTATGGTGTATACATTTCAGCACCAAATCTGCATCTCTTATCAAAAAAATTGCACAAAAACTGTGCATTTTTCTGCCAGGAGATGCAAATTTTGTGCTGAAATGACTGAACTAGATTTCTGCACCAAATTTGCATCTGCTTACAGTAAACTGCACAGTAATGGCAGGAAAACTGATTTTGTGTGTGCTTTTTTTGCCAGGAGATGCAGATTTGGTGCTGAAATGTATACACCAAATTCCTTGCCCCAAATGTGCTTCTCCTGGCAAAAAACGCATCAATATGGCATGAAAACCGCATCGAGTTTAAATGTATTTTTTTGCCAGAAGATGCAGATTTGGCGCAAAAATGTGGTGTATAAATTTCAGCACCAAATCTCCATCTCCTGGCAAAAAAACCATGGTTTTCTGCAAGGAGATGCCGGTCACATTGAACTCAATGAGCTCACCTGAGGTGAGGTCACTGAGTTTAATGACCTCACCTGAGGTTGTTTCGCCTGCTGTCACAGTTAGGCCTCCCCAGCTTGAAAATATCAGCCCATGGCTCTCAACTTTCTAATAGCTGAGTATCAACATTGGAGGGGACTTCATGCTGTTTTTTAAGTTATTTATTTAAATAATAAAAAAAACACATAGGGTCCCACTTGTACTAATACACAGCCAAGATAAACACACGGCTGTGGACTGCAGCCTGTAGCCTTCTAATTAATCTACACTGGGTATCAATATTTTTACACTCCAATAGGGAACCCAAACAGCATGTGTGATTCTAACCAATCACAGACGCTGTCACATAGGGTGGGGACGCAGTCTGACTGCAACCAATCATAGATTTCGTAACTGCTTGTGGGTGGGAGAAGTGGTGAATATGTATGAAGGTTAATGAGCAGACCCAGAAGTAGTGATACAGCCATGTGGAGACTGGTATGTCCTGCTTTAACCATTTCGCTTTTTGAATTACTGAACAAAGCTGAACTTTGGCGATTTTTTAGAAAAGTGTTCGCAAATATGATCTTGACCTGAACGAGCCAAGGTTCGTGTGGAATTTGAGATTGGCGAACCTTTTTCAAAAACGTTTGCTCACCTTTACTCATGATAACAAATTAAAAATAGCCTTTTAAGACACAAAGTAAAAAAAAAAAGGCAAAATTCTTTGCAGTAGTGAGGGTTTGTCCACTCAGGTTAATGTCCAGCAAGGAGAAACAACACTGCAACACTGGAGGTCTGCACACCTCCACACACAGACAGTGAATCAGACATCTGATTTTTTACCTGCCATACCACGTTCCATGGTGGGAATATGTGACCAGCAAGTTCCACCCATCTCTCTGACTACTTGAAAACTTGGCCTTGACATGCCCTATTAACTCTCTCAGCACTTTATGTGCTGGAGCCTGCTCCAAGCTGCCATCGCCAACCTCAATGATACATATCTCTTGTCAAGGACCTTTCCAGTGGCCATCTTAAGGTGGTGTCACACACAGTGACAACGACATCGCTGCTACGTCACCATTTTCTGTGACGTTGCAGCGACGTCCCATCGCTGTCGCTGTGTGTGACATCCAGCAACGACCTGGCCCCTGCTTTGAGGTCGACGGTCGTTGCTGAATGTCCAGCTTCATTTTTTGGTCGTCGCTCTCCCGCTGTGACGCACACATCGCTGTGTGTGACAGCGAGAGAGCGACGAAATGAAGTGAGCAGGGAGCAGGAGCCGGCTTCTGGCAGCTGCGGTAAGCTGTAACCAGGGTAAACATCGGGTAACCAAGGGAAGACCTTTCCCTGGTTACTCGATATTTACCTTCGTTACCAGCGTCCGCCGCTCTCGCTGCCAGTGCTGGCTCCTGCTCTCTGCACATGTAGCTGCAGTGCACATCGGGTAATTAACCCGATGTGTACTGTAGCTAGGAGAGCAGGGAGCAAGCGCTAAGCGGTGTGCGAGGCTCCCTGCTCTTTGCACATGTAGCTGCAGTACACATCGGGTAATTAACCTAATGTGTACTGTATCTAGGGGTGCAGGGGGCCAGCACTAAGCGGTGTGCGTGGCTCCCTGCTCTCCGCACATGTAGCACAGCGACGCGTGTCTTTAGGATCGCTGCTGCGTTGCTGTGTTTGACAGCTAAGCAGCGATCAGAACAGCAACTTACAAGGTCGCTGTTACGTCAGAGAAAATGGTGACGTAACAGCGACGTCATTGTCGCTGTCTCTATGAGGGAATCCAGCTTTACAGAAGATATTTCCTAACTGAACAAATAGGCTAGATTATGATATCAGTAAAATTACCAGCTCACTCATCTCTGATTGTTCGCAATCATATCAGGTTCACTAAGATTCACTTTTGAGTCCACAATCAAATTTGACATGCAGGCGTGAAGATAAAATCCAAATAATGTTTATTAAAACAGCTTATAATACACCTTCTTTAGAAATACCTTCAGGAATTTCAGGTCAATTCTTGTCCCTTAATCATGCTATGATTAAGTATCTGAAATGCATCAAAGAATCGCTAAAGATGTGTATAGTGTAAGCTGTTCTAATAAAGATCTCGAGTGCAGAACATCAACTACATTATACAAATATTATTTTATTTAACATTTAAATAAAGCAAAAATATATTCTATGTTCTGAAGACTAAAATTGATGACTGATTTTTTTCGGCCTTTTTATTTCTATTCTGCCATATATATGAATTCTCCAATTCTACCAACTAATGTTGAAGTGTTATATATTACAGACAATTTACAATGGGGTTTGAAACTTTGGGGACCTTTCACAATTTTCCACATTTCTGCATAAATTGTACCTAAAAATACACTGGGTTTCATAGAAGTCCTAAAGGTAAAGAAAACAGTAAAAAATATTGAGAGGAAAAAAATGAGACACTGTCTTTTTCTATTGAGAATAATTATCCAGTATCACATGTCTGTGAGTGGCAAAAATATGTGAAGTTTTTATATTAATAGATATTTTGAAGATACATTTAGTCTTGTGTTTTCAATCAATGGGTTGACATGATTGTCATCCCATTGACTTAAAACACCTGAATCTAATTTCACCTTCTAATTGCATGTGGGTGACCTGAATTTAAAGAACAGGGTTTTATGAAAATATGATCTTTTAAAAATATTGGTGGACGTTTAAGATGGTATAAACAAAGGAAATTCTTGAGGACCTCAAAAGAAGAGTTGAGAAAGCTTAACAGGCTGGAAAATGTTACAAAATCATCTGTAAAGAGTTTAGAGTCCACCAAATGTGGGAAATTCAAGACCATTATTACTTTCCCTTGGAATAATCAGCCTACAAAGATAATTCTAAAAGCAAGGCTTATAATAGTCTGTATGATCATAGAGAAACTCCAGGTAACTTCTAGTCAACCAAAGACTAGAGGTGAGCAAACCTGAGATTCGAGGTTTGGGTTAGGAAATCCACTTCCAAAAAAAAAGCAAAGTATGGGTTTGAAGGTCGAGTAAGTTATGAGTGCAAACTACTCAAGCGAGCAGCGCTGTGCTCGGGTATGATTGATGCTCAGCCCTGTGCGAGCCATGTACAGTGTATTAGCAGCTCACATTGCGGGTAAAATTAACATGATATGATCTAATGTGCACACACAAAACAAACTAAAAAAATGTTACAAAAAACCCTGTCCGCTCTCCCCCGGAAGTGTTCTGCTTATGGCTGACTACATGTGGGTGGAGACATGAACTGCCTAATTACTAACTTCCATTGAGGTTCAGATCAAGTCGGGGTAACAAACCGAACCTTATCTAAGGTTCCAATGTGCCCTGTGAACCGAACCTCCAAAGGTTCCCTCATCTCTAGTAAAGACCTCTCACACATTAGCTACTGTTAATGTTCATAAATCCACCATCAAGAGGACACTGTAATAAGGTGTATATTAGGAAGGATTACAATGAAAAAGGCTTTACTTTCCAAAAAGAACACTGCTGCCTATCTGCAGGTTGAAACACAGTGGTTTTAGTACAGGCTTTGGGCCAGGATGGTCGTCTAGCCCATGATGGTTCATCTGGCCCAGAATGCTTCCTATGGCCCAGGATGTTTTACTATAACGAAGGAAGAATTAACTCAGAATTTTAGCAGCAAACTGCAAAATGAAATGTCAGCCCATCTGTCAATGACCTGAATCTCAAAAGAACATGGGGGATGGGGCAAAACAATGTCCCAAAGCATGCAAATGGTTCTACATAAAAAGGTCAAAGAAGAATAAAGTTAAAGATTTAGAATAACCAAGTCAAAGTCCTTAACCCTATAAAAAAAATTTGGTGTGACCTGAAGAGAGCAGTTCACGTAAAAACAATCATCATACAGAGTTGAAGCTGTTTTGTAGGGAGAAATGGGCTAAAACTTCTCTGAACGATTGTGCAGGACTAGTAAACAATTACTAATTTTTTTCAGATGAAGTTATTGCTGTTCAAAGGGTTCACACCACAGATACTGAATGCAAAGGTTCACATACTTATGTCACTCATGGACATGTGATACTGAATCATTTTTCTCAATAAAAATGACACTGCTATTATTGACTTATTTGTTTTATTTGGCCTTGTCAATATTTAGGAATAGTGTGAAAACATTATACAGTTTTACATCAAATTTTTCCAGAAATCTGTAAAATTCTGAAGTGTTCAGTTAATGGAACCTGTCACATGAAAACACACTTTTAGCCTGCAGATATGGGGTTCATCTGCAGGTTAATAGAATTCTGAACCTGTCCGATGTCTGCACTTCTAACCCAGATATCAGGAAGAAATGATATTTATTCCTCATGTCAGCATTCAGGTTTCAGTCACCTGGTTGGCGCTGGTACGGGTTTAGTCAGCGCCGTCTGTAACCAAACCCCAACACTGACTGACAGCTCACTCAGAATTAGAGGTGACTGTCAGTGCAGTGGGTGTTGTTACAGCCACCACTCTCAATACAGAGTGGTGACAGAACCCGCTCTGGCACCACCCCCGTGACTGAAGATGAACTCTGCCAGGAGAAATAAAGTTAATTCCTCCTGGTAGCATGGTTCCATATGCAGGCACTGGGCAGGCTAGAATGCTATTATCCTACAGATTAACCACATTTCTACTGTTTAATATGATTTTTTCACATGACAGTTTCCCTTTGAGATTCTATTCAATTTTGCATTTGAGGTCCTGTCAGATTTAGATCTCAATTTTATACACCTTATTCCTGTACAAAATCTGCATCTTCTGTAAAAAAAACAAAAGAAGAAAAAAACGCTTTACAACTCAACGCACTTTTGATGCGACATTGATGCAAATTTTTTTACAGCTGATTCAGATTTGGTGCAGGAGTATGGTGTATACATTTCAGCACCAAATCTGCATCTCTTATCAAAAAAATTGCACAAAAACTGTGCATTTTTCTGCCAGGAGATGCAAATTTTGTGCTGAAATGACTGAACTAGATTTCTGCACCAAATTTGCATCTGCTTACAGTAAACTGCACAGTAATGGCAGGAAAACTGTTTTTGTGTGTGTTTTTTTTGCCAGGAGATGCAGATTTCACCAAATTCCTTGCCCCAAATGTGCTTCTCCTGGCAAAAAACGCATCAATATGGCATGAAAACCGTATCGAGTTTAAATGCATTTTTTTTGCCAGAAGATGCAGATTTGGCGCAAAAATGTGGTGTATAAATTTCAGCACCAAATCTGCATCTCCTGGCAAAAAAAACATGGTTTTCTGCAAGGAGATGCCGGTCACATTAAACTCAATGAGCTCACCTGAGGTGAGGTCACTGAGTTAAATGACCTCACCTGAGGTTGGTTCGCCTGCTGTCACAGTTAGGCCTCCCCAGCCTGAAAATATCAGCCCATGGCTCTCAACTTTCTAATAGCTGAGTATCAACATTGGAGGGGACTTCATGCTGTTTTTTAAATTATTTATTTAAATAATAAAATAAAAACACATAGGGTCCCACTTGTACTAATACACAGCCAAGATAAACACACGGCTGTGGACTGCTGCCTGTAGCCTTCTGATTTATCTACACTTGGTATAAATATTTTTACCCTCCAATAGGGAACCCAAACAGCGTGTGTGATTCCAACCAATCACAGACGCTGTCACATAGGGTGGGGACGCAGTCTGACTGCAACCAATCATAGATTCCGTAACTGCTTGTGGGTGGGGGAAGTGGTGAATATGTATGAAGGTTAATGAGCAGACCCAGAAGTAGTGATACAGCCATGTGGAGACTGGTAAGTATTTCCTGCTTTAACCATTTCGCTTTTTGAGTTACTGAACAAAGCTGAACTTTGGCGATTTTTTAGAAAAGTGTTCGCAAATGTGATCTTGACCTGAACGAGCCAAGGTTCATGTGGAATTTGAGATTGGCGAACCTTTTTCAAAAACGTTTGCTCACCTTTACTCATGATAACAAATTAAAAATAGCCTTTTAAGACACAAAGTAAAAATAAAAAAGCAAAATTCTTTGCAGTAGTGAGGGTTTGTCCACTCAGGTTAATGTCCAGCAAGGAGAAACAACACTGCAACACTGGAGGTCTGCACACCTCCACACACAGACAGTGAATCAGACATCTGATTTTTTACCTGCCATACCACGTTCCATGGTGGGAATATGTGACCAGCAAGTTCCACCCATCTCTCTGACTACTTGAAAACTTGGCCTTGACATGCCCTATTAACTCTCTCAGCACTTTATGTGCTGGAGCCTGCTCCAAGCTGCCATCGCCAACCTCAATGATACATATCTCTTGTCAAGGACCTTTCCAGTGGCCATCTTAAGGTGGTGTCACACACAGCGACAACGACGTCGCTGCTATGTCACCATTTTCTGTGACGTTGCAGCGACGTCCCATCGCTGTCGCTGTGTGTGACATCCAGCAACGACCTGGCCCCTGCTGTGAGGTCGACGGTCGTTGCTGAATGTCCAGCTTCATTTTTTGGTCGTCGCTCTCCCGCTGTGACGCACACATCGCTGTGTGTGACAGCGAGAGAGCGACGAAATGAAGTGAGCAGGGAGCAGGAGCCGGCTTCTGGCAGCTGCAGTAAGCTGTAACCAGGGTAAACATCGGGTAACCAAGGGAAGACCTTTCCCTGGTTACTCAATATTTACCTTCGTTACCAGCATCCGCCGCTCTCGCTGCCAGTGCTGGCTCCTGCTCTCTGCACATGTAGCTGCAGTACACATCGGGTAATTAACCCGATGTGTACTGTAGCTAGGAGAGCAGGGAGCAAGCGCTAAGCGGTGTGCGAGGCTCCCTGCTCTTTGCACATGTAGCTGCAGTACACATCGGGTAATTAACCCGATGTGTACTGTAGCTAGGGGTGCAGGGGGCCAGCACTAAGCGGTGTGCGCAGCTCCCTGCTCTCTGCACATGTAGCACAGCGACGCGTGTCGTTATGATCGCTGCTGCGTCTGCTGTGTTTGACAGCTAAGCAGCGATCAGAACAGCGACTTACAAGGTCGCTGTTACGTCACAGAAAATGGTGACGTAACAGCGACGTCGTTGTCGCTGTCTCTATGTGTGAATCCAGCTTTACAGAAGATATTTCCTAACTGAACAAATAGGCTAGATTATGATATCAGTAAAATTACCAGCTCACTCATCTCTGATTGTTCGCAATCATATCAGGTTCACTAAGATTCACTTTTGAGTCCACAATCAAATTTGACATGCAGGCGTGAAGATAAAATCCAAATAATGTTTATTAAAACAGCTTATAATACACCTTCTTTAGAAATACCTTCAGGAATTTCAGGTCAATTCTTGTCCCTTAATCATGCTATGATTAAGTATCTGAAATGCATCAAAGAATCGCTAAAGATGTGTATAGTGTAAGCTGTTCTAATAAAGATCTCGAGTGCAGAACATCAACTACATTATACAAATATTGTTTTATTTAACATTTAAATAAAGCAAAAATATATTCTATGTTCTGAAGACTAAAATTTATGACTGATTTTTTTTGGCCTTTTTATTTCTATTCTGACATATATATGAATTCTCCAATTCTACCAACTAATGTTGAAGTGTTATATATTACAGACAATTTACAATGGGGTTTGAAACTTTGGGGACCTTTCACAATTTTCCACATTTCTGCATAAATTGTACCTAAAAATACACTGGGTTTCATAGAAGTCCTAAAGGTAAAGAAAACAGTAAAAAATATTGAGAGGAAAAAAATGAGACACTGTCTTTTTCTATTGAGAATAATTATCCAGTATCACATGTCTGTGAGTGGCAAAAATATGTGAAGTTTTTATATTAATAGATATTTTGAAGATACATTTAGTCTTGTGTTTTCAATCAATGGGTTGACATGATTGTCATCCCATTGACTTAAAACACCTGAATCTAATTTCACCTTCTAATTGCATGTGGGTGACCTGAATTTAAAGAACAGGGTTTTATGAAAATATGATCTTTTAAAAATATTGGTGGACATTTAAGATGGTATAAACAAAGGAAATTCTTGAGGACCTCAAAAGAAGAGTTGAGAAAGCTTAACAGGCTGGAAAATGTTACAAAATCATCTGTAAAGAGTTTAGAGTCCACCAAATGTGGGAAATTCAAGACCATTATTACTTTCCCTTGGAATAATCAGCCTACAAAGATAATTCTAAACGCAAGGCTTATAATAGTCTGTATGATCATAGAGAAACTCCAGGTAACTTCTAGTCAACCAAAGACTAGAGGTGAGCAAACCTGAGATTCGAGGTTTGGGTTAGGAAATCCACTTCCAAAAAAAAAGCAAAGTATGGGTTTGAAGGTCGAGTAAGTTATGAGTGCAAACTACTCAAGCGAGCAGCGCTGTGTTCAGGTACGATTGATGCTCAGCCCTGTGCGAGCCACGTGCAGTGTATTAGCAGCTCACATTGCGGGTAAAATTAACATGATATGATCTAATGTGCACACACAAAACAAACTAAAAAAATGTTACAAAAAACCCCTGTCCGCTCTCCCCCGGAAGTGTTCTGCTTATGGCTGACTACATGTGGGTGGAGACATGAACTGCCTAATTACTAACTTCCATTGAGGTTCAGATCAAGTCGGGGTCACAAACCGAACCTTATCTAAGGTTCCAATGTGCCCTGTGAACCGAACCTCCAAAGGTTCACTCATCTCTAGTAAAGACCTCTCACACATTAGCTACTGTTAATGTTCATAAATCCACCATCAAGAGGACACTGTAATAAGGTGTATATTAGGAAGGATTACAATGAATAAGGCTTTAGTTTCCAAAAAGAACACTGCTGCCTATCTGCAGGTTGAAACACAGTGGTTTTAGTACAGGCTTTGGACCAGGATGGTCGTCAAGCCCATGATGGTTCCTCTGGCCCAGAATGCTTCTTATGGCCCAGGATGTTTTACTATAACAAAGGAAGAATTAACTCAGAATTTTAGCAGCAAACTGCAAAATGAAATGTCAGCCCATCTGTCAATGACCTGAATCTCAAATGAACATGGGGGGTGGGGCAAAACAATGTCCCAAAGCATGCAAATGGTTCTACATAAAAAGGTCAAAGAAGAATAAAGTTAAAGTTTTAGAATAACCAAGTCAAAGTCCTTAACCCTATAAAAAAAATTTGGTGTGACCTGAAGAGAGCAGTTCACGTAAAAACAATCATCATACAGAGTTGAAGCTGTTTTGTAGGGAGAAATGGGCTAAAATTTCTCTGAACGATTGTGCAGGACTAGTAAAAAATTACTACATTTTTTCAGATGAAGTTATTGCTGTTCAAAGGGTTCACACCACAGATACTGAAAGCAAAGGTTCACATACTTATGTCACTCATGGACATGTGATACTGAATCATTTTTCTCAATAAAAATGACACTGCTATTGTTGACTTATTTGTTTTATTTAGCCAAAAGAGAGAGGATGCACCACAAAAGCCAATATATTAATCAGAAGGGGTGCTGAATGCAATGGAGTACATGGGGAATTAAAGGAGAAAAGACATTGCATATATCGCACAACCCATGATGTCATGTGAAAAAAGAACCTTTATTAACAGTGCACAATAAAGTTTAAAACCAATTAAAACATATAATATAAACAGGATCCTGTACCCACAGGTGAATAGTAATAGATAATAGTACAATATTACAATAATGCAGTCACATAGCCCCGCCACGAGGGGAAAAATCTATTGCAGCCTAGTATACCCTAACCCAAGCACAATAGAAAAATGTCACATATAAAAAAGGTACATAACCAATGACAATAGTGAAGGCTAGAGGGTAGTGACCAGGCATGGAACCATAAAAAGAGCTCTATAGAGGGACCAGCCAAAACATGGTAATCTCCCCAAACACGCAATATAAGTTGTTATATGCCCCTGAGGACATCATCACCCTGCTGGACAACAAGGAATGAAACCTCCATTAGATACCTGGCAATCCAGGAGTATGGTCAATTCGGAGTGAGAGGCAGCACACCTAAAGTAGGGTGCAGAGGAGCGGTTATGGAGAGGCAGTGTAAGTCCTATGGAGCAATAAGGAAATATCAAGGGGACAACACTGCAAGGTCCATTAGAGAGCCAGTACTCAATGTGGAGGGGCGCATACCCGGGGTACAAAGGATCACCCCACGCGTATCGCCGCCGCTGCGGCTTCGTCAGGGAAAGTACAGTGCACTGTGACAACAGGCTCCTATATAAGGAGATAGGTGAGGGTTACTCACGATCAGCTGGATCATCGCTGGCGCGCGGTCCGGACCATAATTAGGAGGGCGCAGGTGCGTACGCAGGCGCAGAGCACACAAGCCGGGCCTCGGCATAGTGATATTTTTTATTTGTTTTATTTGGCCTTGTCTATATTTAGGAATAGTGTGAAAACATTATACAGTTTTACATCAAATTTTTCCAGAAATCTGTAAAATTCTGAAGTGTTCAGTTAATGGAACCTGTCACATGAAAACACACTTTTAGCCTGCAGATATGGGGTTCATCTGCAGGTTAAAAGAATTCTGAACCTGTCCGATGTCTGCACTTCTAACCCAGATATCGGGAAGAAATGATATTTATTCCTCATGGCAGCATTCAGGTTTCAGTCACCTGGTTGGCGCTGGTATGGGTTTAGTCAGCGCCGTCTGTAACCAAATCCCAACACTGACTGACAGCTCACTCAGAATTAGAGGTGACTGTCAGTGCAGTGGGTGTTGTTACAGCCACCACTCTCAATACAGAGTGGTGACAGAACCCGCTCAGGCACTACCCCCGTGACTGAAGATGAACTCTGCCGGGAGAAATAAAGTTAATTCCTCCTGGTAGCATGGTTCCATATGCAGGCACTGGGCAGGCTAGAATGCTATTATCCTACAGATTAACCCCATTTCTACTGTTTAATATGATTTTTTCACATGACAGTTTCCCTTTGAGATTCTATTCAATTTTGCATTTGAGGTCCTGTCATGATATTTCTTTTATATTCAATGGCACGAACATTGTATTCTGTTGCAATTCTTGTTCTGATAAAAAGTACTGGAGTGCTGACAAGCATCATGGAAGTTATCCCAGGGCATGAATACTACCATACTCATCTTTCGGTGGCTTCACCTTCTATTGCCACCACTCCGATTGGTCTACTGTGATTTGTAACTTGCCGGGAGCTCCAGTTTTTCATGAAACACACCAAAGGTCACAAATCAATACATCTCTCTGAGAGCCTCATTCTGGCCTCGTTCTGGTTCTCAGAGATGTACTGAGCGCTTGTGACGTAATATCTGACTTCCAGCCACTCAGACGTTAGTGGTACAAGATGACACCGGACCGGAGCACCGGCAGTAAAAGGTGAGAATGCCAAAAGGTAAGACAGGGGACAGATGGCTTACATTTAAAAAAACACTCCAGTGTTAAAACCTCCTACGCTGGAGTGGTGCTTTAAAATACTAAAAAAATTTGACTGTTTGACATTAGATTAATGTTTTAGCTTAAGACAAAATAATATTCAAAATATCGAGATTCAAAATTAGGCCTCTGATAAAAACTAAACTTGGATTAATTCTCCTTTGACAACCTATAAGTGGCCTTTTGGGAGAAAGTGGGGGGTGCGTCTTATAAACCTAATATACGGGGGGGGGTGTACATATATATATAATGCAGGGTCCGCTCTGGAGCGGTGCTGGGGGCAGGTGACAGCTGCCAGCGGCAGCATTTGATCTCCTGCTCCCGCTCATATAATATGCACAGCCGCTGTCCAGCAGTGTGGTGCTGAAACTGCATCACGCTGAGGGGCTGGGGCAGCGGGGCATATTATATCTGCCTGCACCCTCCTTTGATCGCACATGATCCCCCCTGTGTTAGATATGGCCCCCGTGCTGCTGCCTATAGTAAAATAAAAAAAGCTTTACTTACCTCCAGCGCTGATCTCCGGTCTCCTGCTGCTGTTGTCTGTGATAAGGCACACAGAGATGATATCACTCTGCCATGCCGATCACATGACCGGCAGCAAGAACCAGGAAGTAAGGAAGCCGGAGCTCAACTGCGAGAAGGGACAGCGTTGAGAAGGTAAGGAAAGAGTGTTTTATTTTATTATGGGCAGCAGCCTGGGGGCATATCTAACACAGGGGAGGTGTACCATCTATAGGGGCCATAGGCAGCACAGGGGGACGTGTCCCAGCACAAGGGGGGCTATATTCAATATAAGGGGGCCATATCCAGATTAAGGGGGGCTAATTTTAGGATGGGGGGCTATGAGGGACATATACCCTATATGATTTGTTAGACGGACATTGGCATTATAAGATGGACCCCATTTAACATTAAAAAAAAAATTCTCTTTTCCTTCACCAAATTTGGGGATGCGTCTTATAAAGCGAAAAATACGGTGTATATATATATATATATATATGTCATCTGTATGGAACTTAATTGCTATTAAACATTTGTGAATCTTATTCCATTCAGTTCCCAGAGAGTTTTCCCATTTCTCCACACTGTATAAAATGTAGATGACGGTCATGTTTTGACATAACAAAAAAAAGACAAGAGTATAAGATGAGTTTCAGATAAAGAAGAAAGGGAATGAAAAGAGACAACTGACAGGTTTAGTCTGATACATCTGACATGCTCCAAGTAATAGACAAGACAGGACGACTGCAGTTACTGTACACCGTACTGCAGGACTCAGATGGAACAGATGCCATAATAAGTCTCTCGACCTTCTTGTCTGCACTTCACTAAAGGGGATGGACAAGGTTCCCACCCCTATAAAATATAAATAGGAGATTACTGATTCAGTTCACTGCACAACTGCTCAGCTAAGCAGCACTTTGCCAAATTATCTATATACTGCCTTGTGTGACAGATAAAACAAAGTTTGAATAAAACTTCTGATGGCCTCAGCTTTTTTTTCCACATTAAAGTTAGCTAGAGCCTTTATTGTATTACTTTAATATTTAAAGTAAACCATAAAAAGGAGCATATGTGTCACAGTGTCCTTGAGAACGGCTTGGATCATTGGTGCAGCATACTTACGGTGATTTAAGTACTACTGCATGCCACGAATGAAAGTTATTCTCAATATTTTTCCATGAAACTATTTATAAATCTTCTTGGCTTCCTCTGCTCTGTATCAGGCTAAAAAGTAGATTGAATGGCATTTTTAATAAGACTAATTCCATGATCACAAAAATATGGGTTTCCGGTCACCTGAAGCGGTAGAGCATATGCATGACCACTGCTTCATTCATTATCTATGGGAACGGTGTCACATGTCAACTTAGCAGTGGTCATGCATGGTCAATGTTGCTCAATTCACAGAGGGACACAGGAGCCCATTGGTGGGATAGCCGATTAATAAAAGGAAGAAAGATACAATTTCTAACCTATTTGTTGTAAGAGCTGCAAGACAATAAGGCCTCATGCGTACGCTGCTTCTTTTAATGCTTTTTTTGGTGCAGTTTATGGTGACCTTTTAGTCACCACATACTACAGGCTTTTCTTTCCCCAGCAAAGTCTATAAGATTTCAGATTTTTCTGGGAACAAGTTAGTTTTTTCTGGACTGTATTTTGCCTGCATTTTTGCTTTTTACCTGCGTTTTTCACCCATTGGGGAAAAAAAGCATCAAAAAAGCATGGTCAAAAAAACGCATAAAAATGCATCAAAAACGCATAAAAACACATGCGTTTTTGATGCGTTTGATGCCACAGGGTAAGTTTTTTTATCACAAGGTGCCTTTCTGGTGCATTTTTGTTGTCACCACAAAAATGCAGCACGTGGACATAGACTAAATCTCTCCATGCTGTGAAGACTGGTTTCCTAGGCTTTATAAACATTTTGGTTGTCAACATCCATGTTCTTCTGAAACTTAGCACAGAGGCTATAGATGGTTTTATTTCTTTTTCACTCATAAATTCATGGAAAATGAACAGGAGGAGAATTATGTAATGCAGCTCGCTGTGTTATTATGGAGTAAAGTCATACCTCCCAACTCTCAAAAAAGAGATTCTTGGATAAAAGGGGACACTTACAAAGGAGTTGGTGAATTTCCTACACAAAAGTGAAGCCTCTCAAAACCTACTGGAAACTAATGTTTGTGGAAAAATTAATCTGCAAGGAGCCAAAATGTTTTGTCCAAATGCACATTCAGGGAAGAAACTGGTATATAACAAGACCTAAAAGTAGCATGACATGTGTGAAGATCTGAGGTTATAGGTTGTGTTAATCACCTAGGCAGCTTAGCAATGCAATTATTTGTATTCTCCTGTCCATGGTCTTACAGCAACTCCAAGTAGATTGCTAAAGCGAGATGCCCCCAGTCCACGAGATCTCAAGCTAAGATCGGTAGTTCCATTGCCCACATACTAGGCCATACCCACTGTCTCCCAACTTTTGGATGGCCCACAGCTTTTGCATCTGCCAACAGTATGGTCTGCAGTCACAGCCTATACTACTACACATGACGGATAGCACGAACGAAACATGTGTATCTAGCTTTAAGTGGTGACAAACCCCAACATTCCCTTATCTATCAATGTCCAAAGTACCCCAAGCCACCTTTGGGTTCAAGATTATTCCCCAGGAAACACCCGCAATGCAAACTGTGTTTTGCTCGAGGTATTTTTATTAGGCCAAGCCCTTCATGTGGGACTGCATGTGCAATCCCATTATGTGATGGCTCAACTGGGTCTACAATTCTTATCCACATAATGGGACTAGTCAATGGGAGAACAATGGCTTAACTGAGGCACTTGACACTAACGAGAGTAATGGAATGATTACTTCACTCTAATTACGAATTTGGTGCCTAGCCTTCTGTGTACCTTAAACTGACAGGCAAGAAAATATTTAACAAAGCACAACAATGAGAAAAATAATGAGATCGAGGAAATCAGTGCTCTGTGCTGTAAAATGTCTGCATCCCTTAGAGGCAGGGACTGTGCTCTACATCCATTGGTCCAATAGTCTTTAATCCGCAGCCAGCTCCTCAAAAGACTGTAAAAAGATAGCAAGGAGACAGATGGAAATTTTTTACAAGTTTCATACGGCATTCAGATTCCTCCCAAAAAAATGGCTGGAGGATTGCTTCTAGGTAGACTATAACAATGCCTGT
Source organism: Anomaloglossus baeobatrachus (assembly GCF_048569485.1). Lineage (NCBI taxonomy): Eukaryota > Metazoa > Chordata > Amphibia > Anura > Aromobatidae > Anomaloglossus > Anomaloglossus baeobatrachus. The sequence goes on along the minus strand of NC_134356.1, from coordinate 539,389,034 downwards.
TAGAGACACCATGCGGTGGCACCCAGAGTATCAGTTACAAACATGTAATGAGTTACTGTACCACTGTATAAGGTCTTTGGGGAAGCCGATACCAATGAATTAATTTACAAAAGGTCTGGCTGACTTTAAAAAAAGAAATCTGAACAAGATTGCTAGATGCTCTTGTGATCTTGAATTGAAACAGATGGAATAATGTTCATTTTCGACCTTATCTTTAGATATAACTTGTAGATTTTGCCTCTCACCTGGTGTGTGCTAATGGAATGGAGGTGCGAAACAGCCCAATCGACATCTGGTAAGGGTGATCCAGAACCATTACAAGTAACCACAGCATTGTCCCCTTCATGTACCTCCAAACTACTGTGACTGACACTGACCCCCGGGACGTCTGTGTATAGAAAAGAAAAAAAGTTACAAAGAAATCATATCATGTCTTACCTCTTAATATAAAATAGGATTTGTTATGGAGCTCACCAGCTCACCAATATAAAGTACAGCTCAGAAAATCTGATTATTCCAAGATACAGTTTCATTTCATCCTTCCAAACAGTTAAGTGCTGCAACTTAATTCCCAATGGACAATATAGTGATTATATTGCACTCCCCTAATCGGCACAAGTCTTAATCTTGAAACCTTTACTGATATGAGCTGGAAAAAATAAAATCTATTCACAACAATGTGATCAACAATTGTAATTGCTCTGGGTTCCTAATCCAGAAGATGCTACTAGGAATACATTAATATAGAAGATTTACATCCACGGCTCACAGAGCGTCAAAAAAGTACTTGAAAATAAGGAATCGTCTTCAGGTTTTACATTTTTTTGCAAACAAAATGAAAGAACCTTAAACTGTTTCACTAAGCTGATTATATTGATCACATATTCTCCAACACCTGTTGGCAGACGGCGTGGAATCGAAAACTGAGTGGCAGGGAGAATTATTTATCTCGATAACAGCAGCTAATCCGCTTGGAAGACAAGAAGGCCGGAATATATTAAGATGCTCAGTGCCACGAGGAGCTGTGATAACATAATTCAAATCAGCATCGTACCTGCATACTGAAAACGACTTAGATTATTGCCTCTTAAAAAACAAACTTCAAATGAAAGAGGCAACTGATAAGAACACAAAGCCATAGAAAAGCAGTAAGAGCTCATCTTCCTACAATGATTTTAGATTATATGCTGCGCTATGATATGTACAGGGCACAGCTCCATTGTCACGTTAGCCTAGAATCACACTGTGTATACAAGGGGACTCAGCCGAGCTAAAATAACTCCCGTCTCATCGCTTAGGGACAGTTTCACATAATGGACTTTGCGGGGTCTGTAAACTGCAATATTCTACATACTTTTAAATACTCAGTTGTATGTAAAACAATGGCGACTGTACTTATAAACTGTGCATTTTTACAGATTATTTTTTATCTTTCATTTTTTTTCTTCCTGTGATTTTCCTGCAATGAAAACATGACTTATCTCTGGAACTTTTGCAGCATTTTCATTTTTTATTAAAATTAATAATGGGAGAGGGCTGGACAAGAAAACGACAATTTCTTCCTTAACACAAGTAACTGAAAGTCTTGAGACATTCCCTAAAGCTGATGTCAAACATGTTCTTATAAGTCCAATACACATGTGAGAAGATCAAAGTATTGTGGTCTTTGATCTACATCCAATGCTGATTTTCAGGATGCGAAGATTATTATCGTTATACTACTTGTGTTGTAATATACATACACATTGTGTGTGTGTGTGTGTGTGTGTGTGTGTGTGTCTATATATATATATATATATATATATATATATATATATATATATATATGCAGTATATATATATATCTATATATATATATATATATATATATCTATATATATATATATATATATATATATATATATATATATAAAAATATAAGTGCAGCACTTGTTATACCATCCATACTGTGGGTGCAGGTCCCATAAGATGTGGTGGCAACGTTTTAGTTCCTGGACTTGAGAAAGGTTCCCATGAACCAAAATATTGCCACCCCATTTAATAGGCCACTAGGCCTGTTCTTTTCTGTCTTTTCTGGCATTTATAGAGTGCTGCTTCCTTCACTATATACTATACAGATCAAATGTTTGGACACACCTTCTCATTCAATGAGTTTTCTTTATTTTCATGAATCTGAAAATTGTAGATTCACATTGAAGGCATCAAAACTATGAATTAAAACATGTGGAATGAAATACTTAAAGTGTGAAACAACTGAAAATATGTCTTATATTCTAGGTTCTTCAAAGTAGCCACCTTTTGCTTTCATTACTACTTTTCACACTCTTGGCATTCTCTTGATGACGTTCAAGAGGTAGTCACCGGAAATGGTTTTCCAACAGTCTTGAAGGAGTTCCCAGAGATGCTTAGCACTTGTTGGCCCTTTTGCCTTCACTCTGCGGTCCAACTCACCCAAAACCATCTCGATTGTGTTCAGGTCTGGTGACTGGGGAGACCAGGTCATCTGGGCATAGCACCCCATCACTCTCCTTCTTAGTCAAATAGCCCTTACACAGCCTGGAGGTAAGTTTGGGGTCATTGTCCTGTTAAAAAATAAATGATGGTCCAACTAAACGCAAGCCGGACCGAATAGCACACCACTGCAAGATGCTGTGGTAGGCATGCTGGTTCAGTATGCCTTCAATTTTGAATAAATCCCCAACAGTGTCACCAGCAAAGCACCCCCACACAATCACACCTCCTCCTCCATACTTCACGGTGGGAACCAGCCATGTAGAGTCCATCTGTTTACCTTTTCTACAAAGACACAGTGGTTGGATCCAAAGATCTCAAATTTGGACTCATCAGACCAAAGCACAGATTTCCACTGGTCTAATGTCCATTCCTTGTGTTCTTTAGCCCAAACAAGTCTCTTCTGCTTGTTGCCTGTTCCTTAGCAGTGGTTTCCTAGCAGCTATTTTTCCATGAAGGCCTGCTGCACAAAGTTTCCTCATAACAGTTGTTCTAGAGATAAGAAGGTGTGTCTAAACGTTTGGCCTGTACTGTATGTGTGTGTGTATATATATATATATATATATATTGTGAGGTAGCGCGGTCGGCTGCGCAGCAGAAGACACGGGATCCAGGCATATAGGTTCACAGCACACGGTGTTTAATGTCCAAACAAAAATCCACAGCAATATACCTGTCTCTCCAGCAGAGACTCAGGGAGTTGTGATCACTCCCTCACACCCGGCACACCTGCCCCTCGTTCCTGTTTCCATTTAACCCTTCCTTCAGCCTGTAGGGAAACAGCATTAACCCTAGAGTGGATTTACTTTCTATCATGGAGTGAGCACAACCGGGGCGAGACATACCGGCCGTCATAGATAACCCCGGTCACAGTCTCACATACCCCCCCCTCAGTTCAAGCGAGCGGGGTTGAACTCCTGCCAGCAAACACGGGCCGCGGGACAAGGCATCGGCGTTGCCCTGCAACCTACCGGCCCGGTGTTCAACCGTAAACCGGAAGTTCTGCAGAGAAAGGAACCACCGGGTAACCCGGGCATTCCGTTCCTTGGCGGACCTCATCCAGACCAGTGGAGAGTGATCCGTCACCAAGCGAAACTGCCGTCCCAGCAGGTAATAGCGTAGGGACTCCAAGGCCCACTTGATCGCCAGGCACTCCTTCTCCACTACGCTATAATTCCGCTCGGGAGGTGTGAGCTTCCTACTTAAGAAGGTGACGGGGTGTTCCTCCCCCTGAACCACCTGAGACAGCACTGCCCCCAGGCCGACCTCTGAGGCGTCAGTCTGTACTATGAACTCCTTCCGGAAATCAGGGTGTACGAGAACGGGCTGTCCGCACAGGACCCCCTTCAGGGCCCGGAAGGAGTCCTCGGCCTGCGGAGTCCAGCGTACCATGACGGACTTCTTGCCTTTGAGAAGGTCCGTCAAGGGGGCTGATAGTCCTGCAAAATCCTTTACAAACCTCCTGTAGTACCCCACGATACCCAGGAAGGCCCTAACCTGCTTCGTGGTCAGGGGTCTAGGCCACTTCTGGATCGCCTCAACCTTGTTAATTTGGGGCTTAATCACTCCTTGGCCTATCACGTAGCCCAAGTAGCGGGCTTCCGTGAGTCCCAACGCACATTTCTTGGGATTGGCTGTCAATCCGGCTGTTCGAAGCGCGTCCACCACCGCTTGTACCTGTTCCAAGTGGGTCTGCCAATCGGAGCTGTAAATAATGATGTCATCAAGGTACGCTGATGCATACGCCTGGTGGGGTTCCAGCACCAAGTCCATCAACCTCTGGAACGTGGCCGGAGCGCCATGTAACCCAAAAGGCAAGACAACATAGTGGAAGAGACCCTCCGGCGTAACAAAAGCGGTTTTCTCCTTGGCGGACTCCGTCAGTGGCACCTGCCAGTACCCCTTGGTCAGGTCGAGCGTGGTAAAATATCGCGCCTGTCCCAGCCTATCAATCAGCTCATCCACCCGGGGCATGGGGTAGAGATCGAACTTGGATATTTCGTTCAATCTCCGGAAGTCATTGCAGAACCTTAAGGAGCCATCGGGTTTTGGTATTAGGACAATGGGACTAGCCCATTCACTCCGGGATTTTTCGATGACCCCCAGGCGTAGCATTGTCTTTACTTCTTCTGATATGGCTTGTCTTCGAGCCTCCGGCACGCGGTATGACTTCAGGCGTACCTTCAGGTGGGGCTCGGTGACAATGTCATGTCGTATCAGACTGGTCCTACCCGGCAACTCGGAGAAGACATCGGGGTTCTGCTGAACCAGCCGTCTGGCCTCTCGCCTCTGTTGCTTGGTGAGGGCTTCTCCGATCCTTACTTCCGGTTCGTCCTCTCCGGAGGTCGCTGAAGCCGGGAGTGAACGACCCGAAGAGGAGGGAGATGGGGGAAACTCAACCATCAGGCTTTCCCGTTCCTGCCACGGTTTTAATAGGTTGACATGGTATATTTGTTCAGGTTTCCGCCTACCGGGCTGCAATACTTTATAGTTGACCACCCCGACTTTTTCCTTTATCTCGTAGGGGCCTTGCCACTGAGCCAGGAATTTACTCTCCGCCGTGGGGATTAATACCAACACCCGATCCCCGGGTTTAAAGGTCCGCACGGTGGCTTGTCTATTATAGCGGCCGCTTTGCGCGGCCTGAGCCTCCTGTAAATGCTCCTTCACAATTGGCATGACCGCGCTTATGCGGTTCTGCATTCCTAAAATGTGTTCAATCACACTTTTATGGGGGGTGGGCTCTTGCTCCCATGTTTCCTTTGCCAGGTCCAACAATCCCCGGGGATGTCGCCCGTATAACAATTCAAAAGGCGAAAACCCCGTGGATGCCTGTGGCACCTCTCGGATGGCAAACAACAAATAGGGAAGCATCATATCCCAGTCCTTCCCGTCTTTGGAGATCACCCTTTTTAGCATGGTTTTCAGGGTTTTATTGAATCGTTCTACTAACCCATCCGTCTGAGGATGATACACAGACGTACGCAACTGCTTGATCTGGAGTAGCCGGCATAGTTCTTTGGTCACTTTAGACATGAATGGGGTCCCCTGATCCGTAAGGATCTCCTTGGGCAACCCCACCCGGCAGAACACAGAAAACAACTCCCGAGCTATAAGCTTCGCCGCAGTATGTCTGAGAGGTATCGCCTCTGGATACCGGGTGGCATAGTCAACGATCACTAGGATGTGTTGGTGCCCTCGAGCAGACTTTACGAGGGGCCCCACCAGATCCATCCCTATCCGTTCAAAAGGGACTTCTATAATGGGTAACGGCACCAACGGACTGCGAAAGTGGACCAGTGGTGCGGTAAGCTGACACTCCGGGCAGGTTTCGCAGAACCGTTTTACCTCCCCAAAGACCCCGGGCCAATAGAACCTTTGCAATATTCGCTCCTGCGTTTTCTTGACCCCTAGGTGGCCACTCATCAGATGTTTATGAGCCAAGTCGAGGACCCGCCGGCGATACGGCTGGGGCACCACCAACTGCTCCACCCCCACGCCCCGTATTTCATCTACCCGGTAGAGTAAATCCTGTTTAAGAGCGAAATGGGGGTACCTTACCTGGGCACCGGGCAGCTGGGCCACCCCGTCAATTACTAACACCCTATTCCGGGCATGTATTAACGTAGGGTCCTGGAGTTGGGCTGTCCCAAACGCATCCGGGGATGCCTCCAAGTCCGGGATGGGCTCGACCGTCTCAGCCTCTCCTGCCAATACCTCTAGGGGCGACCTATCGGGTTCACATTCTGTCCCTATCATGGGGACCCCTACGGCAGGTGTCCCGGATTCAGGATTGTAGGGCTCAGGCCCCGGACTGACCAATATCGGAGGGGACCTAGGGGTTCCCTTCCATAAAGTCCAAAAATAGGGCAGATCCCGTCCTAGGATCACGTCATAAGGAAGAGTGTTAAGCAGTCCCACCTCATGTTGCACCTGACCGCAAGGTGCTGTGATGGTGACAATCCCCGTGGGATAGTCTCGGCGGTCCCCATGTATGCAAACCACCCCCACGGTACGTCCTGTGGCCTTTACTTTAGCCCTCAAGGTGGATCGCACAAGGGTCACTAAGCTTCCGGAATCCAACAATCCTGTAACCGGACATCCATTCACCTGTATTTGGCACAAGTGGGGCTCAGTCTCTGGGGGAACCAGGTCAGCGGTACACACCACCTGAGCATACATTGAACCCCGCCGGGTAACCCCACAATCCATGGGCTCCGTGGTCAGGGGACACTGGGCTTCCATATGTCCCACCCGCTGGCACCGCCAACATCTAATAGGGAAGGAAACCCCCTTGACAAGTTGTCGTTTAGGGTACATGGCCTTCCGGACCTCAGGAACGGCGGGCGCGGCCTCAGCCAGGATGGTAGCGGACTCCTGTACCGGTGTCGGCGGTGGGTCCTTGGCCCTAGGCTTGGAGGGGCCGGACCGACGGGCGGTACGCAAAGTCTCAGTGTCCCGTATCAAGTCCTGCGTAGCCACATGCCGCTCTACCAGGGACACTAATTGGTCCAGGGTACTCGGGTCACCCTGTCCTACCCACCGTTGAACGGTGACGGGTAAAGTGCGCACAAAACGATCCACTACTACCCTTTCCACCATTTGCGCCGGGCTCAGAGTGTCAGGCTGCAACCACTTTTTTACAAGATGTAATAAGTCATAGGCCTGGGAGCGTACGGGTTTGGCTTCCTCATAGAACCACTGATTTACCCGCTGAGCCCGTACATAGGTATTCACCCCCAACCGAGCCAGTATTTCGGCTTTCAGGGTCACATAGTCAATGGCGTCCTCGGTACCGAGGTCCAGGTACGCTTTTTGGGGTTCCCCCGTCAGATAGGGCGACAATACCTCAGCCCACTGGGGGGTCGGCAGCTTTTCCCGCTCGGCCACCCGCTCAAACACTGCCAGGAACGCTTCCACATCATCCCCCGGGGTCATCTTTTGCAACGCTTGTCTCACCGCTTTCCGGACGCTGCCGTCGTCACCCGGTCCCGGGGTTGTTGCTGCCGGTCCGGCACGGATTGACTTGGCCAGGAGAACCATCTGTTCTTGGTGCCTTTTTTCCTGCAATTTCAAGGATTGCTGGTGCTGTTGCTGCTGTTGCTCCAACGTCCGGAGCAGGTGGGTATTCACCTGTTGTTGCTGTGCATTAGCCTCTTGTTGTTGTGCATTAGCCTGCTGCTGCTGTGCATTAGCCTGTGCCAAATGCCTTAGTATGTCCTCCATGGCGTCGCTGGGTTTGGGCCGTAGTATAGCTGCTTGAATCCAGGACATGTGCTACCGGATCACCAGAAAAGGAAGTACACCTCACCGGGCTGGCATGCCCGCCGATTCTCCACCATATGTGAGGTAGCGCGGTCGGCTGCGCAGCAGAAGACACGGGATCCAGGCATATAGGTTCACAGCACACTGTGTTTAATGTCCAAACAAAAATCCACAGCAATATACCTGTCTCTCCAGCAGAGACTCAGGGAGTTGTGATCACTCCCTCACACCCGGCACACCTGCCCCTCGTTCCTGTTTCCATTTAACCCTTCCTTCAGCCTGTAGGGAAACAGCATTAACCCTAGAGTGGATTTACTTTCTATCATGGAGTGAGCACAACCGGGGCGAGACATACCGGCCGTCATAGATAACCCCGGTCACAGTCTCACAATATATATATATATATATATGTATACAGTGCCTACAAGTAGTATTCAACCCCCTGCATATTTAGCAGGTTTACACATTCGGAATTAACTTGGCATTGTGACATTTGGACTGTAGATCAGCCTGGAAGTGTGAAATGCACTGCAGCAAAAAAGAATGTTATTTCTTTTTTTATTTTTTTTTTAAATTGTGAAAAGTTTATTCAGAGGGTCATTTATTATTCAACCCCTCAAACCACAAGAATTCTGTTTGGTTCCCCTAAAGTATTAAGAAGTATTTCAGGCACAAAGAACAATGAGCTTCACATGTTTGGATTAATTATCTCTTTTTCCAGCCTTTTCTGACTAATTAAGACCCTCCCCAAACTTGTGAACAGCACTCATACTTGGTCAACATGGGAAAGACAAAGGAGCATTCCAAGGCCATCAGAGACAAGATCGTGTAGGGTCACAAGGCTGGCAAGGGGTACAAAACCCTTTCCAAGGAGTTGGGCCTACCTGTCTCCACTGTTGGGAGCATCATCCGGAAGTGGAAGGCTTATGGAACTACTGTTAGCCTTCCACGGCCTGGACAGCCTTTGAAAGTTTCCACCCGTGCCGAGGCCAGGCTTGTCCGAAGAGTCAAGGCTAACCCAAGGACAACAAGGAAGGAGCTCTGGGAAGATCTCATGGCAGTGGGGACATTGGTTTCAGTCAATACCATAAGTAACGTACTCCACCGCAATGGTCTCCGTTCCAGACGAGCCCGTAAAGTACCTTTACTTTCAAAGCGTCATCTCAAGGCTCGTCTACAGTTTGCTCATGATCACTTGGAGGACTCTGAGACAGACTGGTTCAAGATTCTTTGGTCTAATGAGACTAAGATCGAGATCTGTGGTGCCAACCACACACGTGACGTTTGGAGACTGGATGGCACTGCATACGACCCCAAGAATACCATCCCTACAGTCAAGCATGGTGGTGGCAGCATCATGCTGTGGGGCTGTTTCTCAGCCAAGGGGCCTGGCCATCTGGTCCGCATCCATGGGAAGATGGATAGCACGACCTACCTGGAGATTTTGGCCAAGAATCTCCGCTCCTCCATCAAGGATCTTAACATGAATCGTCATTTCATCTTCCAACAAGACAACGACCCAAAGCACACAGCCAAGAACACCAAGGCCTGGTTCAAGAGGTAAAAAATCAAGGTGTTGCAGTGGCCTAGTCAGTCTCCTGACCTTAACCCAATTGAAAACTTGTGGAAGGAGCTCAAGATTAAAGTCCACATTAGACACCCAAAGAACCTAGATAACTTGGAGAAGATCTGCATGGAGGAGTGGGCCAAGATAACTCCAGAGACCTGTGCCGGCCTGATCAGGTCTTATAAAAGACGATTATTAGCTGTAATTGCAAACAAGGGTTATTCCACAAAATATTAAACCTAGGGGTTGAATAATAATTGACCCACACTTTTATGTTGAAAATGTATTAAAATTTAACTGAGCAACATAACTTGTTGGTTTGTAAGATTTTTGCATCTGTTAATAAATCCTGCTCTTGTTTGAAGTTTGCAGGCTCTAACTTATTTGCATCTTATCAAACCTGCTAAATCTGCAGGGGGTTGAATACTACTTGTAGGCACTGTATATATATATATATATATATATATATATATGCGCTGTATATGTGTACATATATATATAAAAATATATATATATATATATATATATATATATATATATATATATATACACACACACACACACAGTTGAAACCGGAGGTTCACATACACTATCTAAAAAATACACATCTGCAGGTTTTTCTCACTATCTGACATGAAATCAGAATAAACCTTTCCTGTTTTAGGTCAATTAGGAACCAAAATTATTTATATTTGCCAAATGCCAGAATAATCAGAGAGCAAGAATGTTTTAACGCATTTTTATTACTTTCTGCAAAGACAGGTTTACATACCCTAAAAGTGCTATGCCTTTAAACAATATAGGACAGTCCATATGGTGATGTCATGTCTTTGGACACACCTGTGGATGTATTTTAATGCACACCTGAAACACACTACTTCTTTGTGTAGTATCCTGGGAAAGTCAAAAGAGGTCAGCCAAGATCTTAGGAAGCAGATTATGTGGAAAGCTCGAGATAACAAACTGGTCCAATGGAGTGCTAGGAATGAGGATTTCTTCAATGTTTAAAAACCTTTATTTGTTTATGATAACCCAACGCGTTTCAATAGGCAAGCTATCTTCATCAGGTCGATAATTAAATGGGGGATGAGAAGTGACATATAAAGAGGCAGACAAACAATGATTGCAAATTAATAATTAGAATAAACAATTGCTTACGGCAACCCTACATTTGCCTATCATACTAACAGGTTGCAATCAAATCAAATGTATGCATCAGTGAAAAACCCCACTGACGAACACAACACAAGATATAATTTACTCCCCTTTGAGGGATCAATGGCAGGAGCAGCTCTGGTTTATCTCCTTCAATACTGGCTGGCACACACACTGTTATCTGCCAGGACCTGCGGTGATGCTTCCCTATGTGACCGATCACATGACTCCTTGACGATCACGCCCAAAGGAGCACGAACGGAGGAAATGTAGCATCCATGCTGGATCAGCGATCAGCAAATTTAACCCTGCACTTACCGATGTTTTAGAAGGGTGTGCAACCCCTCCAGGTGAGCGCCCTAGATACATTCTAGCTAGGATAAAGTTCATTAATTTCCTTTACAGCGCTCCTCTTTTTTTTTCTCTCTATTTTGTCTTCCATACATAAGACCTCAGGAAGAGAATTGTGGACTTGTACAAGTCTGGTTCATTCTTGGGTGCAATTTCCAGATACCTGAAGATGCCTTGTTCATCTGTACAAACAATTATATGCAAGTACAAACAAGATGGGAATGTCCAGCCATCAGACCGCTCCATAGGAAGATGGGCTCTGTTTACCAGAGATGAATGTGCTTTGGTCAGACATGTGCATATCAACCAAAGAACAAAAGCAAAAGACCTTGTGAAGATGCTGGTGGAAGCTGGTAAAATTGTGTCATTATCCACAGTGAAACAATTACTGTATCAACATGGGCTGAAAGGCCTCTCTGCTATGAAGAAGCCATTACTCAAAAACAAACCCAAATCCAGATTAATGTTTGCAAATGCACACAGGAACAAAAACCTTAATTTTTGGAGACAAGTAAAATTGAACTGTTAGACCATAATGCCATCATTATATTTGGAAGAAAAACGGAGAAGCTTTGAACTCTAAGAACACCATCCCAAGGGTGAAACACGGGGGTGGCAGCATCATGTTTTGGAGTTTATTTGTTGCAGGAGATCGGGCGACCTACTAACATGGCTCAGTTACACCAGTTCTGTCAGGAGGAATGGGCCCAAATTCCTACCAGCTATTGTGAGAAGCTTGTGGAATGATACCCAAAATGTTTGACCCAAGTCATACAGTTTAAGGTCAATGGTACCAAATACTAATGAAATGTATGTCAATCTTTGACTTTTCAGAAAGTAATAAAAATGCCTTAAAACATTCTCCCTCTCATTATTCCATCATTTGGCAAATATAAATAATTTTGTTTTTTAATTGACCTAAAATAGGAAAGGCTTATTCTGATTTCATGTCAAATAGTGAGAAAAATGTGCATAAGTGACCTTTTTAGATAGTGTATGTAAACTTCTGGTTTCCCACCTCATTTGGCTACTCTTTTCTCCCATGATTCTGTAGGATTTCAAATGGGCTGTTAAAAAGGTTCATTTGTCTCCTTTGGACAAGTTTTTTTGTTTGGATTTGTTGTTTCAACAAGATATAAAAATCGATAGTGGAAGATATTTTATTTATCTTTAAAGTAGCAAAAAAAATGTTGTAAAATAAGAATTGCAACCATTCCTGGATATGAAGGAGGCAAATCCTTTCTATATCCCTCTTTACATCAAGGGCCCTGGCATCAATGATTGATATTATTGCATAATACTTTTGACACCTTTCTTTATATTGTTTATGGACTCTGTAGCTTTTCTAGGTTCTTGTGAGTGATTATATTGGTTATATTTGGCAATGATCCATGAATGGGCCTCTGGAACAATCTTATGTGGATGGAATAATAGCTGGTGTAGTTCTGAACATTCCCAGTCTTTCAATTTTCAAATGATACATGATCATTGGAGTTGAGCGAGTACCTAACGATTTGTATGCGCTATACTCATAACGAGTACTGTCTACTACTCGCATATTTGTTCCGAATAGCATGTGCAATGCAAGTCAATGGAAAATACTCACAATGTAACAAGTAACCCAAATTACGCACTACTCACTGCTTGCACGAATAGTACGGCATTCGGATTACTTGTTACATTGCTAGTTTTCCCCACTGACTTGCATTGCACACACTATATGGAATGAATACTCGACTATTAGACAGTACTTGTTATGAGTATAGCGAGTACAAATAGTTAGGTACTTGCTCAGCTCTAAAGGCTGCTTTACACCCAGCGACATCACTAGCGATGTCACTCGTTAAAGCACCTGCCCCCGTGGTTTGTGCGTCACGGGCAAATCGCTGCCCGTGGCACACAATATCGCTAGTACCCATCACACGAACTTACCTGCCTAACGACGTTGCTGCGGCCGGCAAACTGCCTCTTTTCTAAGGGGGCGGTTCATGTGGCGTCACAGCGACATCACATGGCAGGCGTCCAATAGAAGCGGAGGGGCGGAGAGCAGCCGAATGAAAGTCACGCCCACCTCATTGCCAGAAGACGCAGGTACGGTGTTTTTCGTCGTTCCTGGGGTGTCACACGTAGCAATGTGTGCTGCCTCAGGAACAACGAACAACCTGTGTCATGCACCATCAACAATATTTGGGATTTGAACGACATGTCAACGATCAACGATTAGGTGAGTATTTTTGATCGCTAGCGGTCGCTTGTACATGTCACACACAACAGCATCTCGTTAGCGATGTCGGTGTAAAGCCCCCTTAATGGTCATATCTACAGGGACATAGCTAGTGGAGGGCTACCTGGATATTTGCCAGGAGTAGATCTGATAAATTGCTTTGTCATGGCTAGCATATTTAGATAAACCACATCAACAAAATAAAGCTTTTGTATGATATCGGCAAATTTCAAGTGCATGTAAAATGTATTTACTCCCTTAGACTTTTTTTATTTTTAAGACCTTCCATTGCTGAGATAACTGGGCTTTCAAAAATTATTCAAAATTAATCTCAGCAGCCATATTGGACAGAAGGGACAGAAGGAAAGTAAGGTTCTTGCATGGCCTCCATCATTGCTTCATAACAAGACACGTCTTTTATTAAGTTAAACTGGTGTTTTTCTTTGCTATAAATATATATTTTTATAGACTTGCCTTTCTCCATGAAGAGTTTTAAAACTTAAAAAAAGAAAAAAGCCTTCTCACATAAACATGCATATATACTGTATATTTCCAAAAGAACCTTCCCTGGGACAGAAGGGAGATATGGAGTAAATTGAGGACAAACTGTTGGTAAACTAAAATACAATGGATTAAGTAGTAGAAATGAAGTTGGGCAAAGTATAAAAGTGAAATTTACAAAAAATATCTCAAAACCCCAATAAAAACACTTTATTAAAATATCCTGTAGTTAAAAAAAGACAGAAATACACAAAACACGTATATACAATCAGCAACAGATAAGGACAACCAATACCCAAAGCAGATAGATATGGGCTAAGGGGAAAACTTCCCCTACCTGACTACGGAGGGTGTGACACCTTGAGATTTCGGGTGCCCCATTCCATTTTGGCTGACCCTTTTCCGATCTCTTGACCGAAGAGAAAAATAGAGGAAATCTCAAGTAGGTATACAAAAGCCTTTGTTTACCTACTTGAGATTTCATCTATTCCTCTCTTCGGTCAAGGGCTACCCTTAACAGCAGGGATAGGAAAAAGGGTCGGCTGACATGGAACCCTCTGTAGTCAGGTAGGGGAAGTTTTCCCTAGGGTTTCCTAGGGCCCCCTTAGCCCATATCTATCTGCTTTGGATATTGGTTGTCCTGATCTGTTGCTGATTTTTATACGTTTTGTGTACTTTTGTCATTTTTTTAACTATATCTTAATAAAGCGTTTTATATTGGGGTTTTGAGATATTTCTGTAAATTAAACTGAAATGCAATAGCAATAAAAAGAAATCCAATTAGCAAACATAGACAATTGTAGTTAAAGAACTACTCACCGCACTGCGAGATGTTCATTCTATGAAGTGTGATGTTGTGGCCTCTCATCGTACAGAACAGGTTCTGCTTCCCCAAACTCGCCTCGTTTTTCCTATAGGCAATCTGTATCCAGCGAATGTCACAGCTGCAGATGAACTGGTTGTTTTCTATTACTCTGTGTAAAATCATAAACAGTGGTAAGTGAGAAGTTACAGTATACAGAACAATTATATATATCCAGTTGGGGCATCTGCTGTGACATTTAGTGACATAATAGTGACAGGTAAAGTACAATGCTTCTTCCCGCTCTATATTCTTATGGGGATCAGCACTAAGGACATACTGGAGAGTAACATCTAAATGTCACCTTTAATGCCTTTCTAAAAGTGATGAATCTCTTCTACCTGCAAAATCACAAAGGAAAACTGTGATCTATTATACTTTATATCAAGTTAAAGCCTTTGTTTTGCATTTGTTTTGTTTAACTCATTTTAGTGCAATGACCTGTAAGATGTGTCAGTCGCTCACAGCGGTGGTCGAGCACCAGCTAGAATGTTAAATAACACAGATGGCTCAGTTTGATAGTTCGGCACAGATAGAGTCTTATCTATGTACCAAATATACTGTACATACATAGAAAAATACATGTACCCTGTTGTAAGAGCAAAATGAACTTCAAAATTAAAAAATGGGATTTTATTATTCCTATTTTTTATTAAAGAGGTTTTCCAGTAATAAATATCACTAACACATCAAATAATTAAGAATATTCTGGCACTGATCATCATCAGGTTATCATTACTTGATTAAGGCTAAGAGGGCAACAAGGAAATTGGGGATCCCAGAATCTTGGCTTCTGAAATTGCATTGCACTGAGGATCCTACCATTGATAGCTGCTATTAGCACACCCATGAATACCAATGTGGATCAAATATTCAAAGTAGCCTTCTGATGAACCCTTGTTCTTAAAGGGGGAAACACAGCAAGGCAGAAGATTTCCTTAAGAGGTCTATGGGACGACGAGTAAAGGTGTGATAAGGTACCCTGGATTAAAGGGGAGGTAACCTAGCCTCATAGACATCTATGGGCACCTATGTACTATATCAGTATTGCTCAACTCCTTAGACCTCTAAGATTGGACAATAGTATCTTTATTGGATCTTTTTGAAAATACAAGGACACTACCTCAATTTAAACGCTGTACCCTAAAGCCCACTTTACACCTTGCAATTAGTTGTACAATCGCATTTGCGATGTGACACGCCCAGGTTGCATACGGGATCTTATGCGATTGCACGTTGGTCGTTCATTTGCTGTCACACGATCGTTAGTAGTCTATGTTAAATTGGTCAATTTTGTGTGCGATCCTTTAGATCATGTGCTCTGTGACGTATGCATTGGGCACCTTTTTTTTTTTTTATTTATTGACTTGCCAAGCGTGTGTAATGTGTAGGGATGTGTTTTTACTATGTCATCTGCCATTCAGCTCTGCTACATGGCCGCTAACAGCAGACACAGACAGCCATGTAGCAGAGCTGAATGGCAGATGACAGCAGACACAGACAGAGCCGCACTGTCAGAATGAACTCGGGTGAACTTCACCCGACTTCATTGTCATGCTGCGGCTCTGTCTGTGTCGCGTCCTGATTAGCGGTCACCAGTGAAAGGCTCATCGGTGACCGCTAAACTCCTAAGTTACTGAAGTTAGCAGCCCTCTCTCATACTCACCGATCCCCGGCACTGCACGGCGTTCACACTGCTCTGGCGGCTTTTACTGTTTTGAAAAAGCCGGCCGGCCATTAAACAATTTCGTATTCCCTGCTTTCCACGCCCACCGGCGCCTATGATTAGTTACAGTGAGACACGCCCCCACGCTGAGTGACAGGTATCACACTGCACCCAATCACAGCAGCCGGTGGGCGTGTCTATACTGTGTAGTGAAATAAATAATTAAATAATTAAAAGAAACGGCGTGCGGTTCCCCCCAATTTTAAAACCAGCCAGATAAAGCCATACGGCTGAAGGCTGGTATTCTCAGGATGGGGTGCTCCACGTTATGGGGAGCCCCCCAGCCTAACAATATCAGCCAACAGCCGCCCAGAATTGCCGCATACATTATATGCGACAGTTCTGGGACTGTACCCGGCTCTTCCCGATTTGCCCTGGTGCGTTGGCAAATCGGGGTAATAAGGAGTTATTGGCAGCCCATAGCTGACAATAAGTCCTAGATTAATCATGTCAGGCGTCTATGAGACACCCTCCATGATTAATCTGTAAATTACAGTAAATAAACACACACACCCGAAAAAATCCTTTATTAGAAATAAAAAACACAAACATATACCCTGGTTCACCACTTTAATCAGCCCCAAAAAGCCCTCCATGTCCGGCGTAATCCAGGATGCTCCAGCGTCGCTTCTAGCGCTGCTGCATGGAGGTGACCGGAGCTGCAGCAGACACAGCGGCTCCGGTCACCTCCACGCAGGTAATGAAAACAGCCGCGCTATCAGCTGCTGTCCCTGAGGTTACCCGCTGTCACTGGATCCAGCGGTGGCCGCGGGTAACCTCAGTGACAGCTCAGCTGATCGCGCAACTCACCTCAGTTGCTGCGTGGAGGTGATAGGAGCGGCGGTGAGTAGCGCGATCAGCTGAGCTGTCACTGAAGTTACCCGCGGCCACCGCTGGATCCAGTGACAGCGGGTAACCTCAGTGACAGCAGCTGATCGCGCGGCTGTCTTCATTACCTGCGTGGAGGTGACCGGAGCGGCGGTGTCTTCTGCAGCTCCGGTCACCTCCATGCAGCAGCGCTGGAAGCGACGCTGGAGCATCCTGGATTACGCCGGACATGGAGGGCTTTTTGGGGCTGATTAAAGTGGTTAACCAGGGTATATGTTTGTGTTTTTTATTTCTAATAAAGGATTTTTTCATGTGTGTGTGTTTATTTACTGTAATTTACAGATTAATCATGGAGGGTGTCTCATAGACGCCTGACATGATTAATCTAGGACTTATTGTCAGCTATGGGCTGCCAATAACTCCTTATTACCCCAATTTGCCAACGCACCAGGGCAAATCTGGAAGAGCCGGGTACAGTCCCAGAACTGTCGCATATAATGTATGCGGCAATTCTGGGCGGCTGTTGGCTGATATTGTTAGGCTGGGGGGCTCCCCATAACGTGGAGCTCCCCATCCTGAGAATACCAGCCTTCAGCCGTATGGCTTTATCTGGCTGGTTTTAAAATTGGGGGGAACCGCACGCCGTTTTTTTTAATTATTTAATTATTTATTTCACTACACAGTATAGACACGCCCACCGGTTGCTGTGATTGGGTGCAGTGTGATACCTGTCACTCAGCGTGGGGGCGTGTCTCACTGTAACCAATCATAGGCGCCGGTGGGCGGGGAAAGCAGGGAATACGAGATTGTTTAATGGGCGGCCGGCTTTTTCAAAACAGTAAAAGCCGCCGGAGCAGTGTGAACGCCGTGCAGCGCCGGGGATCGGGGAACGGTGAGTATATGAGAGAGGGGGATAGACTGACATGGACAGAGAGTGAGGGACAGAGATAGTGACTGACTGACAGAGATTAGTGAATGACAGACATTGTGAGGCGCTTCAGAACGCAGCTTTTCAGCTGCGCTCTGAAGCAGACCTTTTTTAAGCTGCGGTGCAGAGCGCACACCTGCGCACATAGCATCAGACACCAAAATCGTATGAGGGATGTCACACGTTACAATTGACTAGGTTCGTGCAACAAAACGCTCAATTCTAGAGAATGATACGATGTGTTTGCGATCAACGGTTTTGCGTTCAATCCTGATCGCAAGTAGATGTCACACGCAGATACCTCACAAACGATGCCGGATGTGCGTCACTTACAACTTGACCCCAACGACGGATTGTGAGATATATTGAAGCGTGTGTAGCGGGCTTAAGACATGTAAACTTGTACAATACCAGTTTTAATTGATATATAAAATTGTGCATTTATATTTGTACCATATTATATTCCTTTGAATGAACAGGATGTTATGCTTTCATGCTGTACTCATCTATAAAACGATATGTTTGTATGATAGTGATCCCCCTCCCTATGAATAAGTAGGGTAATTAAATATCTATAGGGACAGTCACGTTGGAGAGTGGATACTAACATGGTAGGCTATTCTATATATAAATATATATATATATTTAAATGAATATATATATACGGTATATAATCATAATAATAATAATATATATATTTTTCTATTTAGCTACAAACAGATAGGGTAATGATATGGTCTATTGGGACTGATCTTGTTACAAACCTTATAATTGTATTTTTGAACACCTTCTCTTTTTGGGCTTTTTGTGTTTGGGGTGGATTTATACCTATTTTTATTGAACTTAATATAGGAATACTTTAATATATGAGTCTTTTTGATATTTCTGCACTTTATACACATGGTTTATTCCCCCTCTAGAAGTAGTGGCACCCTTCTGCTACATTTTATGGTATATGGCACTTGAGAATTTACTAAAGTGATACATTCTTGTGGTGTTTTGGGCTAGTGGGGAACAGGATGCTTGGGACATCATCTCTCAGTGCTCAGCAGTCAGACCACACTGTAATAAATACCATAATCTACTGGATAAGTGATTTGTTATCACTGGAATACTCTTAACTCCTTCACGACTAAGGACATATCCGTCCATCCTTGGCCGTGTCTGTCCCTTTAATGTGGGCTCGCATGGTGAACCCGCATTATTCCCCACCACATGTCTGCTTATCCGATCAACAGACATGTGCAGGAAACACCAGCGCTTATCAACCCCTTAGATCGGGCTGTCACTCTTTGACAGTGCAAATGAATGCACGCCAACACTCACAGGAGAGCAGCATTTCTCCTGATCAGAGCAATGCTAAAACAATGCTTTGATCAGGGGAAGTGATCAGACAGTGTAGCCATAAAGTCCCATAGGGGTACTAGTAAAATCAATAAAAATTGTAAAAACAAAGTTTTAAAAATATAAAAAAAAATCTGAACGTTCAAAATCACTCGTTTTTTGCCCCATTAAAAATAAAAATAAAAAAAAAAAAATACACATATTTGGTATCACCGCATTTAGAAATAACCGATCTATCAAAATATAAAATCAAATCATGTGATCGGAGCATGGTGTAGCGAAAAAAATCAAAATACCATAATTGTGTTTTGTTGGTCTCTGCAACATTGCATTAAAATGTAATAACAGTCGTTTAAAACATCACATGTATCCAAAAATTGTATAAATAAACATGGCAGCTCTAGATGCAAACAATAAGCCACCACTGAGCCCTAGATCCCAATAAATGAGAATGTTACGGGTATCGGAAAATGGCGACAATATTGCAATTTCCTTTTTTTTACAAATTTGTGATTGTTTTTTCACCACTTATTATAAAAATACAACAAAAAGAGGGATAAATATCCTCCAAAAATTAAGCATTACTTACAGCAAAAAAGGGCTGCAGTTGTACATCGCCCAGGTCAAAAACTAGTCCTCTAGCAGGTTACAGCTGTTTTTTCACCACTAAGATAAAAGTAAAACTATACATGTTTGGTGTCTACGAACTGTTATTGACATGAGGAATCATTATGCCAGGTTGGTTTAACAAAATTTTGAACATGGTAAATTAAAACCCAAAAACTATCATGCAATTCAATTGCACTTTTTTTTTGCAATTTCACAGCACTTGGAATTTATTTTGCCGTTTTCTAGCACAATGTGGGGCAGGATGAATGGTGTCGTTCAAAAAATACAACTCGTCCTGCAAAAACAAGCCTTCATATGGCTATATTGATGGAAAATAAAAAAGTTAGGGCTCTTGCAAGAAGGGGAAATAAAAACAAAAATAGCAGTACAGGTGCACTACAATACTTTGATCTGCCCTACTCAGGGCAGATCAAAGTGCGCCTGCACAGGACCTCAATACCGGCTAGTGTAGAGGACGTAGGACGCATCATGCACCCAGGCTTCAGAAGAAGGAGGACTAAGATGGCCGAAAGAGGAGTTGCCAATACCAGAAAACAGACGCCCATCCAACCACTCTGCACCTCACTGCACTGCTAAATGAGTATTATAAAGTGATTTTTACGTTCTTTACAACAACCTGGGCTCTTATATACAGCATGTTAGAATGCTGTATATAAGAGCCCACCGGTGGTGGCCACAGCTTATAATCACCAAATTTGGTGACAGGTTCCCTTTAAGAAGTAAACTTTAAAAAAGTCTGCCAACTGAACTAAAATCCTATTCTTCCATTTCATAGTTAAATCCTGAGAATATCTCATAGTCTCACAGACGTGTTCATTGGGGATTTATTTTTTGTTAAGGTTAATGAATATTATGGAATATCTGCCCACGTACAACAGTTAATATTATTATTAATAATAATAATGACGACCCTTTAACTGACTTGACAGAAGAGCGTCGGAGATTATACTAATGAATGAAAATCTGCATACGCCTGTCATTATCCTGATAGCAGTTTTTTATAGCCTAAATGATCATGTCACTATGATGTTGTGCCCCAGGGACTGAGAAAATGTCTCTTATTCTGATGCCTTATCAGTGATAAAAGCTACATGGCAAAAGCTTTAACTCGCGACTACAGTAACCAATAAAGTGGATAAAATAGTGTCTTGCATTTCTGTTGATAATTAATGAAGTCTGCATTAATAATGAAAGACCAGTGTGCTCAAGGGCTAAATTTACTAACAACCTGCATTAGTGCCAATGATGTAACTTGTCTTAATCGAAAGACACATGGGAGGCCTGTGCACAAATTATCTTTTGCCATTTACTGGATCCATTTAACACCACAAACCTGCCACATCTTTGTTCTATGGATTATTTATACATTTGCCTCATTATTAATTCATGATGCATTTTACACAACTATTTTCGGCAATGTTTATGGGAAGAGATGCAGTTATTATTTTCCTTAATGTACTTTTGGCTTCCTAACACTGCACATCTATTTCCTTTTAACTGGAAGGATGGTTTTACTTTAAATGTCCATGAAATAATACTGTACCCCACCCTTAATGGACCCAAGCACACTTAATAGACTTATAACATGAGGGAAAAAATATTATACCGTATCTATCTATCTATCCTTTATATATATATATATATATATATATATATATATATATATATATATATATATATATATATATATACACAGGCTGTGTTCATTCCACTTTATAGCAGGAGTATAGCTAGCCAGACATGGGAGCTTTTAAGCCAGACAGTGGCATTTCATGTTAGGTTTTTAGTCTTGCTGCCCCGACGTGGAGGTTTTTAACCCAGATAGCGGCATTTCAAGTTAGGTTCCCAGTTTACAGAGATTACCTTGCCGTGGTGACTGGGCTCATATGTATTGGTTAATACATAAGCTAAATATCTCTTTTTTTCAAATATTCCTATAGCTGTAATGCAATGCTAGAGTTAAATTATTCATTGTTAGCATTCTAGAGTGCAGCTGTATATGTTTTGAAGTTATAATGTGTTTTCAGCTGCCACCTGTTCATACCTGTTGGATGTGTGGGTCAGTATTTTTTATATATTTTTACTGCCTGGGTTTGGTCTGGATGTAAATGCAAATGCAGGATTTTTACATGAGCAAGGAAATCTGCTGTTGTCAACCCCTACTGCACCTTCTCATAATTTCATGCAGCCTAATGAAGTGATGTCTTAGAATACATGGAATTTTAAAAAACATTTTTTTTACTATATGTGCTAAGGCATTACACAGCACAACCTCAGTGCAAAATGCCATACACCAGTCACATAGTTATTTAAGCTTAGTCCAAAAAGATCTTCCTTAAACTGAATCAATATTGTTACTAATTGAAGACTAAACTAACATAAAAATATGCATAAATATATACTTCACTAGATCTAGACACATAAGAGTCCAGATACTGTAGAATCTACAATTCTAATAAAGTCTTCTGAGATGTTATTTAATAGAGAATTAAATAATAGCTCAAAACCTACCAAAAACACCTTAACCGTGAGATGTGATCCACATAGCAATCTACGTCAATGTTTCAGATGTACGTGATAACTTCTTGTATAAATAGCACAAGTGAAACGTTACTTTTATGTGACAAATTAGCATTCTCTTCTGCTTTATACATAATCTACCACGAGATCTTGTTAGAAGTAGAAATTAACTTGAAAAAGATAAAAAAAAACTACTGTCCAGAAAGAAGAGTAAGTACTCTGAAAACTAGAGATGAGCGAAACGGAGGTTTGGTTTTGGAACCGAACTCCGACTTTAAAAATCAAGGTTCAGGGATAGGATGCTTTACGTGGGAACAAAACTCACGCAAGCGAAGCTGTGCTCAGGTACGCTTGGTGCTCAGCCCGGTGCAAGCTACTTGCAGTGTTTGAACAGCGCACACTGGGGGTAACAACAGCGTGATCAAATGTAGTGTACAATCAAAATATAAAAAGTTTGAAAAAGCCTGGCCACCCTCCCATGAAAGTGATCTGCTTTTGGCTGGCTGTATGTGGGTGGAGAGTCAAACTGCTAATCAGTGACTGGATCTGGGGCTAAGGTCAAGCTCGAGCCTGTGGAGCTAGGCTTGTTTGCGGTCAGTGAACCCAATCTCCAGAGGTATGCTCATCTCTACTGAAAACTCGAACAGACCAATTACATACAGTAGCAGTCTGCAAGTTTTCCATTAGAGGTACACAACTGGATACAGTTTTCTACATGGTTGCTAAAAATAATCTATAAGGATTAAAGAAAAACCATGATTCTGTGCAACGAGCTATACAGAACACCATTGAGCTACAGATATATCAATTTACAGGTAGACATAAGATATCCAATATCTTGAGTTGCAAATATTAAAATTTGTCAATGACATTGCATTCGGTTTAGCCACATATGTAGCACAAAGCATCAGTGTCATTCAAATAATGAGAAATCCAAAATTAATTTAGGCTAAATTTCACTGCTTTGCTGCATTATGAATGCTGTGTGGTGCCAAGGTGCCCCTGCTGCTGCACTGTCACATTAGCAGCAGTGGTCAACACATGGCACCTCACCTCTTAGGTTAATTAGGTTAGGAATTGGGGATCCGCTGAGAAGTACGCCTTGATGTGGTAGTGGGCTTTATACAGTCTAATCAGAATGCTAAGAACTAGAGTTGAGTGAGTACCTAACTAGTCGTACTCGCTATACTCATAATGAGTACTGTCTAATATTCGCGTATTCATTCTGAATAGCCTGTGCAATTCAAGTCAATGGGGAAAAAGTCACAATGTAAGCAGTAACCTGAATGCCGTACTATTTTGTGCAAGTAGCAAATGGTGCAGCATTCAGGTTACTCATTACTTTGTGAGTTTTTCCCCATTGACTTGCATTGCACACTCTATTTGGAATGAATACACTAGTATTAGACAGTACTTGTTATGAGTATAGCGAGTACGACTAGTTAGGTACTTGCTCAACTCTACTAAGAACCTCATGTTTCGTTTTGTAAATTTTCACTAGCGGCATTAAAAATCTGCGGGAATGGGGAACTGAGACAGCCGCAGTTCCCATAGAGGAGAAATAGTTATATACACAGAGCTACAGAAGTGTGTATACAGTAATAGGATACACTGACAGTGCTTCCTCCTCCATACACAGCGGTCATGTGATCACTGTATATAGTCATAGGACACCCAGAGAGCACTGCTATCCAGTCTGCATTTCCCTTGTAACTGGATAAATATTATATATTTAAATGCACTCAACCAAATGTCTTTTATGAACTTATGGGGGACAAAATGTGCAAAACATATAAAAAATAAATGCATTCATAAAAATAAAGTTAAAATTACAAATTTTCAATTTATTTTAGTAATTCTTTGTGATCAAAAAAAAAATAGGGAAAGAAAACACATTTCTTTTATTTTTCCACCTACATTACCTGAAATCAGCAAAAGGAAAAGAATGGGAATATTGGGGTGATAGCAAAATGCTGCCCCATGTATCACAAATAAAAACTCAAAAATTACTTGAATTTTCAAGTGGCAAAAATTCTTACAGCTCTTTAAACTGCATGTATGAAAAAAAAAATCTGAAAACGTGCAAGTCTGGAATGGTGCTAAATGGGCTAAATGAACTGGTTCAAGTCCATTGTCACTGCCAGATTATTTCTAGAGACAGTTAAGTCCGCTTTACACGCTACGATATATCTACCGATATGCTGTCGGGGTCACATCATTAGTGATGCATATCCAACATCGTTTGACATATCGTAGTGTGTAACAGCTACGTGCGACTCTGAACGAGCAAAAATACTCACCTTATCGTTGCTTGTTGACACGTCGCTCATTTTCTAAAAATCGAACGTCCATCTGTGTTCCGTTTTTTCATCGTTCCTGAGGCAGCATACATCGCACCGTGTGACACCCGGGAATGATGAACTGCAGCTTTCCTGCATCCCGCCGGCAATGCGGAAGGAAGGAGGTGGGCGGGATGTTTACGTCCCGCTCATCTCCGCTCCGCCGCTTCCTTCTATTGGCCGACTGCTGTGTGACGTCGCTGTGACACCGAACATCCCTCCGCCTTCAGGAAGAGGATGTTTGCCGCCCACAGCAAGGTCATTTGGAAGGTAAGAACGTGTGACAGGGGTTTACGACTTTTTGCGGCATTGGCAACAAATTGCCCGTGCCGCACAAACGATGGGAGCGGGTGCGATCGCAACTGCGATCGCACGACATATCGACACGTGTAGAGCAGGCTTTATTCACAATAATCTTGCAATCTAAAGAGGCTGTCGATCACCCAACAAACAAGCAAAATGCTCACTATTCTTGACAGCGCATCGTACTGCCAAGATCAATGGCATCCAATGCGCACTAGAGCTTTCATATAGAAGATAATGAATATAGAGAAGTGCGCTACCGTTTTCATACCAAATTATGCCTATAAATGTTTTAGCCCCAGTGAGAACTTGGCTGTTTCCCTACCTCCCTTACACCTCAGTTGAGAGAACTGTTACCTTCCTAGAGGAGCTGATGCAACAAAGAGTTCACTTATTGTAAAGACTTGGGCTCACTCAGCTGCAGATTAAGTTGGTCAGAGAAACATCTTCCATTTAAATCTTCAGCTGGTTTACTAGGCTTCATAAACCAGTAGCACAAAAACGTAAACAGGCTCTTCTCGCATAAAGAAACTGTCATGTCTCCACCAGAGTCCGCTTTTGCGACTTCTTCCCCAGTCACCAGGTGCCGCTGTATTCCAATTGCAGGCGGTTCTCGTGATAGAGAAGGAGTAAGTGCCAGTACCTCTGGTAGGCACAGGCTCCACCCATCCACTAAGCTGGTTCCCTGGGACCTGCAGTACTACTGTCTGACTGTATTGGTGTGTGCCTTCCAGCTGAAGTTATCACCTTTCAGCCACAGCCAATGGGAAGGCACCATACCCTTTTTATTACTTCTCCTGTCTGCTGGTCGCCATCAGATATAGTCTTAGGGTATTCTGCTGGTCTCTGGTTCACACCCTGCTCCTGAATTATGATTCCCATGTTTTGATCTCTGACCGTTCAGTGACCATTCTGCTGCCTGTCATATTTTGTACTTCGCTCCCATCTCCAGTTTGACCTTGGCCTGGTTTCCTTACTATGCTCCTGCTTGCCTTTTTAGTCCCTTTTTGTACCTCCTGATTTTGACCCTGCCTGACTACTACTCTGCCTACTACTACTGCCTACTACTACCCTGCCTGACGACTACTCTGGAAGACTGCAGTCTTCCATAAGCAGCAATCTCTTGGACCCTCTAGTAATTCCAGATCCCTGTATAGAGGTTAAAGGGTTTTGGGGTTCTTGGGATTCTGCTGTGTGGGTAGCATCCTGAGGCTGTGGTTCCGGGCAGGCATCACAGAAACATAGAAAGCTCAAACAGTCCATAAATAACTGCAGAGGCCGCTTGTTCAGAAACAGGATCCACCTTTCTCTGTATGAACACAGCTTTAGAGATCTGCTCAAATCTATACTCTACACACAGCCACATAGTGAATGCAAAGACCATAATTTTACCTGTTGGACCACATTCTAGGGTTGAGCTATGTGAACAGCCATCCCACTCAACTCCAACTGTTCACAAAGCCGACCATTACCATGGCAGATTAATCTTCTCAATACCAAACATATTGGATCATGTTTCCAGGTTCCCAACACTGAGATTGACAACCTCAGTGAAACATATCTCCCCTTCAGGATTTTACCAGTGACCATCTTACATTAGTAAGAGTAAATAGAGGGTGGAGATAGGATAGACTAAACTCCCTTAGGTACTGTAGGACGTTTGGAAAGATCCTCTGTAGATTCAAGGAAGAACTTTACTTTAAGTACTTTTTATTTTTAATTGGATATCCTGAATTGATCTTGTCTGGTTGAATGACTTGAATTTTTGCTGTTCTGCATTTATCTAAATATTAAGAAGTTTAACATCTTACAAGAATTCCTAGCCTAGAGCTTCAATCGGGATCACATGTTTGTACATTTAGTACAAAGCACAGATGAATATGAAGTAATGGGGCATATTCTTTCTGACGTAAATGTCATCAGACAGCACACTTTTCGGTCTCCAGAGGAATGCCCCTGAGCTTTGTTTTCTTTTTCCACTCAGCTGAAATAACATGATTTTAACCAACCAGTAAGCAGAACAGAACGTCTGTGAATCTCCCATATAAAACGCACAGAAGACTGACAAGTAATTCCAGGGTGTCACTAGTAGGCCTCCACAGAGATTTATTTAAAAGTCCTGCACAATACGAATGCACTTGTCTCTCGTGATATGGGATGACAGCTCTTGAGAAACAAGAGGTATCATCCGGATGATTCTGTTGTCACTGCTGAGACAATGAATTATCATAACACGTCCTGGAAGGAAGATTATTTTGTGGAGGCTTGAGAAGTTATTTTCACTTGGATGCTATGGTGACTATCTCTTCCTTAAAAAGACAGGCTGAAGAATGCTTGGCGGAGACAATTGTATAAAGGTCATAAAAGATGAAGAAAAAAGTTTTAACCCTTAAAAATCTTTTCTTTCATGTTTTTTTTATTTTATAAATGCATTTTACCAAATATACCCATGTTTATCAATACAAGAAGAATTTAACCAAAAGTTGAATGTGTTTTATATAATTTATAGAAGTTGTCTGGCTAAGGCTAAATTTACACATCATGGGACACGTCTGTATGTTGTCCATTTTTTCTCGTTGTCCGATTATACAGTAGTTTAAAAGATCCATCTGTACACAGATCCTTTTTAAGAAAGGATCACTGTGTCTGGACTGGGAGACACAGAGCAAGTCCTTTTCTTATTCATTTTGTTGATTAGATTCAAACATTAAAAGTAACCTCTCAGGTGCAATATGCACCCAGAACCATGAGCACTTCTGGGTGCATATTTCTAATCCCTGATTAGCAGTCATCTAGTGGCATAGATAAAGAGATCTTTAGAAAAAGTATTTCTAAAGATTCTTCATTATATGCTAATTAGGCCAGCAACTAGTCGCAAGGGCCTTAGTTCCCCTGGCTGGTTAGCCCCCTTAACATGTAAGCATGCCCCTGCGGGCGTGCTAACATGGTAATGAATGTGCAATGTCAGAAGATGGTTATGCTCACCTCTCTGCTGCCATTGCGTCCAACTCCTGGATTTCAGCTCAGTGCGCATGTTCCCAAACTTTTGGTCATGTGCACTATGAAGCCGGGTGTACGAGTCCTGGCTTCAAACTCATGTAGTGCGCATGACCAAAAGTCCAGGATCATGCACCTAAATCCAGGAGTCAGATGCAATGGGAGCAGAGAGGTGAGCGGGATTATCCTCTAACCCTGAGCATTCATTGGCAGGTTAGCACACCCACGGGGATATACTTACATGCTAAGGGGGCCGACTAGCCAAGGGAACATATAATGAGAAATGATATCCAGGCGGCACTCAAAATTGCAGGTGCTCGGTCAAGGGATGGCATACCCAAATAATATATGAACATAAGACTGGCACTCCAAAACTTGCAGTAATCTTTAGAATTTAATTCATAGAAGGACAATACAAACAGAAAGAACACGTTTTCGGCTAGACCTTTCGCCTTTGTCAATATCTAAGTCTAAAGATTACTGCAAGTTTTGGATTATAGCCAAGGGAACAAACACCCTTGCGACTAGCCCCCGGCCTCTTTAGCATATCATATGAGATCTGTAGAAATACTTTTTCTAAAGATCCCTTTACCTAGGCTACTATAAGCTGGGACAATTAGGCAGGGATTAGAAATATGTACCCAGAACTGCTTGTGGTTCTGTGTGCATATTGCACCTGACAGGTTCACCTTAATCCCTTAAACCCCGTGTGATTTTCCACTTTTTTTGTTTTAATTTTTTATTTCCCCTTGTTCCAAGAGCCAAAACATTTTTATTTTATCATCAATATAGCCATATGAGGGTCTGTTTATTGTGGGATGAGTTGTACTGTTGAATGATGCCATTTATTTTACCATGTAGTGTATTGGAAAACACTAAAAAAATTCCAAGTGCATTGAAATTGCAAAAAAAGTAAAATTTCACAATTGTTTATTTTTTTATTTACTTTTACAGTGTTCAGAGTATGGTAAAACTGACCTGGCAATATGAATCTCCAGGTCAGTATGAGTATATGAGTATGCAGATAACAAACATTTAGCTTTTCAACATTTAGTTATATGTAGAACCGCACTTCAGTATAATGTAGATGTACATGTGTGCATGTTCAAAAAAGATGTGACAACATAAAGAAATTAAAACCAATTTTTATTGAAGTATAAGTTAAAATCATACAAAAAATACACTAGAAAAACAGCAAGGGAAAGTGCTAGATAATAGATATAATGTTAAGGGTCATGGACGGAACATCAGATTTATTATTCCATAATAATCCCGTATATACAAATTTCATGGGAATTTGAAAGTTAAATAAATAAATAAATACCACCTATATTAAATATATATGACTAAAAAATGTCAAACAGAGTTGCTTCAAGAAAGATTTTCTGACTATTGCAATTAAAGTGCCAATGTGCTAGGGGGGAGAGAGGAAAATAGAAGCCACCAAAATAGATGGAATAAATAGATAAATAGTTATATAAGTAATTAAATGGTGTCAAAGTATCCAAGCAATAATTTAAACAACCATCTTATTAGGTGCAACCCTCCTAGACCTCACTGCACAAACACACAAAAGCAATTTCTAAAACATATGGAAAAGCATCATATTTTAGAAGGTATATTTACCAGTATATACAGGTGGTATAACAGACCGTCCACGGCCCCTCACTCCGACACGTGTTTCGCTCTGTTGCTTTATCAAGGAGCTGAAATTTGTATATACGGGATTATTATGGAATAATAAATCTGATGTTCCGTCCATGACCCTTAACATTATATCCATCATCTAGCACTTTACCTTGCTGTTTTTCTAGTGTATTTTTTGTATGATTTTAACTTATACTTCAATAAAAATTGGTTTTAATTTCTTTATGTTGTCACTTCTTTTTTGAACATGCACACATGTTCAAGGTTGTTTTCTAGATAACAAACATGTAGTGTTTTGGGTTTTATTTTGTTTATTTTTAAAAGTGGTGAAAAAATGGAGATTTTTAAGAAAACTAAAAATTTATTTTGGCATCATTTTCTAAGATTCGTAAAGTGTTTATTTTTCTTGATTTGGGGCTGAGAAGAAGCTTATTTTGTGCAATGAGATGACATTTTTACTGATACCATTTTTGGGTAGTTACAGTTTTTGATTGCCTGTTGTTTCATTCTATTACAATGTTGCGGCAGCCAAAAAAATCTTAGTTCTGGCGTTTTGATTTTTTTGTTACGCTATTTAGCAGTTGAATTAATTTATTTTATATTTTCATACATCGGACATTTTTTAACTCAATAATACTAATTATATGTCTTTTTAATTTTCTTTTGTTTAATTTTTAATGGGGCAAAAAGGGGTGATTTAAACTTGTGTTTTTTTGTCTTTTTCATATTTTAATTTTTTTTTATTTTCTTTTTTATTGGATTTAATAGTTCCTGGGCTTGCTGGGATCGGCCGATCGCTTGTGTTGTACAGAGAAGTGCAACAGCCCTCCTATGTATAGCAGAAATCAAGGTCTCCTATGAACACCAGCCAAAGGCCAATGTTCACAGGAGAATTATAACTGACAAATGGGTCATCCTCAGACCATCGGCTGTCATTGCAATCCATTGACGCCCTATATACACATCACAGAGGCAGAGAATAATGTGCCCCTCCCCTGGCACATGTTAAATCTCGCTTTCAGAGATTGACAGTGGGATTTAACAGTTTAACAGCCATGGGCAGAGTTCCTATACCCCTGCCACTGTTAGAGGCACATGATGGTTGATTAAATGGACTGTCATATTTGGGGAAAGATACAGGCCAGGCGTACGGACCCCCATCAAAATCAGGGAGCATAAATATGAAGGCTCAGTACCACATATGTTGGTCTATGGGGATCTATACCAAGGAATCTTGAAAGACATTCCATTCACATAAGTGTTCCCTGCATGTTTGTTCCATCTTTCATTGATCTATTGTTAAAGCAAACATGTCATGTCAAAACCTGATGCACTGCTGAGCTGGCTGTCAGTCAGTGCCAGGGAATAGTTACATCCGCCATTCACTGTGTACTGAGCACTGACTGAAGCCAAGCCTGCCGCCCTTCTATGACTGAAAGCCCAAGCTTCTGGGAGGAATAAAGATCATTTCCTCCCAGCAGCTGGGCAATTATTTGTTTTTGCGGTTTCATTTTTCCCTCCCTTATTTCAAGAGTCCTAACTTTTTATTTTTCAATATAGCCATATTAGAGCTTGTTTTTTTGCAAGATGAGTTGATCTCTTGAATGACACCATTCATTTCATCATATCATGTAGTGGTAAGCAGGAAAAAAGTTCCAAGTACGGCAAAATAGCAAAAACAGTTACATTCTGCAGCGGCTTATATTTATTTTCTTATTTCCAGCATTCATTTTACCATAAAACAAACCTGACAGTACGATTCTCCAGCTCAGTACGAATACATAGATACCAAACAAGTATAGCTTTTGTTTTATATAAATGGTGACAAAAAATTCTGAAAAATAAAAATTTTGCTTGTGTCATGACTTTCTGTGTCTTTTTGAGTCCATTCATCAACCTATGCACCCTCTATAGTTGTGCTGACACAAAGTGATATCACAGGTGCCAAAAAAGTGGAATTAAAGAGACTTGCACAGGGCCCCCCATAAGGGGTTTCTTTATACTTTATTTTTGTTTTTTTTAATACATTGAATATTTACCCCCAAAGCAGGATTTAAGACACAATATAAGTAAATGTTAAATTCCCCTCCAATTGTTAAAAAACATGTAAAAGGGATGGCTAACACTGAAAAAAAATAGCTGTTAGCAATAGTTGAGGGCAAATGATTAATTACATGAGGGCTGCAGTTATTTACCTGTTCTGTTTAATGCTTTTAATGAATTGGCTTTTGTACTGTTCATGGTGAAATGAAAGGTGGAATATTGTGTGAAATGATGTTGAAACATTTAATACATTACTAATGAGAAGATTCATTCTCTTAATTGATCTTAAATGGTATAGTAATATTAATTACACTACTAAAACAGAGAGCACATTAAGTATACTGCATGTCATGCAAAAGTTAATAATTATTAAAATATATTTTTCATGCACAGGCTTTATACTTTATTCAGTTCAAACCAAAGTTTACAT
This sequence comes from Anomaloglossus baeobatrachus, assembly GCF_048569485.1. Taxonomy (NCBI): domain Eukaryota; kingdom Metazoa; phylum Chordata; class Amphibia; order Anura; family Aromobatidae; genus Anomaloglossus; species Anomaloglossus baeobatrachus. Next base: position 539,356,863 of record NC_134356.1, on the reverse strand, counting down.
ACAGTTTCTATAAAGACCTATATGAATGTTTTTCTCACTATCTGACATGACATGAAATCAGAATAAACATTTCCCGTTTTAGGTCAATTAGGAACCAAAATTATTTATATTTGCCAAATGCCAGAATAATGGGAGAAAGAATGATTTAAGGCATTTTTATTACTTTCTGCAAAGTCAAAAGTTTACATACATTTATTTCATTAGTATTTGGTACCATTGCTCTTAAACTGTATGACTTGGGTCAAATGTTTTGGATTTCCTTCCACAAGCTTCCTACAATAGTTGGTAGGAATTTTGGCCCATACCCCTGACAGAACTAATGTAACTGAGCCATGTTTATAGGTTGCCTTGTTTGTGCCTTCCTTTTCATCTTTGCCCATTCATTTTTAATAGGATTGAGATCAGGGCATTGTGATGGCCTCTCCAAAACATTGACTTTGTTATCATTAAGCCACTTTGTAACCAGCTTGACAGTAAGCTTGAGGTCACTGTCCATTTGGAATACCCATTTCCAGCCAAGCTTTAAGTTCCTGGCTGATGTCTTGAGATGATGCTTGAGTATTGCCACGTAATCTTCTTTCCTCATGACGACATCTAATTTGTGAACTGCACCAGTCCCTCCTGCAGAAAATCAACCCCACAAACTGATGCTCGTATACCTGTGTTTCACAGTTGGGATAGTGTTCTTAGGTTTCAAAGCTTCTCCCATTTTTCTCCAATAGTCATTATGGCCAAACACTTCAATTTTACTTTTGTCTGACCACAGGACATATTTCCAAAAAATAAGATCCTTGTTCCTGTGTGCATTTGCAAACATTATTCTGGTTTTTATATGTTTCTTTTGGAGTAATGGCTTCTTCCTAGCAGAGTGGCCTTTCAGCCCATGTTGATACAGTACTCGTTTCACTGTGGGTAATGACACAATCTTACCAGCTTCTGCCAGCATCTTCCCAATGTCTTTTGTTCTTAGGTTGATATGCGCATGTCTGACCAAAGCATGTTCATCTCTGGTACACAGAACTCGTCTCCTTCCTGAGCGGTATGATGGACATTCCCATCTTGTTTGTATTTGCATATAATTGTTTGTACAGATAAATGAGGCACCTTCAGGTATCTGGAAATTGCCCCCAAGGATGAACCAGACACATGTCCACAATTCTCTTCCTGAGATCTTGGCTGATTTCTTATGACTTTCCCACAATGCTGAACAAAGAAGCAGTGTGTTTCAGGTGTGAATTAAAATACATCCCCAGATATCTCTAATTATCTCAGATGTTGCCAAGAAACCTATCAGAAGCTTAAAAAATACATGACATCATCATATGGGCTGTCCAATGTTGTTGAAAGGCATAGTACTCTTAGTGTATGCAAACTTCTGACTTTGCAGAAATTAATAAAAATGCCTTAAAACATTCTGTCATTATTCTTTCATTTGGCAAACATAATTTTGGTAATCCTTATTTACCTAAAACAGAAAAGGTTTATTCTGATTTCATATCAGATAGTGAAAAAACATGTATATATGTATTGTTAGATAATGTATGTAAACTTATGGGTTCAACTGTATCTACATATTTAACTGTATGCTTTTCTTACATCTTCTATGCATACATTCTTTTTACCTGGTGACGGTTTTGTCCTTGGCTGAAGCGCTTCTACCTTTTGCATTCCAGCCTTGGATGCACTGGGTTTCCAGTGACTTTTTCTACATTTAGCACATCCATCTAGTGCTTTTGTGCTATTATGCAGTATTCCTGACTAGAGTTGAGCGCGGTTCGTGGTTCGTGGTTCTCCAGTTCGCGGCTCGAGTGATTTTGGGGCATGTTCTAGATCGAACTAGAACTCGAGCTTTTTGCAAAAGCTCGGTAGTTCTAGAAACGTTCGAGAACGGTTCTAGCAGCCAAAAAACAGCTAAATCATAGCTTGGTTTCTGCTGTAATAGTGTAAGTCACTCTGTGAATCAAACTATTATCACATTTCAGTGTATAGTGTGCGTGAACAGCGCCTTCAGATCACTGCTGTTTCTATAATGGCGATCGCCATTTTTTTTTTTTTTTTTTCTTGTCTTCCTTCCCTAAGTGCGCGCGTCTTGTGGGGCGGGCCAGCATGTCAGCCAATCCCAGACACACACACAGCTAAGTGGACTTTGAGCCAGAGAAGCAACGGCATGTGTGATAGGATCTGCATGTCACATGTCCCTGCATTATAAAACCGGACATTTTCTTCACGGACGCCATTATCTGCCTTCTGCGTCTTTGGTGTCAGACATCACTGTCGCAGCTCCGTCTTCCTGAGTCCTATAGCCGATACAGCTGTATGCGCTGCATACACAGCGTTAGACAGCTTAGGGAGAGCACTTTATAGCAGTCCTTTTAAGGGCTCCAACCGGCAGGGTCAGAGAGCCATAGGTGACAGGTCCTGCAAACAGCAACAGCGTCTGTGTAGCCCAGGTCAGGGATTTCCTACCTGCATTTCACCATTAGGAGGGAATAGAAAGGCAGTCTTCCATTCCTCTACCCAGAGCACCACAATCCTGCCACTGTACCCTCTTGTCCTCTGCACACTCCAACTGATAACTAAGCCATTATACTAGCAAACACTCAGTGTACCTAGTGGCATCCTATACGTGGCTATTGGACTTTGCTATAGTCCCACTAGTGCAAAGACATTTGCAGAGCGCGTCTGCCTGCGTTGCACACTACAACTCATTCTAACCAAGCCATTATACTAGCAAACACTCAGTGTACCTAGTGGCATCCTATACGTGGCTATTGGACTTTGCTATAGTCCCACTAGTGCAAAGACATTTGCAGAGCGCGTCTGCCTGCGTTGCACACTACAACTCATTCTAACCAAGCCATTATACTAGCAAACACTCAGTGTACCTAGTGGCATCCTATACGTGGCTATTGGACTTTGCTATAGTCCCACTAGTGCAAAGACATTTGCAGAGCGCGTCTGCCTGCGTTGCACACTACAACTCATTCTAACCAAGCCATTATACTAGCAAACACTCAGTGTACCTAGTGGCATCCTATACGTGGCTATTGGACTTTGCTATAGTCCCACTAGTGCAAAGACATTTGCAGAGCGCGTCTGCCTGCGTTGCACACTACAACTCATTCTAACCAAGCCATTATACTAGCAAACACTCAGTGTACCTAGTGGCATCCTATACGTGGCTATTGGACTTTGCTATAGTCCCACTAGTGCAAAGACATTTGCAGAGCGCGTCTGCCTGCGTTGCACACTACAACTCATTCTAACCAAGCCATTATACTAGCAAACACTCAGTGTACCTAGTGGCATCCTATACGTGGCTATTGGACTTTGCTATAGTCCCACTAGTGCAAAGACATTTGCAGAGCGCGTCTGCCTGCGTTGCACACTACAACTCATTCTAACCAAGCCATTATACTAGCAAACACTCAGTGTACCTAGTGGCATCCTATACGTGGCTATTGGACTTTGCTATAGTCCCACTAGTGCAAAGACATTTGCAGAGCGCGTCTGCCTGCGTTGCACACTACAACTCATTCTAACCAAGCCATTATACTAGCAAACACTCAGTGTACCTAGTGGCATCCTATACGTGGCTATTGGACTTTGCTATAGTCCCACTAGTGCAAAGACATTTGCAGAGCGCGTCTGCCTGCTTTGCACACTACAACTCATTCTAACCAAGCCATTATACTAGCAAACACTCAGTGTACCTAGTGGCATCCTATACGTGGCTATTGGACTTTGCTATAGTCCCACTAGTGCAAAGACATTTGCAGAGCGCGTCTGCCTGCGTTGCACACTACAACTCATTCTAACCAAGCCATTATACTAGCAAACACTCAGTGTACCTAGTGGCATCCTATACGTGGCTATTGGACTTTGCTATAGTCCCACTAGTGCAAAGACATTTGCAGAGCGCGTCTGCCTGCGTTGCACACTACAACTCATTCTAACCAAGCCATTATACTAGCAAACACTCAGTGTACCTAGTGGCATCCTATACGTGGCTATTGGACTTTGCTATAGTCCCACTAGTGCAAAGACATTTGCAGAGCGCGTCTGCCTGCGTTGCACACTACAACTCATTCTAACCAAGCCATTATACTAGCAAACACTCAGTGTACCTAGTGGCATCCTATACGTGGCTATTGGACTTTGCTATAGTCCCACTAGTGCAAAGACATTTGCAGAGCGCGTCTGCCTGCGTTGCACACTACAACTCATTCTAACCAAGCCATTATACTAGCAAACACTCAGTGTACCTAGTGGCATCCTATACGTGGCTATTGGACTTTGCTATAGTCCCACTAGTGCAAAGACATTTGCAGAGCGCGTCTGCCTGCGTTGCACACTACAACTCATTCTAACCAAGCCATTATACTAGCAAACACTCAGTGTACCTAGTGGCATCCTATACGTGGCTATTGGACTTTGCTATAGTCCCACTAGTGCAAAGACATTTGCAGAGCGCGTCTGCCTGCGTTGCACACTACAACTCATTCTAACCAAGCCATTATACTAGCAAACACTCAGTGTACCTAGTGGCATCCTATACGTGGCTATTGGACTTTGCTATAGTCCCACTAGTGCAAAGACATTTGCAGAGCGCGTCTGCCTGCGTTGCACACTACAACTCATTCTAACCAAGCCATTATACTAGCAAACACTCAGTGTACCTAGTGGCATCCTATACGTGGCTATTGGACTTTGCTATAGTCCCACTAGTGCAAAGACATTTGCAGAGCGCGTCTGCCTGCGTTGCACACTACAACTCATTCTAACCAAGCCATTATACTAGCAAACACTCAGTGTACCTAGTGGCATCCTATACGTGGCTATTGGACTTTGCTATAGTCCCACTAGTGCAAAGACATTTGCAGAGCGCGTCTGCCTGCGTTGCACACTACAACTCATTCTAACCAAGCCATTATACTAGCAAACACTCAGTGTACCTAGTGGCATCCTATACGTGGCTATTGGACTTTGCTATAGTCCCACTAGTGCAAAGACATTTGCAAAGCGCGTCTGCCTGCGTTGCACACTACAACTCATTCTAACCAAGCCATTATACTAGCAAACACTCAGTGTACCTAGTGGCATCCTATACGTGGCTATTGGACTTTGCTATAGTCCCACTAGTGCAAAGACATTTGCAGAGCGCGTCTGCCTGCGTTGCACACTACAACTCATTCTAACCAAGCCATTATACTAGCAAACACTCAGTGTACCTAGTGGCATCCTATACGTGGCTATTGGACTTTGCTATAGTCCCACTAGTGCAAAGACATTTGCAGAGCGCGTCTGCCTGCGTTGCACACTACAACTCATTCTAACCAAGCCATTATACTAGCAAACACTCAGTGTACCTAGTGGCATCCTATACGTGGCTATTGGACTTTGCTATAGTCCCACTAGTGCAAAGACATTTGCAGAGCGCGTCTGCCTGCGTTGCACACTACAACTCATTCTAACCAAGCCATTATACTAGCAAACACTCAGTGTACCTAGTGGCATCCTATACGTGGCTATTGGACTTTGCTATAGTCCCACTAGTGCAAAGACATTTGCAGAGCGCGTCTGCCTGCGTTGCACACTACAACTCATTCTAACCAAGCCATTATACTAGCAAACACTCAGTGTACCTAGTGGCATCCTATACGTGGCTATTGGACTTTGCTATAGTCCCACTAGTGCAAAGACATTTGCAGAGCGCGTCTGCCTGCGTTGCACACTACAACTCATTCTAACCAAGCCATTATACTAGCAAACACTCAGTGTACCTAGTGGCATCCTATACGTTGCTATTGGACTTTGCTATAGTCCCACTAGTGCAAAGACATTTGCAGAGCGCGTCTGCCTGCGTTGCACACTACAACTCATTCTAACCAAGCCATTATACTAGCAAACACTCAGTGTACCTAGTGGCATCCTATACGTGGCTATTGGACTTTGCTATAGTCCCACTAGTGCAAAGACATTTGCAGAGCGCGTCTGCCTGCGTTGCACACTACAACTCATTCTAACCAAGCCATTATACTAGCAAACACTCAGTGTACCTAGTGGCATCCTATACGTGGCTATTGGACTTTGCTATAGTCCCACTAGTGCAAAGACATTTGCAGAGCGCGTCTGCCTGCGTTGCACACTACAACTCACTCTAACCAAGCCATTATACTAGCAAACACTCAGTGTACCTAGTGGCATCCTATACGTGGCTATTGGACTTTGCTATAGTCCCACTAGTGCAAAGACATTTGCAGAGCGCGTCTGCCTGCGTTGCACACTACAACTCATTCTAACCAAGCCATTATACTAGCAAACACTCAGTGTACCTAGTGGCATCCTATACGTGGCTATTGGACTTTGCTATAGTCCCACTAGTGCAAAGACATTTGCAGAGCGCGTCTGCCTGCGTTGCACACTACAACTCATTCTAACCAAGCCATTATACTAGCAAACACTCAGTGTACCTAGTGGCATCCTATACGTGGCTATTGGACTTTGCTATAGTCCCACTAGTGCAAAGACATTTGCAGAGCGCGTCTGCCTGCGTTGCACACTACAACTCATTCTAACCAAGCCATTATACTAGCAAACACTCAGTGTACCTAGTGGCATCCTATACGTGGCTATTGGACTTTGCTATAGTCCCACTAGTGCAAAGACATTTGCAGAGCGCGTCTGCCTGCGTTGCACACTACAACTCATTCTAACCAAGCCATTATACTAGCAAACACTCAGTGTACCTAGTGGCATCCTATACGTGGCTATTGGACTTTGCTATAGTCCCACTAGTGCAAAGACATTTGCAGAGCGCGTCTGCCTGCGTTGCACACTACAACTCATTCTAACCAAGCCATTATACTAGCAAACACTCAGTGTACCTAGTGGCATCCTATACGTGGCTATTGGACTTTGCTATAGTCCCACTAGTGCAAAGACATTTGCAGCACGTCTGCCTGCGTTGCACACTCCAACTAATTATAACTAAGTTGCATTGTCAGGGATATTTATTCTTTATTATTCTGCTGTTAATAAAGCTAGACCACCACTGCAATCTTCACCACCTCTCAATTTTTACTACCACATTTTCAGTCCACAATCTTGTCGCAATCAACATGAGTGGCAAAATGACAGATGCTGGTGGAAAGGGGAAGAGGCGTGGTGTAAAAGGCAAAAAAGGTTTTGTCCGTGGGGAAGGTGGCAAAGCTCCATTATCATCTGCTGAAGATAGACCATCTACCAGCAAAAGTAAGATGTCTACTACTTACCGTGGACAATCCGATGTGCTCCCTTTGTTACGGACACGAACAACAGGAACAAAGGTAGATGATGGGCAAAAAAGGAAAATGCTTGAATGGATCTCAAGTGGTCCAACAAGTGCCCTCTCTGCCACTTCAAGTACCGCATCCAAAAAACACCAGTCCTCTGAGTTGTCATCCCAATCAAACTTGCTTTCTCCCAGCTCTGAAGTCTCCATCAGCCCTGCACAGTATGGTGGAACTGAGATGGCTGAGTCTGCAGAGCTGTTCAGTCACACTATAGCCTGGGAATCAGAGGTCTGCTCCCAAGCTACAGTGAGTACAGAACAGGAAATGGTCTGCAGTGATGCCCAGAACCTTTGTGACTCAGATTCAGGCCGTGAGGACCAAGTTTCTGAGCATAATGTTGACCCTTTGTCACAAACTGTAACACCTGTGGTTATAGACAATGAGGAACATACTGATGAAGATGAGACGCAGATACCCGATTGGGATGACAACTTAAATATTCGTTCAGGGCAAGAAGAGGCTCGGTCTGAGGGGGAGGGGAGTGCAAACACAACAATTGATGATGACGTTCTAGATCCCACCTACTGTCAACCCCCAGTCAGGCACTCGAGGAGGTCAACAGAGGCGGTGGAGGAGGATGCAACCGACGACGAAGTTACCTTGCGCCTTCCTGGACAGAGTCGGAGCACTGGTAGCACGTCTACAACTGCATCCTCAGCCACCACTCTGCCTATGAGCATTATTCGGGGTGGATCAACAGGTCGCATGGCCTCTAAGCCTTGCCTAGCCTGGTCCTTTTTTCACATCGAAAAAGATCGCCCAACTCATGTGATATGTAACATTTGTCATGATTCTGTTAGTAGAGGTCAAAACCTCAGCAGTTTGACAACTTCTTCCATGAATCGTCACATGACTAAATATCATAAGTCCCGGTGGGAAGCTCACCGTGCTGCAATGCGGCCTAGTGGAGCGAACCATCCACCGCCCGCCCCTTCCACTGCATCCGCGCGCTCTTCATCTTCTAGGACTGTGGGGACAGCTGCCACACCTGTTTTTCCACGCAAAACTTCCACCACTGTAACCGCAACAGGCAGTTTGCTTGTAAGGTCGTCAGTTGGTTTGGAAGGGGAAACAAGTGAGTGTGTACAGCTCTCTCAGACATCGATAGCACCAACGTTGGATGAAGGCAACATCATGTCTCCGCCTGCACTTTCCTCACAAACCTGCATTTTTCAAGGGACACCCTACTCAACACCGTCTACACACAGCAGCCAGATCTCTGTCCCTCAGATGTGGTCAAATAAAAGGCCACTTCCTCCGACCCATGACAAAGCTAAGAGGTTGACTCTATCCCTCTGTAAGCTGTTGGCTACCGAAATGCTGCCTTTCCGCCTAGTGGACACACAGGATTTTAGAGACCTTATGTCTGTCGCTGTGCCCCAGTACCAGATGCCTAGTCGCCACTACTTCTCTAAGAAAGGTGTGCCCGCGCTACACCAGCATGTCGCACACAACATCACCGCTTCCTTGAGAAACTCTGTGTGTGAACGGGTGCATTTCACCACCGATACTTGGACCAGTAAGCATGGACAGGGACGTTACATGTCGCTGACTGGGCACTGGGTAACTATGGTGATAGATGGTGAAGGGTCTGCTGCACAAGTCTTGCCGTCCCCACGACTTGTGTGTCAATCCTCTGTCTGTCCAAGTTCCGCCACTGCTTCTGCATCCTCCACCTCATCTGGGTCCTCCACCTCCGCCCCAAGCCTGCCTGGTCAGGCCACCAGCGTTCTCACTGCGCAGAAGGAATCACGCACCCCTCATTACTGTGCTGGCAGCAGAGCGCAACGGCATCAGGCGGTCTTTAGCTTGACATGTCTTGGTAATAAGAGTCACACAGCTGAGGAGTTGTGGTCAGCTTTGCGGTCCGAGTTTAATAAATGGTTGTCTCCACTCAAACTGCAGCCTGGTAAGGCCGTGTGCGACAATGCTGCAAACCTGGGTGCGGCACTTCGCCTGGGCAAGGTGACACACGTACCTTGTATGGCTCACGTGTTGAACCTTGTCGTGCAGCAATTTTTAACACACTATCCCGGCCTAGATGGCCTTCTGAACAGGGCACGAAAACTGTCAGCTCACTTCCGCCGTTCAAGCGCCGCAGCAGAGCGACTTGCATCGCTCCAGAAGTCTTTCGGCCTGCCGGTTCATCGCCTGAAATGCGATGTGGCGACACGCTGGAATTCAACTCTCCACATGTTACAGCGACTGTGGCAGCACCGCAGAGCCCTGGTGCAATACGTCATGACGTATAGCCTGGGCCAACGAGATGCAGAGGTGGGGCAGATCACCCTGATGGAGTGGTCTCAGATCAAGGACCTATGCACCCTTCTGCACAGTTTCGACATGGCGACGAATATGTTTAGCTCTGACAATGCCATTATCAGCATGACGATTCCAGTCATTTACATGCTGGAGCACACGCTAAACACTATTCGGAGTCAGGGGGTGGGACAACATGAAGGGGAGGAACTACAGGAGGATTCATATGCGCAAGGGACAACAACATCACGAAGGTCCAGACGTTCATCATCACCAACGCAGCAGGCATGGGACCATGGGGGACAGGGATCGACAAGGGCGCATAGTAGCAGGCGAAATGTTGAGCAAGGTGCAGGAGAACATGAAGAAATGGAGGACGAACTGTCCATGGACATGGAAGACTCAGCGGATGAGGGAGACCTTGGTCAAATTTCAGTTGAAAGAGGTTGGGGTCAGATGTCAGAGGAAGAAAGAACGGGTAGCACCTCTATGCCACAAACACAGCATGGACTTGGTCCGCATGGCTGCGCAAGACACATGAGTGCCTTTTTGTTGCACTACCTCCAACATGACAGTCGTATTGTCAAAATTAGAAGTGATGATGACTACTGGATTGCCACACTATTAGATCCCCGGTACAAGTCCAAATTTTGTGACATAATTCCAGCCATAGAAAGGGACGCACGTATGCAGGAGTATCAGCAGAAGCTGTTACTAGATCTTAGCTCGGCTTTTCCACCAAACAACCGTGCAGGTGCAGGGAGTGAATCTCCCAGTTGTAACTTGACAAACATGGGACGGTCTCGTCATCTTCAACAGTCTACCCGTACCAGTAGGACCTTTTCTGGTGCCGGTAACAGCAATTTTATGGAATCTTTTCATAATTTTTTTAGACCCTCTTTTGCAAGGCCACCAGAGACAACAAGTCTGACACATACTCAACGGCTGGAGAGGATGATACAGGAGTATCTCCAAATGAACATCGATGCCATGACTGTGCAACTGGAGCCTTGCTCCTTTTGGGCTTCAAACATAGAAAAATGGCCAGAGCTCTCCAGTTACGCCTTGGAGATTTTGTCGTGTCCAGCTGCCAGCGTTGTCTCTGAACGTGTATTCAGTGCTGCTGGGTGTGTGCTGACAGATAAGCGCACGCGTCTGTCCAGTGACAATGTGGACAGACTGACGTTCATCAAAATGAACAAGTCATGGATCCAGAAGGAATTTACTACCCCTGTGTCATCCTGGGGAGAGTAAATGCTTGTGGATTTGGAATGTGCTTGATGCAAATCAAAACATCCTGTTTGCAACTAGGGCCCAAGTGCTGCCACTGATGTGGTGGGTGTCTGTGTGGCCCAATTTTTGGAAAAAAGGGAGACTCCGCTTGGAGTAACCCTTGCTTGCTGTGTTTTTAAAAGAAGCCAAGATGAACAGAGCTGGGATCAGGAAAGACTTTGCTACCTACCCCGGTGTCATCCTGGGGACGGCTAAGAATAGCGTATTTTTGAATGTGCTTGATGCAAATCAAAACATCCTGTTTGCAACTAGGGCCCAAGTGCTGCCACTGATGGGGTGGGTGTCTGTGTGGCCCAATTTTTGGAAAAAAGGGAGACTCCGCTTGGAGTAACCCTTGCTTGCTGTGTTTTTAAAAGAAGCCAAGATGAACAGAGCTGGGATCAGGAAAGACTTTGCTACCTACCCCGGTGTCATCCTGGGGACGGCTAAGAATAGCGTATTTTTGAATGTGCTTGATGCAAATCAAAACATCCTGTTTGCAACTAGGGCCCAAGTGCTGCCACTGATGGGGTGGGTGTCTGTGTGGCCCAATTTTTGGAAAAAAGGGAGACTCCGCTTGGAGTAACCCTTGCTTGCTGTGTTTTTAAAAGAAGCCAAGATGAACAGAGCTGGGATCAGGAAAGACTTTGCTACCTACCCCGGTGTCATCCTGGGGACGGATAAGAATGGCGTATTTTTGAATGTGCTTGATGCAAATCTAGCTGTGAAGTGTACAACTGGGGCACAACTGCTGCCACTGAATGGGTGGGTGTGTGTGGGGCCCAATTTTTGGAAAAAAGGGGAGACTCCGCTTGGAGTAACCCTTGCTTACATTGTTTTTAAAAGAAGCCAAGATGAACAAGTCATGGGTCAGCAAAGACTTTGCTACCTACCCCAGTGTCATCCTGGGGACGGCTAAGAATAGCGTATTTTTGAATGTGCTTGATGCAAATCAAAACATCCTGTTTGCAACTAGGGCCCAAGTGCTGCCACTGATGGGGTGGGTGTCTGTGTGGCCCAATTTTTGGAAAAAAGGGAGACTCCGCTTGGAGTAACCCTTGCTTGCTGTGTTTTTAAAAGAAGCCAAGATGAACAGAGCTGGGATCAGGAAAGACTTTGCTACCTTCCCCGGTGTCATCCTGGGGACGGATAAGAATAGCGTATTTTTGAATGTGCTTGATGCAAATCAAAACATCCTGTTTGCAACTAGGGCCCAAGTGCTGCCACTGATGGGGTGGGTGTCTGTGTGGCCCAATTTTTGGAAAAAAGGGAGACTCCGCTTGGAGTAACCCTTGCTTGCTGTGTTTTTAAAAGAAGCCAAGATGAACAGAGCTGGGATCAGGAAAGACTTTGCTACCTACCCCGGTGTCATCCTGGGGACGGCTAAGAATAGCGTATTTTTGAATGTGCTTGATGCAAATCAAAACATCCTGTTTGCAACTAGGGCCCAAGTGCTGCCACTGATGTGGTGGGTGTCTGTGTGGCCCAATTTTTGGAAAAAAGGGAGACTCCGCTTGGAGTAACCCTTGCTTGCTGTGTTTTTAAAAGAAGCCAAGATGAACAGAGCTGGGATCAGGAAAGACTTTGCTACCTACCCCGGTGTCATCCTGGGGACGGATAAGAATGGCGTATTTTTGAATGTGCTTGATGCAAATCTAGCTGTGAAGTGTACAACTGGGGCACAACTGCTGCCACTGAATGGGTGGGTGTGTGTGGGGCCCAATTTTTGGAAAAAAGGGGAGACTCCGCTTGGAGTAACCCTTGCTTACATTGTTTTTAAAAGAAGCCAAGATGAACAAGTCATGGGTCAGCAAAGACTTTGCTACCTACCCCAGTGTCATCCTGGGGACGGCTAAGAATAGCGTATTTTTGAATGTGCTTGATGCAAATCAAAACATCCTGTTTGCAACTAGGGCCCAAGTGCTGCCACTGATGGGGTGGGTGTCTGTGTGGCCCAATTTTTGGAAAAAAGGGAGACTCCGCTTGGAGTAACCCTTGCTTGCTGTGTTTTTAAAAGAAGCCAAGATGAACAGAGCTGGGATCAGGAAAGACTTTGCTACCTACCCCGGTGTCATCCTGGGGACGGATAAGAATGGCGTATTTTTGAATGTGCTTGATGCAAATCTAGCTGTGAAGTGTACAACTGGGGCACAACTGCTGCCACTGAATGGGTGGGTGTGTGTGGGGCCCAATTTTTGGAAAAAAGGGGAGACTCCGCTTGGAGTAACCCTTGCTTACATTGTTTTTAAAAGAAGCCAAGATGAACAAGTCATGGGTCAGCAAAGACTTTGCTACCTACCCCAGTGTCATCCTGGGGACGGCTAAGAATAGCGTATTTTTGAATGTGCTTGATGCAAATCAAAACATCCTGTTTGCAACTAGGGCCCAAGTGCTGCCACTGATGGGGTGGGTGTCTGTGTGGCCCAATTTTTGGAAAAAAGGGAGACTCCGCTTGGAGTAACCCTTGCTTGCTGTGTTTTTAAAAGAAGCCAAGATGAACAGAGCTGGGATCAGGAAAGACTTTGCTACCTACCCCGGTGTCATCCTGGGGACGGATAAGAATGGCGTATTTTTGAATGTGCTTGATGCAAATCTAGCTGTGAAGTGTACAACTGGGGCACAACTGCTGCCACTGAATGGGTGGGTGTGTGTGGGGCCCAATTTTTGGAAAAAAGGGGAGACTCCGCTTGGAGTAACCCTTGCTTACATTGTTTTTAAAAGAAGCCAAGATGAACAAGTCATGGGTCAGCAAAGACTTTGCTACCTACCCCAGTGTCATCCTGGGGACGGCTAAGAATAGCGTATTTTTGAATGTGCTTGATGCAAATCAAAACATCCTGTTTGCAACTAGGGCCCAAGTGCTGCCACTGATGGGGTGGGTGTCTGTGTGGCCCAATTTTTGGAAAAAAGGGAGACTCCGCTTGGAGTAACCCTTGCTTGCTGTGTTTTTAAAAGAAGCCAAGATGAACAGAGCTGGGATCAGGAAAGACTTTGCTACCTACCCCGGTGTCATCCTGGGGACGGATAAGAATGGCGTATTTTTGAATGTGCTTGATGCAAATCTAGCTGTGAAGTGTACAACTGGGGCACAACTGCTGCCACTGAAGGGGTGGGTGTGTGGGGCCCAATTTTTGGAAAAAAGGGAGACTCCGCTTGGAGTCACCTTGCGGTGTTTTACATGACTTTAGAAGGGCGTGCCATGCCTATATCTGTGTGTCCTCCTCTTTTTCCTTGTCCAGCTGTTTTGTTTTCGCATGAGTACATGTCCTTGTCACTTTCCCATGTGTTTGTGTTGTGTTGTGAGTTGTTTGTCACCTTTTGGACACCTTTGAGGGTGTTTTCTAGGTGTTTTACTGTGTTTGTGATTGCCTGCCATTGTTTCCTATGGGCTCGAGTTCGGTTCGTCGAACGTTCGACGAGCCGAACTCGAGCCAGACCCCCCGTTCGGCGAACCGCCTCGAGCCGAACCGGGACCGGTTCGCTCATCTCTATTCCTGACACCCGCTTATGAATTGTTGTCAAGTGCACTGGAACGCAGGTTGCATTTCAGACCATTGCGCACTCCAACTGCAGAACGTGATCACGGATGGCTGGGACGAGTGTTGTGTCCTGGGCTGGCATGTCCCACATTGCATTCTGGCCTTTGATGCATCAGGCTCCCAGTGGTGCTTGCACTCAGCACTTCAGCGCTGGCATCCACTATCATTCCATGACGTCACTTCCACAGTGCAGGAGCACAGCTTGCATTCTATGGTAATGCCCTCCCTACATATCCAGTGGCGTTTTCCTCACCTCACATTTATATATATATATATATATATATATATATATATATATATATATATATATATACATTATATACACAAACACACATATCCTCATTGTGCACTCCAATTACACCCCTGATGAAACCACTGTCTTGGGGCATATTGTTGTCTCCCTACCATCCTCTATTCTTACATCCAGTTGTTTTTTTATGGTCGCACCTTAGCACTTTTTGATTGACTGCATTCCATTATTCCATTGACTGCATTCCTTACTCAAGCATTCCCATAGGCGATTTTAATATTTGAGGTGCCTCTTCAGGACAGCTTTGCTTTTCCTTGCACATTTGATATATGTTTCATTATATGTAATGCTTTTGCAGACACTTTTTGTCATTCATGTTGTAACTATTACTCTGCTCTGTTAACTTGCAACTAAAATAGACATTTTAATTTACCTGTCTTGTATTGTTTTGCCATTTGGGAGACCACTGGTGTCTTCATTTTTATTATAATATGGACCCTGTGCAGGCAAATGAAATTCTATCCCCATCCCTGTGCCTTTTTATTTGGTTTTAATATTTTATATCTGATTGATACGGGATTATGGGTGCCTTAAATACATGTTTCTCTCCCTTCCTGAAGAAGCCGAAGCTGATATTCAGATTTTTCTGGTGAAACGTGCGTCGGGGTGTGTCGTGGGTAACTTTCCCTCTTTGGGACATTTTTATCTACTCCTGCACCTTGCACTTGACACATTATATCAGTACGTACAAGAGGGTTACTTTTGGGCACAAATTTTTATGAGTATTACCTTACATACTTTATATACAAGACTTTGTGAGACAGCTACTTCTGCTGGGCATCTGACATGATGTAGTTTTCATCTATCATTGTCTTTTCTTGAGGTATTTGGGTTGAATCGTTACCTCTATACAAGATATTTTTTTGAAATTTAATACTTATACAATAAAAAAGGGTGTAACTGTAACATTCATTAATCCTCTCACTTGGATTTTAGGTCTCAATTTTCATGACATTGACTGTTTCTTAGTGGTCTGTGTTGCTGAATACTTGGTGCTACATAGGTGTTTGTATTTTTTACAACTTTTACAGACATGATTGTCCACTTACACATGTTTTTACACCACATTTGTTTTTTTAATGTGTTTGTTGTAATGAATACATTTTGATTGATACACTGAGGACTCCTATTCTCCTGTTCATAAATTCATGTTTCTCTCACAATCTGGTATGTTTTTGGTGAATAGCATATAACCTGTTTATATTTGCAGTGCTGGTTCATCCCCCTAATGCACTCCTTAATTCTATCCATCACATCTAGCTCTCATTACATTGTCATTATCATTGAATAAGTCAGGTTTTGGCTTCCTACAACTCACTATACTACTAAAGTGCTGATCAATATTTTAGCATTTTAATTTTTTACTTTTTTATTCTAATATATTAGTGTAACAGGGTGAAAATGTACATAAGATAAACTTGCATGTTTGTTAATGTTTATATATATATTTATGCTATAACTAAAATGGCCACTAGGTGTCACTAGATGGCAGGCACACTGCTAGACAGTAAGGGGTTACATTAGGTTTCCCTGGTAACGTAAACACAGAGAGACGGTTCGAAATTTCAGTCAAGATCTGAGGGACTGCGGAATAGAAAGACGGCTGTTGTTTTTCCGTGTTTGGATTCATTGGATTGCCTGTTTTTTTTTCCTTTTTGTGGACTGCTTACTCGTTTTTTTTTTTCTTTGGAGCTACTACTGCCCCTGACGAGGGGAATTCATCTGAGTGAATGTTTCTCCAGAAACTGTTCGGATAAAATCACCTAAGAGTGAATCAGAAGCAGTCTGAGGGAACGGACGCCATCTTGGGTGAAGACTTCAATGAGTAACAATTGACCTGAGACCGATCGGTGTATAATAGTCAGTCAGGGACAGACAGATAGATAGCATAAAGAAGAAGGAAGATTATTCGTCAACAGATTTTTCACTGAGAAGGAGCTGTGTTTGCTTGTTTATCCTGAGGCGTTTTCTCTGAACCGGAAGTTATTAGAGGTTAAGCTGTGTTGTGCTGACAATAACAGACTATTCTGCCTTTGCTTCATCACACTGTCTGGGGCAGTGAGGTACACAATATTGAATAGAGGTACATGTACATATATTTGCTTGTTTCTGACTGTATATGGGAAGGTGGTCGGGTACCCTGATTGCATTGTAAACATAAAAGCCCCATCACACTAAGCAACATCGCTAGCAACATCGCTGCTAATGAACAACTTTTGTGACGTAGCAGCGATGTTGCTAGTGATGTCGCTGTGTGTGACATCTAGCAACAACCTGGCCCCTGCTGTGAGGTCGCTGGTTGTTGCTGAATGTCCTGGTCCATTTTTTAGTTGTTGCTTTCCCGCTGTGAAGCACAGACCACTGTGTGTGACAGCAACAGAGTAACAGAGCAACAACTAAATGTGCAGGCAGCAGGAGCCGGCTTCTGCGGAGGCTGGTAACCACAGTAAACATCGGGTAACCAAGAAGCCTTGTCCTTGGTTACCCGATATTTACCTTTGTTACCAGCCTCCGCCGCTCTCACTGTCAGTGCCGGCTCCTGCTCTGTGCACATGTAGCTGCAGGACACATCGGGTTAATTAACCCGATGTGTGCTGTAGCTAGGAGAGGAGGGAGACAGCACTAAGCAGTGTGCGCTGCTCCCTGCTCTGTGCACATTTAGCTGCAGTACACATCGGGTAATTAACCCGATGTGTGCTGTAACTAGGAGAGCAAGGAGCCAGCGCTAAGCATTGTGCGCTGCTCCCTGCTCTGTGCAGCTGCACCCTGTACTCTATACCCTATATATGTACCCTGTGCAGCTGCACCCGGTGTGCGCTGCTCCCTGCTCTGTGCACATTTAGCTGCAGCACACATCGGGTAATTAACCCGATGTGTGCTGTAACTAGGAGAGCAGGGAGCCAGCGCTCAGTGTGCGCTGCTCCCTGCTCTCTGCACGTGTAGCTGCGTGCGCTGGTAACCAAGGTAAATATCGGGTTGGTTACCCGATATTTACCTTAGTTACCAAGCGCAGCATCTTCCACGCGGCGCTGGGGGCTGGTCACTGGTTGCTGGTGAGCTCACCAGCAACTCGTGTAGCGACGCTCCAGCGATCCCTGCCAGGTCAGGTTGCTGGTGGGATCGTTGGAGCGTCACAGTGTGACATCTCACCAGCAACCTCCTAGCAACTTACCAGCGATCCCTATCGTTGTTGGGATCGCTGCTAAGTTGTTTAGTGTGACTGGACCTTAAGGGGAGGTGGTTGTAAGATTATATCCTTGGAGGGATCACGTGCCATTATCTGTAGTAGTGCCCCCCGGTAAACCCCATTAATAGATAAGGGAGGGAGCGGTATAGTGGGGGGAAATATAGTCCACTTAATCCCTACAGGCTGACACTTGAAGTCTTGCAGGTTGCATAAACTGCTATTGTTTATTCCGGGCTGTTGTGGCCCATTAGTTGTAAGAGAACTGTTTTTTTTTTTGTAAAACATTTTTTTTGAGACTTATAAAAAACTGTTATTCACCATCTTTGTGTCCCTGAGTTTTCCATAGTGTCATCGTATCTTAATAGTCATAACAACCGGCATTCAGTCGTTACATTACTATATCAAAAAGTGTACAACATAACAACTATAAACAAACAGCCATTAGACTAGCTTTATATCAGCATTTATATGTCAGCTTTTCTGTTATGTAATAGGAAAAAAATGACGACAATGCCAGATCAATCACAGGACGGACACCAGTGGCACCCAATGGACTCCAATGACTGTCAAGTTTACTGTCACGGTGTCCATCAATTTACTGGAAAAGATAGTGCTAGATGTTGGAGAATACAGAAAGTCTCTATATTATGCATATGACACAATCTGAGATAAACGCTCCTGATAAAGGCTCTCAATGGAGTGTGTTGTATATGTGGAGCTAGCATAAATTGTCTTAAAGGATTTAAATGTGAAAAGAAAGTAATGAAGAAATTCCAAAAATCTAATATCTGTTCTTTAAATGGCATAAGAAACTAAACAAGTATAGGTAAGAGTGCTTACTTTAGGAAGTCATGCAACTTTCTAATACACTTCACATCTGAAATGTGCCCTATCTTCAGTTACAAGTTCTTATCCCATTTCTGGCTTGGTCTTCTTCCAGACAGCATGTGACACAAAGCAAGACTTTTTGCATTGGCACATGTCTCGAGCATTGTATCATGGAGGCCAGCTCATAACTTCATTCAGTTAAAGAGAAACAGATCTTTTGGATTTTGTGCATATTTAGCAAAATGTCAGCTAATATTTTAATAATTCATAGAGGGCCGAGAAAGGAGTGAAAACAAAAATAATAAGGTACTTAATAGTGGTTGGTGACCGCACTCGCCACTGCTCGTTCCTCTACTGAGCCTTGAATATCTGAGCTTGAAAATGCTCGATTCTCCCATTGACTTCCAATATACTCAGAACTCAAGTAGTATCAGAGCAACCCGATGCATGATCAACTAAAGAGCAATTGCAATCATGCTCGCCCATCACTAGAGTTCTGCCTATCTATTCCGATGCTGCACAGCTTCCCCTGGCTTCTATTTTACTTTTGTACTGCAAAGTATAACGGAGCCCTAAGCAGAGCCATGGGTGGAGGGACCCATGACTCAGCTTTGGAGGGCAAACTATGGGTTAAAAGCAGAGCAATCTTCTCAGTCTTGGGGTCCAAAGTTTAAGGGGAGGTAATTTAGTGTTGAGTGGTTATTAGTTACAGGGGAATATATAAGATGCGGAAAGGGGGTGGCCTGCAATCGGCATACAGGCACCACTGCTGAAGGTTCCGCCCTCCCTCCTTGATGAACGGGTGTGTACATAGTTTAAAAAAAAAATTTGGGTGGGTGGATTTTGCACAGCCATCTCATGTGACTCAGAGAACATCATAGACTATGTTCTGAGGGGAAAATGTACCATATTTGTCAGACTATAAGATGCACTTTTTTTCCCCCAAATGTTTGGGGAAAGTGGGGAGTGCGTCTTATAGTCCGAATGTATGCTACGGGGAATGAGAGTGCTGTGGTTGAGCACATCATTGGCAGCATGAGCAGGTTGTAGCAGTGCCTACCATGACCACGTGGGCTCGCTCATTAGCCTCTTTTCATATGCACCGCTTCCTCCCGCCCATCATTTCTCAGCGCTGAAGCCGGCGCTGACAGGTGGGCGTGATCATCCCTGTCAACTACAGCCTTGAGTGATCATGTGCAGCTATATTACTGCCCCCCGCGCATCGTCATCAGCACGAGGGGCAGTGAATAAGTATACTCACCGGTCACCGATCCCTGCAGCTATGTGATGTCCTCCTGTCTGCTGGCCCACTGATGTGTGTGGAGAGCGGTGTGCACAGAGATAACGTCATCACTGTGTGCACGGCTCCACATAGGTCAGCGGCGTTGCTGCTGGCACAGACAGGAAGACGAATGATGCTGCATGGAGCGAGGAAAAGTGAGTATAAATGTTTATTTCTTGTGTGCCACAGGATGCGGGCCATATACCAGGATCTGAGTATATAGCAGGATGGGGGCACATATCAGGATTTGGGCATATACCTGGATTCGGGCACATATGGTACCTGGATGTGGCCACATACCAGGATGAGTGACATATATATACAAGGATGGGGATCCCATACAAGGAAGGAGGATCATTACCAGGATGAGGTACCTTAGTAGAGAATTTGGGGACATTACCCCCATAATAGTGTCAGCAGCAGATCCTCGCCCCATAACAGTGTGTCATGACCACATTTTTTGCTTAAAATTTTATTTTCTATTTTCCTCCTCTAAAACCATGGTGCGTCTTATAGTCCGAAAATACGGTAACCCTGCACTTTACAGTTATTTGCCAAAAAACCTGCTTACATTAAAGTCAATGGAGCTGGGAGCTACAGGTCATTAAAGGAGCTCTGATTGTTTGCTATAGGCAAAGAAGGATATTCTTAGTATTAGAAGCTTATGTGTGAGGTAATATGATCATTTTAGAGACAGACAGAGAGACAGACAGAGACGCACAGAGACAGAGACAAACAGAGACAGACACACACAGACACACACACACAGACATACAGCTACACAGACAGACAAAACACAGAGACAGGCACACAGACACACAGAGACAAAGACAGACACACAGAGACACACAGACATACAGAGACAGAGACACATAGATGCAGAGAGGGAGACAGAGAGGGAGAAAGGGAGAGTGGGAGAGAGGGAAAGTGAGAGAGACACTTAAGGCCCAGTCACACTAAATAACTTACCAGCGATCCCAACAACGATACAACCTGATAGGGATCACTGGTAAGTTGCTAGGAGGTCACTAGTGAGATGTCACACTAAGCGACGCTCCAGCGATCCCACCAGAAACCTGACCTGGCAGGGATCGCTGGAGCGTTGCTACACATGGAAGCATGCTGTGCTTGGTAACTAAGGTAAATATCGGGTAACCAACCCGATATTTACCTTGGTTACCAGCGCACACCGCTTAGCGCTGGCTCCCTGCACACCTAGCCACAGTACACATCGGGTTAATTACCCGATGTGTACTCTGCTACGTGTGCAGGCAGCAGGTAGCCGGCTTCTGTGGACGCTGGTAACCACGGTAAACATTGGGTAACCAAGAAGCCCTTCCCTTGGTTACCCGATATTTACCTTCGTTACCAGCGTACGGCGCTCTCATGCTGCCAGTGCCGGCTCCCTGTTCCCTGCATTGCTAGCCACAGTACACATCGGGTTAATTACCCGATGTGTACTCCGGCTACGTGTGCAGAGAGCAGGGAGCCGGCACTGACAGCTGAGAGCGGCGGACGCTGGTAACGAAGGTAAATATCGGGTAACCAAGGAAAGGGTTTCTTGGTTACCCGATGTTTACCGTGGTTACCAGCATCCGCAGAAGCCGGCTACCTGCTGCCTGCACATTTAGTTGTTGCTCTATCTCTGTCACACACAGCGATGTGTACTTCACAGCGGGACAGAAACAACTAAAAAATGGTCCAGGACACACAGCAACAACCAGCGACCTCACAGCAGGGGCCAGGTTGTTGCTGGATGTCACACACAGCGACATCACTAGCAAGTTGTGCCTCAGCAGCGATGTTGCTAGCGATGTTGCTTAGTGTGACGGTACCTTTATTGAATATTCTAGGCAACGGCGGGTTCTACAGCTAGTTTGAAATAAAAAGAAAATTGCATTAAACCTGGATACATCAGTCACATGTACAAACCAAGCTTGTTGACGTTTCACATCTGCAAAAAACCAACAACGCACATTTGCCTGGATGTTTGTAAAGGAAAATGTAATTCAGGTTTTCTGCTTAGAAATAGATCTTCAATATCATGACATCGATTTAAAAACTAAGTCCCTATTTCCATCATGTCTCCCTAGCGTACATAAACATCAATCTCCCTAGTGATTCTAAAGTGAACCTCGAAAATTAACAGCATGGGAACATACATTGAAAGCAGATGTAACCTTGCAAAAACTTACTAACTGAAAAGTAAAAAAAAAATATACAGGAAAGCGTTTCTCTGCTTAACTCTTTCACAGAGCTTATTTTTATCATGTTCTCATTTATGAGTTTTCCTTTCCTCCAGCCCTAATCAAATAGACTACACTCAGTTTGCGCCATATGTTTAATGGCTGCATTTCAGTCAGCTAATAAAATTGCTGCAGATTAATTGACGTCCCTACAGACAACTCCAGCATCCTCCTGTGCAGAAGAGAGTGTCTTTATAGTTTCCGAGTTCCCTCTGTGCGAGGACTTTCCTCTCCATATTTTACATTTGCAGGGTTTGTTACTTTATAATGCTTATCTAGAGATTTAATATATGACTTCATGCAGGTGCAGCATTAAAGCTGAAAATTGTGATAGATTGGTATATAACTGAAAGAAAGGTAATTAACATCCATTTGTTATAAAAGCGAAAAGTATCTATTATTTGTTATTCATATCATATTCCCTCCCCCAAGCAACCTCTTTATATTAATTCAGCAGTTCTGTGCCAATGCATTTAGGTGGGGCTAGCAGGGCAATGGCCTGAAGCACCATCCACTTGGAAGTACCAGTGCCTCGCCTGTCCAAGCTTAGCTTTATGGCTTGTTTCTAGGGATAGTACAGTGATCTGCATTTGTTAATTACAACTCCCATTGTCATTTTATTTTACAGCCACAGCAAGTATAATTTGGTCTATAAATTAGGATTCTGGGAGAATTCATTGCAAGGAAACAAATAGGCCTATCACTGTGATCTGAGTGAAAGAGAATGATATGGGTAACTGCAAAACACAGAATGTTAGGCTAAGGGGTACTTCTCACATAGCGAGATCGCTAGCGAGATCGCTGCTGAGTCACGGTTTTTGTGAAGCACCAGTGACCTCATTAGCGATCTCGCTGTGTGGGACACTGAGCAGCGATCTGTTTGACAGCGAGAGAGCAACGATCTGAAAGTGCAGGGAGCCGGCATCTGGCATCCTGCGGTAAGCTGTAACCAAGGTGTCACAAACCACCGGGGGGGTCACTCAGAAATCCCCCGCGCTGGCTACCAGTACGTCACAATCGGGGGGTAACAAGTGGGGGTCACCCCTCCTTTATACCTCCCGACCGACCGACAGAGCACGTGACGCGCTCTCTAGCGCCCCTCTTATAGTCAGGCCAATTATGGAATTGCCCGACCATAAGCAAGGAGGCCGCTATACTACTTATGCCGATTATTGAAGGGTCCCCGGTGAGAGTAGGGTATATATTCCCCCGACCTCCGCGGGCGGAATATATAAAATCTCCCCGAATCTCACTGGCCTCCCCACAATAATCCTTGGCACACTCGCTGCCACCAACCGCTTCACGGTAACTATTAGCCGAACACACAGACGTGGGATTCAAGATCGAGATAACAGAACAGCCCAAGATTAATTATATAATTTAATCAGCCTAAAGCACACTAGAAACTACAATATATACAATAGGGAATCTACAGAATATACATATGTCAGAGTACAGTTACAATCAAAGCATGGGTTACAAACAGGCATACACAGTTCCAGCAGTTACCTTGTTGCGTCTGGCCACAGGGGGGCGCTGTAGACCAGGTTTCTAGGAACTCCCACAGATGTTTCCTGCACGTGCCCCCAGCGAGAAGAACGCTGGAAAATGGCCGAAGTAGGGTTATCAACCTGGCCAAATCCAGGTCCCCTCCTACCTTCGTGACCTCACAGGGAGCACTGCTCCACCCCTGGCTTGAGTTATGGACAATATCCCAACATGGAATATGGGCCATAACTTTGCCTGGGAGCGTCGTAGGCGGACGCCAATGCTCTCATTGTGACAGTTATGAATTTAGCTACAGAACGAGGGGACTCATGACCTGTCTGCCAGTTCCCCATTGGCTGATATCACGCCTGGGGCATTTCCCAATGTCCTGCTCCCATAAAAAGGGTGTGCCGGCATCGTCCGCATGCAGAGACACCATTTTTATGGTTGCCATATTTATCGGAAATATGGCTTGCGAGATATGAACCATTTTTTACTGGAGTCGTTCTGTCTGGCTATTTCCATAGCCTTGCTAACTAGCTAGCAGCTCCTACTACAGGGTGACGGCAGGGAGTCATCCTGTGTCCATTGTTCCCACACCACCTCATCTCCATATCACAGGACATGGCCATGGAGGTGTAAGTGGAACACTGAGAACAAGAAGGGAGGGGGCACTGCCAGGGAGTGATGAGGGATTATGACTGGAGTCATAATTCATCTTCATATCCTGGGATTTGCCTCACACCTCCCCCCTTTTGAGGGCGCTAGGGGGCAGCACACTCCGGTGTTCCCCCGTGCGCCCGTCCGCGACCTCTCCTTGTCGGGACAGCCCGTCTGCGTTACCGTGGTCACGGCCCCTTTTGTGGCGAATGGTGAAGTTGTATTGCTGGAGCGCAAGGCTCCATCGCAACAATCGCCCATTCGTCCCAGAGACGGTGTGCAACCAGCTGAGGGGATTGTGGTCCGTCTCCACGATGAAGTGGCGCCCGTATAGATAGGGTTGCAGACGCTGCAGGGCCCACACTATGGCCAGGCACTCCTTCTCCATCGTGGAATAGGCAACTTCCCTTGGTAACAGCTTCCTGCTCAGGTACAAGACTGGGTGCTCTTGGCTCGCAGAGTCCACCTGGCTGAGCACCGCACCGAGGCCGAAGTCACTGGCGTCGGTCTGTACTACAAACGGCCGCGTGAAGTCGGCTGCCTGTAGCACGGGCGGGCTGGACAGGGCGTCCTTTAGGGCCCGGAAGGCTGTCTCGCAGTCCATTGTCCAATCGACTGCAGAGGGCAGCTTCTTCTTGGTGAGGTCCGTCAAGGGCTTTGCCAGGCTACTATAGCATGGAACAAACCTCCTATAGTACCCAGCGGTCCCCAAGAAGGACATCACCTGCTTCTTGGTCCTGGGGGTGGGCCAGGATGCGATGGCTTCCACTTTCTCAGGCTCGGGCTTCAGTGTTCTCCCACCTACCCGGTGACCGAGGTACTGGACCTCGCTCATGGCCAGCTGACACTTTCCCGGCTTGATGGTCAAACCTGCCCGGTGGATCCGCCTGAGCACCTGTGCTAGATGCTCTAGGTGGTCCTCCCAGGTGGGACTGAAGACGGCAATGTCATCTAGGTACGCGGCCGCGTACCCTTCAAGTCCCTTGAGCAGGGTGTTGACCATCCGCTGGAAAGTGGCAGGGGCATTCCTCATCCCGAATGGCATCACCGTGGACTCGTATAGTCCAAATGGGGTAATAAAGGCAGAGCGTTCCCTGGCCTTGCGAGTCAGGGGGATCTGCCAATATCCCCGGCTCAGATCCATGATGGTCAGGTACTGAGCCCCGGCCAACTGATCGAGCAGGTCATCGATGCGTGGCATTGGGTACGCATCGGCGACCGTGACCGCATTGAGCCCCCTGTAGTCCACGCAGAACCGAGTGGTTCGGTCCTTCTTAGGGACGAGGACTACAGGCGAGGCCCAAGCGCTGTTGGATGCCTGGATCACCCCCAGCTTCAGCATCTCGTCGATCTCCTGGCGCATGTGTTGCTGCACCTCCAGGGAGACCCGATATGCTGAACGCCGGATCGGGGGATGATCCCCAGTGTCCACGTGATGGACAGCCAAGTCAGTCCTTCCGGGCTGGTTGGTAAACAACCCCCGGAAGGGGTGTAGGGTGGCCCACAGCTGGGACCGTTGGTCCTCCAAGAGCTGGTGGCCAACCTCCACATCCTCAATGGATCCGCCTGCCCTAACCTGGGCTAGCATATCCAAGAGGGTTTCCGCTTCTCCCTCCTCGGGCAGGTTGCACACGGGGAGCGCACATGCCTCCCGCTCATGATGTGCCTTCATCATGTTCACATGGAAGGGCTTCCGCCTTCCACGGGCAGGGTCCAGGGTGACCAGGTACGTTACAGGGTTGAGCTGCTGGTACACGAGGTATGGGCCTTCCCAGGCTGCCTGAAGCTTGTCCTGTGGTACGGGGACCAGTACCCACACCTTTTGACCCACTTGGTAGGTCCTCTCACAAGCGTTCTGGTCGTACCAACGCTTCTGATCGGCCTGGGCTTGAGCCGTATTGTCGTGTACCAGTTGCGTCAAGGCCTGCATTTTGTCCCGGAAGCGCATGACATACTCGATAACCGACACTCCAGGGGTGGCCAAATCCCCTTCCCAAGCCTCTTTCACCAGAGCCAGGGGGCCCCGCACACGTCGCCCGTACAGGAGCTCAAACGGTGAGAATCCTGTTGAGGCCTGTGGAACCTCCCGGTAAGCAAATAACAGGTGTGGGAGATACCGCTCCCAGTCACGCCCATGGGAGTCGACCAACATCTTAAGCATCTGCTTTAAGGTGCCATTAAACCGCTCGCACAGGCCATTAGTCTGTGGATGGTACGGGCTGGCCACCAGATGTCGCACCTGGACTTGCTTACAGAGGGCCTCCATCAGCTGGGACATGAATTGGGTCCCCCGGTCAGTGAGCATTTCCTGGGGAAAACCCACTCGGGAGAAAATCTCCAGCAATGCGGTGGCCACCTTGTCAGCCCGAATGGACGACAAGGCCACTGCTTCTGGGTACCGGGTGGCATAGTCCACTACCGTCAGTATGAAGCGTTTCCCGGAGCTGCTGGGGATGGCCAGCGGGCCGACCAGATCCACAGCCACCCTCCTGAAAGGCTCATCGATGATTGGCAGAGATACTAATGGGGCTTTGGGGCGTGGCCCCGCCTTCCCCACTCTCTGACAGGTTTCACACGAACGGCAGTAGGCAGCCACATCGGCCCCCATTTTTGGCCAGTAGAAATGCTGGTTTAACCTGGCCTTGGTCTTAGCGATCCCTAGGTGTCCGGCCATCGGAATCTCATGTGCGATCCGCAACAACTCCGTCCGGAACGGATAGGGTACCACCAACTGTCGGTCCCTGGGCCACGCCTCCGGTGAACCCTGCTGGACCGTGGCCCGGTACAGCCGTCCTTGGTCCCAGACCACTCGCTCCGGGTCCGAGTCCGAGGGAGGCTGTGCCGCCTGCTCCTTAAGAGCTTTCAGGCTGTCGTCAGCTTCTAACGCTGCCTGAAACCCCTGACTAGATGTGGCCAGAATCGACGAGACTGTCACATCTTCAGTCAGTACCCCGGGACCTGTGTCCTGGCCTCCACCTGACTCGGCTGCCACTTGGTCAGAAGGGGAAGAGCTATCGGACCTCCGGGAGGCCCCTTGGCTTCCAGCACTCCCACTGCGGGTGACAGCGGCCACAGCCGCTGCGACCGTGGGTCGTGCCTGCTCCTCCTCCGTTCCTGACCAAGTCGCCGGTTCAGGCAGACCTACCTGGCTTCCTGACACCCCGGTTGTGGGGGAACCATGCACCGAGATCTTACCTGGGAGCACTTCCGCTCCTGGACCGACCCCAATCTCACCTGCCTGTTCCCCTCCTGCAGCAACAGAACCCCGCTGTGAAATCTCTGGGGACCCCACATTTGCTGTGGTAGCCCCCACCCCACACACTGGTCCTCCCCCTGCAGCACCCTGCTCTCTGCTTATCCCTGCAGAGGGCAACAGATCCCAGCTCACAGGCTGGTTACTTGTAGAGGCATTGTCACACCTTTCTCTGACCCCCTCCCCTCCTGTCACAGCTGCAGCTGCGTGTGTGTCTATGGTGTCTGTGCAAGCCGAAATATCAGAGTTCACTCCCTCCTCCCTTACATCATTCATAGATAACACATTAACATTGTCAGGAGTCATGTCAGTACTGGCTGAAGGTTCAGCCCTTGGTTGGGGCCCGAACTGGGAGGTTATCTGCCCCAAATCTGTCCCAAGTAGCACGTTTGCAGGGATCCGATCAGTTACCCCCACCTCCCTCACCCCCCGCCCTGCGCCCCAGTCCACATAAATGTCAGCAACAGGCAGCGCCGGGTCAGTGCCTCCAATCCCGGAGACAGCGAGGGTTTTTCCAGGGATCAAGTCTTGGGGGGACACCATCTCAGGCCGCACCAGAGTCACCTCCGAGGCGCTGTCTCGCAGTCCTATGGTCACAGACTGGCCGACGGTGACAGGTTGGAAGCTGTCCAGGGACCTACCACCACCCCCACCCACACAATACACCTTGGGCGGCCCTTGGGACGGGGACGGAGCCGGGGCCTTGGGACGCTGAGGGCACATGGCCTTGAAGTGTCCAGGTAGGTTGCACTGGTGGCACCGTCTTGGTTCTGCCACGGGCCTGGAGAGGGGAGTTGAGGGGGACACCCCCTGCAGTCTAGGGGCAGGTGGGGCAGTCGCAGAATTCATCTTACCCCCTCTCCAGGTGCTGCTGGTGGCCGCTCTCCTGGCCTCAGGGGCCCGGTTGTTGGTGTAGTCATCGGCAAGGGCAGCTGTAGCCGTGGACCCCTTTGGCTTCTGGTCTCGGATGAACTGGCGGAGATCCTCAGGGCAGTTCCACAAGAGTTGCTCCGTGATGAACAAGTCCAGGATCTCCGGTCCGGTGGAAAGCTGCAGGCCTTGGGTCCAGTGGTCGGCAGCTCGGGCAAGTGCCCGCCTGTGGTCAGCCCAGGAGTCCTTTGGTCCCTTCTGTAGGCTCCGGAACTTCTTGCGGTAGGACTCCGGGGTGAGGTTGTACTGTTGGATCAGGGCCCGCTTGATGGTGTCGTAGCCCTGATCTGCCTCAGCAGGCAAGTCCCCAAGGATATCCAGGGCCTTACCCCTTAAACGGGGGGTCAGGTATTTGGCCCACTGGTCCTTGTTCAGATGGTGCTGCAAGCAAGTCCGTTCAAAAGCAGTCAAGAAAGAGTCCAAGTCTCCATCCTTCTCCAGCACTGGGAAGTCCTCAACACGGACCTTTGGAAGTTTGGTGTCTTGAAGGTCACGTGTGGCTGATGAGGGCCGGAGCTGAGCTAGCTGCAGCTGGTAGTCACGCTCTGCCTGGCGCTCTTCACGCGCTGCCTGCCGCTCCGCAGCCTCAGCCTCACGCGCTGCTTGCCGCTCTGCCCTGCGCTCTGCCAGGAGTCCCTTGTAGCCCTCCTGGTCTCCAGCCTGGAGAAGGGCCATAGCCATTTGAAGAAGGCTATCCGAGCCTCCCAGGCTCGGTGGAATGGCACGTGGTGATCTGCGGCCCGCTGCGGAGCCTGGTGATTCACTGTCCCTTGCAGAGCGGAGGGCTGGCATCTGGCTCGTTGAGGACCCTTGGGTTAGCTGCTCCTCATCTTGTCCATAATTGCCAGCTTGTGCGCTGTCCTCTGCAGAACGGTTTTCTGGCGTCAAGCTCCTGGAGGACTCGTGGGCAACCTCCTCATTACTGCCCACAGCACCGTCCTCCCTCTCTTCGGCTCCTGCTTTAGCATTGGCCAGTTGCATAGCTCTGCTCCTGGTGCCATCAGCCATTCTTGCAGACTTTTGGTCACTGACACAGAACTGACACCTGATGCCTCCACACACCTTACAGTATCTGCACTCTGACACTCTAGTGTTGAGCTAGTCTGAAGACCCCAGCAGCCACAGCTGCTGCAGGCAGTCTTTAGTGTCTGGGAGTATGGGTCTCACACTCACACACACTATTATCTCGATCCCACCGCTATGCCACCAATATGTCACAAACCACCGGGGGGGTCACTCAGAAATCCCCCGCGCTGGCTACCAGTACGTCACAATCGGGGGGTAACAAGTGGGGGTCACCCCTCCTTTATACCTCCCGACCGACCGACAGAGCACGTGACGCGCTCTCTAGCGCCCCTCTTATAGTCAGGCCAATTATGGAATTGCCCGACCATAAGCAAGGAGGCCGCTATACTACTTATGCCGATTATTGAAGGGTCCCCGGTGAGAGTAGGGTATATATTCCCCCGACCTCCGCGGGCGGAATATATAAAATCTCCCCGAATCTCACTGGCCTCCCCACAATAATCCTTGGCACACTCGCTGCCACCAACCGCTTCACGGTAACTATTAGCCGAACACACAGACGTGGGATTCAAGATCGAGATAACAGAACAGCCCAAGATTAATTATATAATTTAATCAGCCTAAAGCACACTAGAAACTACAATATATACAATAGGGAATCTACAGAATATACATATGTCAGAGTACAGTTACAATCAAAGCATGGGTTACAAACAGGCATACACAGTTCCAGCAGTTACCTTGTTGCGTCTGGCCACAGGGGGGCGCTGTAGACCAGGTTTCTAGGAACTCCCACAGATGTTTCCTGCACGTGCCCCCAGCGAGAAGAACGCTGGAAAATGGCCGAAGTAGGGTTATCAACCTGGCCAAATCCAGGTCCCCTCCTACCTTCGTGACCTCACAGGGAGCACTGCTCCACCCCTGGCTTGAGTTATGGACAATATCCCAACATGGAATATGGGCCATAACTTTGCCTGGGAGCGTCGTAGGCGGACGCCAATGCTCTCATTGTGACAGTTATGAATTTAGCTACAGAACGAGGGGACTCATGACCTGTCTGCCAGTTCCCCATTGGCTGATATCACGCCTGGGGCATTTCCCAATGTCCTGCTCCCATAAAAAGGGTGTGCCGGCATCGTCCGCATGCAGAGACACCATTTTTATGGTTGCCATATTTATCGGAAATATGGCTTGCGAGATATGAACCATTTTTTACTGGAGTCGTTCTGTCTGGCTATTTCCATAGCCTTGCTAACTAGCTAGCAGCTCCTACTACAGGGTGACGGCAGGGAGTCATCCTGTGTCCATTGTTCCCACACCACCTCATCTCCATATCACAGGACATGGCCATGGAGGTGTAAGTGGAACACTGAGAACAAGAAGGGAGGGGGCACTGCCAGGGAGTGATGAGGGATTATGACTGGAGTCATAATTCATCTTCATATCCCGGGATTTGCCTCACACAAGGTAAATATCGGGTAGCCAAGCGAATCCCTTTGCTTGGTTACCCAATATTTACCTTGGTTACTAGCGTCCTTCGCTCTCAGGCTGCCAGTGCCGGCTCCCTGCTCCCTGTACACGTAGCCAGAGTACACATTGGATAAATAAGCAAAGCGGTTTGCTTATTAACCCGATGTTTACTCTGGCTAGGAGTGCAGGGAGCCAGCGCTAAGTGGTGTGCGCTGGTAACCAAGGTAAATATCGGGTAACCAAGCAAAGTGCTTTGCTTTGCTTAGTTACCAAGCGCAGCATCGCTTCCACGCGTCGCTGCTGGCTGGGGGCTGGTCACTGGTCGCTGGTGAGATCTGCCTGATTGAAAGCTCACCAGCGACCATGTAACGACGCACCAGCGATCCTGACCAGGTCAGATCGCTGGTGGGATCGCTGGAGCATCGCTAAAGTGTGACGGTACCCTAAGACCAAACAAGTATTTAGCTTCCGATGCGAGTGCATCGGATGAGTTATGCTAATGACACCCCCGACTCCTGTTCTGCTGCGAGCGTGAGCCGAGTGTCATTATACTGTGATGTGATTCTGTAATTGGATCACAGCTGTGGAGGAGAGGAATGGACTAATTTTCCCCATCTCCTCCATTATTAGCTAATGGTATTATCGCACTGCGCTCT
Organism: Anomaloglossus baeobatrachus; assembly: GCF_048569485.1. NCBI lineage: Eukaryota > Metazoa > Chordata > Amphibia > Anura > Aromobatidae > Anomaloglossus > Anomaloglossus baeobatrachus. The sequence continues at coordinate 539,325,123 of NC_134356.1, read as the reverse complement.
GGTGTCATCCAAGTGCAGTGCGATGTTTCTCTCGTACCCGTAGACTTATATGGGTGTGAGTGAAAATGGATTGGATTCCACACGCAGCATGCTGCGATTGTTTTCTCAGTCTGATTAGACCTGAGAAAAAAAATCACATATGGGATCAACCCCAATAGAGTAACATGGGCCCAAGTAGAAAGCAATTTTTTTATTGCATTCCACTTCCGTTTTACTTGCCATGTGTCCTAGCCATAAATGTAGAATTTCAATGTGTCCAATATTTTTCATTAAGGAAATACCCTTTTTCCAATGATGGTTCCTTCATCAGTGTGTAATGTTTCACTCCATGCAGAACATAGGAATAAACCCAAAATTGGTCAATTAAAGTACCTTGTATTGTACGCTTGTACATTTATCCCATGTTTGTTTCCTAGGGCTAGTAGGACAAAAGTTTCTTCTGGAAATTTAATGTATCTAACAATTCAAGATGTGTAGTAGTGGTTGGCAAATAACTATTAGTGACCTTATTCCTCCCTCTCTCACTGATGACAGCATTGATTAGTTTTACTCTCTTAGCTTATTTCTTCATCATTTAGGTACATTACTAGAAGGGGCAACATAGGTGTCGATCCTGGATCCAAATAGCTCCACTTTCAGTTTGTATTTAGGAACCTGTGTTGGCACATCATGACTACCATGTGAAGAGGACTTGCTCAAAGCCAACCCTCTTTGTATGAATTGACATTGACTTTGCCAGTTAAACCCAATAAAGAAATGAACCCTTTGTGTCGAAATCAGGGCACTTTTGTTAATTCCATTATATTCTTAAGTAGAAATGAGCAGATCTGCTATAGCTTTTAAACAAACCTTATTAAAATACGAATACGGATGAGCGCACCTGAGTTTTAAAGTTCAGGGTTCGTAATAAACACAGACTTTACAAGAAAATCAATGTTCAAGTTTGAAGTTGGGGTGTTATTGTTTTTTTTGTTTTTCTTTTTAAATCAAACATATTTTAGGTACAAATTTTAGACACATTATCGACATAACAGATCATGGTATCATCAGAATGCAATATACAGTATATCAAGGTTCACAATATTATTTATATAATTAAAAACAGCCCACTACTTTTACTCTTTTAAGTTGGGTGCTTTACATATGCAAACCATTCCAGTGAGCATCGCTGTGCTTTGGTATGGTCGGTGCTCGGCCCAGTGTAAGCCGCTTGTAGTGTTTGAATAGCTCACACTAGAGGTAAAAACAGCGTTATTGGATGTAGTGTGTACAAAAAAAAAGGAAAAGCTCTCCCTTCCCCAGAAGAATCTGTTTATGGCTGGCTGTATGTGGGCAAAGAGCCAAACTGCCAAAGTCAAGTCTGGGTCAAGAACAGAACATTATCTAAAATCCGGCTGAACCTGCAGAACCCAAACATCCATGGGTCCACTCATCTATATATAACAACAGTAGCCAAACAAGGAACTGGGACACTTCTTTTTAGAATAATTCATGTACGGGTCCAAGGCCTGGACCCCTGATGTCCAGGACAAATCCTGAAGTTTTCCATTTGGGTTTCCTTTTCCCTATTAATAAGTTGTCTTCCTTTGTTCCACACATTTAGGCCTAAAGCCTGCTTTACACGGGACCATTGCTTGTGGGATTTCACAATCGATCGTACCCACCCCTGTCGTTTGTGCGACACGGGCAAATCGCTGCTCGTGTCACACAAAGTCATGAAACCCCCGTCACACGTACTTACCTGCTGAGCGACCTCACTGTGGGCGGCGAACATCCACTTCCTGAATGGGGAGGGACGTTCAGCGTCACAGTGACGTCAAACAGCCGCCAGCCAATAGAAGCAGAGGGGCGAAGATGAGCGGGATGTAAACATCCTGCCCACCTCCTTCCTTCCGCATAGCCGGCGGGAGCCGTGGGACGCAGGTAAGCAGAGTTCATCGCTCCCGTGATGTCACACAGAGCGACGTGTGCTTCCACGGGAACGATGAACAACTGGCACAAGTAAAAATAAACGATATTAGGAAACTGAGCGACGAGTACACGACTCACGATTTGTGAGCGATACTGCGTCGCTCAGAGGTTTCACATGAGACGACGTCGTGTATGATGCCGGATGTGCGTCACAAAAACCGTGACCCCGACGGTAAAGCACCCTTTAGACACACATCCGTGCCGCCGGTATGTGTTTGGCATTTTTATAAACGTACCGGTGGCACGGAGACACGTGGACATATTGTTTCATTATTGTTTAAACACACGTAAGTATTTTGGAACGGAACGTGTGTCCGTTCCATACTTACGTGCGTCCGTGATTTTCTCACACTGACATGTCCACGTATTCTCCGGCAGCACGGGTGTCACACGGCCCGCACCCGTACCACATGGATGTAGTGTGGATGCGGTTCCGTGTGACATGCGCCGGAAAACACGTGTCATTAATTTAAAAATTAAAAAAACACATACTCACTTCCACCAGCCCCGCAGATTCTTCAACTCCAAAATGTTCCTGCCGGCCGCCACTTGTTATGGGGGTGTAAAGGAGGTGGGCGTGCTGTCACAGGCGCTAATCTCTGCCCCTCCACTCGGCTGGAAGCAGCGTCAGCAGGGAGTGGGCAGGGCTGGAGCCGAAGATCAGAACCCTGGACAGCAGCGCAGACCACGTGAGTATGCAAATTACCGGTTCTCCGTGTGCTATCGCGGATAGCACACGGAGAACACACGTGGACCGCACGTACCTGAGACACATACTTACCACACGCAGGGAAAATACGTGTCTCGCGGCACGTGCGTGTTTTTAATGGATGTGTGTTGGAGGCCTTAAGGTACTTTTTTTCAAGCTGGACACACTCTTTTACCCTGATAAATTAATTCACCCATCACAGATTAATAACATTTTTGCCTCTCATTTTTCGATAAGTAGGTCTGCTACTCACCAATGTACAAAAACCATGAAGCTTGGAGATAAGATATTTATGCATATCATATTAGAATATTTTATGCCAAAGTGTAATAACCTTCTGGAAGATAGGTTGAGAATGTAATACGTTGGGTTTGCACCGTCTTTGATATAAAGATGACCATGAAGGGGAATTAGTTGGATTTCTACTCTTATGGTTGCTACAGATCAAAAATGTAAACATTTGTTGACATCAGACTGTAATGTTTAATAAATATATCTATCTTCTGAGACATTCTTAGGCTCATTTCTCAACTGCTGTAAGCATCAGTAACACATGGCTTATGGTGGCAAGCATGTCTTGCTTTCCTTGGAAATTCAGCAAATGTTGATAAATAACTGTTTGCTATTTTCATTACACAGACCCAGGATGGGGTCTGCTAATCTGGAAGCCTCTACAGACACAATTTAAACTTTACTGCAAATAGAGTGCTTGCCAATTTACACGAAATTAATGTTGTTAATTTGCACAGAGGCAAGCTAAAATATGGAACTGCAAAGCTACCAGATGTCTCAGCTCTTCAATGATAATGTGCAGTCCTCCTTAAAGGTAAAAGTCATTGTATCATAGATACTAAGAACAAATTTGTACTAAGAAAATGGCAACATTAATTAAATCTTTTAGCAAACAATGCTTTTAACCTTTGCCATCAAGTGTGTTGTCATGTATAATATGGATGCATCAGCAAAAGATATGCAACTATAATTAGTTTTGTAGCGTTTGTCAAATCTTAAAAAATTTGGCGGCATTAATAAATAAAATGGCATGAATTAATATGAAAAACATCCCAACACCACAATATCTGACATAATGTGGCTTCTGTAAATTTTAAAGGTGTTGTGAACTTTGTTAGAAGAATAAATGAGGATAAAGATTGAAGGTGTTCAAAAAGTATTCCCATAATATTTGTTTAACCTCTTAATGACCGAAGACATACTGGTACGTCCTAAATCATAAAGGGGTAATCACATCTGGCTGCTGCAGTGAGTCGGCAGTAATACCTGCGCATGTCAGCTCATTTGAACAGCTGACATGTGTGCCTTGCTGGAGCAGGTGGATCCACAATCCACCTGTACCTGTTAACCCCTTAAATCGCACTGTCAAAATGGACAGCGCAATTTAAATGCCCTTAAATGCCCACAGCAGGTAATGTGCATTTACCCGCTGCCATCAGAAGCCCTGTGATGTAATCACAAGGAACTGATTATTGCAACGGTTGTACAAGGTCATGTGATGATTCCTGTAGCTCACATGACTCACTTCCTGTAATAGTCGGCAGAGCAGCCGCTGTTACAAGAGATGAGTATTTCTGGTGATCTGAACTCTGCAGCTCTGATCTACAGATGAATCAGACTGCTGATCCTTATAGTCCCCTAGGAGGACTAGTAAAATAAAAAAAAGTTTTAAAAAATTAACAAAAATAAAAAAACCTAAAAGTTCAAATCACCCCTTTTTGCCCCATTGAAAATTAAAGGTTTAAAAAAAATAACTGTACACACATTTGATATCGCCGCTGTCAGAAGTGCCCTATGTATCAAAATATAAAATCAATTAATCTATTCGGTAGACAGCATAGCGGCAAAATAAATTCCAAACACCAACATTACGTTTTTTTTGTTGTTACATATAGCAATAACAAGCAATCAAAATGTAGCATCTGCACAAAAATGGTACCATTTAAAATGTCAACTCGAGTTGCAAAAAATAAGCCATCACTGAGCCATAGATCCAAAAAAATAAAAACGTTATGGGTTTACGAAAATAGCGCAAAAAATCCGCTACTTTTTTGGAAAAAGTTCTGAATTTTTTTAACCCCTTACATAAATGTATACATGTTTGGTGTCTATGAACTCTTACTAATCTGAGGCATCACACCAACACATCAGTTTTACCATATAGTGAACATAGTGAATAAAATATTCCCAAAACAATAATGCATTTGCACTTATTTTGCAATTTTTCCACACTTGGATTTTTTTTGCTGTTTTCCAGTACACTATATGGTAAACTTTTGGTTTCATTTAAAAGTACAACTCATCTTGCAAAAAACAAGCCCTCACATGCCAAGATTGACGGTAAAATAAAACGTTACACCTCTCGGAAAAAGGTACGCAAAAAAGAAAAACAAAAAATGAAAAATTGCCTTGGGGTGAAGAGGTTAAAGCATTGAAATGTGAAGTTATGAAGTCAGAGACACTTTTTCTTTATTGTTTTTGAAGTGAGTTTCCAAAAGTCATTAATATAAAAAAAAAATCTGTTTCCCATTTGAGGTTTTTTGCTAATCTGCTTTGCTCAATTAATTTCTGACTTTATAGGGATGTGTTATAATTTTATTTTAGCAGGTAATCAAATAAAAAGCGTATCAGATATGCAAATCTATTTGCATGTTATTTTTAGAGATAGGGTTAACATAAAAACAAAATAGAATTGTAAATGTCTATTTAAAATGAGATAGTAAAATAGTGAGTGTATGATCCTGGCATGAATATACTTGTTTATATCATACAAGTATATTTAACACAAAGAAAACATATTTTCTATACTTTTAATAAGATGACAATAAGATGACATATGTGATACATATGTCTAGTAGTAGGTGTGTCACTGAAGGTGGGTGGGTTGTAAAGAAAAGTTCTAACTTAACAAATCCTTAAAGGTCTAATTTAATAGAATTCACCTACAGAAGATGACTTTTTCTTGTAAATATGTTTCATTACTTATCCTGTTGCAATCATTATTAACTACTTTGATTCTATAAAGATAAAGTTGGATGTTTTGTGGCAGATTTTACACCAGGCACTGCATTGGCATCTGTAAAAAAAGCTGACTATTCTAAAGCCTGCTTTACACCGTACGATCCAGCATACGATATCATATGTGATCGTACCTGCCCCCATCGTATGTGCGGCACGTTCAATTTGTTGACCGTGTCACACAAACAATTATTTCCCGTCACATGTACTTACCCGTCCATACGACCTCGATGTGGGTGGCGAACATCCACTTCCTGGAGTGGGAGGGACATTCGGCGTCACATCGACGTCACGCAGCAGCCGGCCAATAGAAGCGGAGGTTCGGAGATGAGCGGGACATAAACATCCCGCCCACCTCTTTCCTTCCGCATTGCCGGCGGGAGCCACAGGACGTAGGTAAGATCTGCTCATCATTCCCGGGGTGTCACACACTACGATGTGTGCTACCCCAGGTACGATGAACAACCTGCCGTTCAATTTTTAGGAATTGAATGACGTGCATGCGATGAACGTTTTACCGTTCAATTGCAATCGCACGTAGCTGTTACACACTACAATGTACCTTACGATGCCGGATGTGCGTCACTTACGACGTGACCCCACCGACACATTGTAAGATATATTGTAGTGTGTAAAGCGCCCTTAAGGCATAGTGGAAGCTCAGCTATATTGTTAAAGGGATCTCCCCACAAAATCATAAATAGATCAGTGACTTTAAAATTTATAATAAGTAAAGTTGTCACATGCATTTAATGTAAAAAATGCTGTCTGCTTCAGATATCACCTCCTGAAAACACACATGTCAGAGCCTGATTGACAATGGATAAGTCCTGGCCTAGGATTTATTACTATGGTTAGGAAGAGGACTCAAGCGGGCTTTACACGCTACGATATTTCTAGTAATTGCTAGCGGTACCGTACGCAAAAGTACCCGCCCCCGTCGTGCATGCGATATCGTGTGATCGCTGCCACAGCAAACATTATCGCTACGGCAGCATCACAGGCACTTACCTGGTCGGTGGCGGCGCTGTGACTGCTGGACAATCCCTCCCTCAAGGGGGAGGTGCGTTCGGCATCACGGCGACGTCACTAAGCAGCCGGCCAATCAAAGCGGAGGGGTGGAGATGAGCGGGATGAACATCCCGCCCACCTTCTTCCTTCCTCATTGCGGGCGGGACGCAGGTAAGGTGAGGTTCCTCGCTCCTGCGGTGTCACACACAGCGATGTGTGCTGCCGCTGGAACGAGGAACAACATCTATAAACAACCATTAACAATTTTTGGTTTTAAGACGACCTCTCCATGGTGATCGATTTTCAACACTTTGGAGGACGTTTAAGGTCGCTGGTAAGTGTTACACGCTGCGATTTGGTTAATGATGCCGGATGTGCGTCACTAACGACGTGACCCCAACGATAAAACATTAACGATATTTTAGCGTGTAAAGCTCCCTTAAGGTTAGGGTTAACAGCAGGGTTAGAAATAAGATTAGGGTTAGGGATAGAGGTAGGGTTAGGGCTAGGATAGCAAAATGAATATGCAAAATAAAAAATGAAAAAAATCTCTTAATGCCATATTTTATTCACAACAGAACATAAAACAGAACTTGAAAGTTAGATATTTTTTCATTTCAGTTAAAAAACATAACTCATTTAGAAAGGCATGGTAGGAATACATCTCAAAAAAGTCACAAAAGGTTGCAGCAGAAGGGTGAAATAGTAAGTAATAGGGCTCGGTTCCACTTCCGTTTTGCACAGACGAGTGCATTCCGATAAAACATTAGATTGCACTCGTACCAGTGCAAGACTATGGAGCAGTGTCCATCTGTGATTGATTTCTCATGCCATATCAGCATGAAAAATGAATTGCAGCATGCTGTGTTTGGCAGCGAGTCTTGGCTTACATGCACCCATCCAAGTTTATGGGTTTGTGAAACATCACACTGCACTCGCATGTCATCCAACCACAGTGCAATGTACGCAGAGACATGCTGCAGAGGAGAGGGAGAAAGTGCTCCCTCCCCCTCTCCTCCGCAGCTATGCTGTGATCACAAGATCGAATCACAGTCGCATGACCCTTGGCTCACACTCGAAGCATAGGCAGAGTCTCTCAAAAGCAACGATGGTCAAATAATCGACAATCTGTAAAAATAATTGGGAAAAAATTCTAAAAAATGTCCCTCAATCTAAAGTTAAAAATAATTCTAATATCTCACCAACTACAGTACATACTATCATCAAAATATTCAGAGATTCTGAAGAAAGAGACAATGTCAATGATCAGTATTGGATGCTCATGGTCTATAAGTAATGATGGGCAGAATTGCAGATAACCTGGACCAGCAAGTCTATCCAGATTAAAAAAACGGGTCCAGAATGGAATTGATGCCAGATATCTGGCCAGACACCAGTCTATATAAGTCTATGGGGGCCTGATGGTGGTAGAAGGGATAGGGGGATTGGAGCAAGAGTGCTATACTTACAGAGTCTCCAGTATGACTGTAACTGCTCCCGTGGCCGCTCGCTGTTCTTCTGGGGCTTCTCATTATTGCTCATCCATAATCATTGGTATCCTCACCCACCATTAATCCCCACATCTGTGATCAGTTGCAGTCAGACATACCCCCAGCCTGAGTGACTAAGTGTCAGACTGTAACCAATCACAGACCCTGTCTGGTAGTCCATGTCGTGTGTAAAATCTAATTTAAATATAACTTTGGTGTAGGGTCCCTCCATATTATGATACCCAGTAGACATAAAACATACAGCTACAGGCTGCAGCTCCCAGACTTGCACTTATCTTGGATGTCTACCAAAATTAGAAGAACCACATGCAACGTTTTTTTCAATATTTAAATAAATAATTTAAAAATAGGTGTGTGCCCTGCAATTTTGATACTCAGCCATGATAATTCTGACAGCTGGGGGCTGGTATTCTTAAGCTGGGGAGACCCATGATTATTTGGCCTCACATGCCTTTAAATAGCAGCCTGCAGCTGTCCATGATTTTTGCATCCATTAGATGTGACAATCCTGATACTTTACCTGGCTCTACATGATTGTCCTGGTGCAGTGACTATAAGGGTCATCAAGAGTTAATAACAGCTCACAGCTGCCACTAAATCCTAGATTAGTAATGGGAGGAGTCTATGAGATGCCATTATTAATCTCTAAGTGAAAAGAAATAAACAAAAACACCAAAAAAATCCTTTATTTGAAATATATTACAAAAAACACCCTCTTTCACCACCCTATTAACTCCAAAAATATCGAGGTCCGACGTAATCTACATGAGATCCCACGACGACATGGTATGTGATTGCAAGCAGACAGACATTGTCACACAGACTGGGAATGCATCTGACTGCAATTAATCACAGACACCAGGTCTGCCCGTGGGTGAGGGAAGCAGTGAATATGGATGAGCAATAATGAGTGGCATCTGAGGAAGAGTGGAGCAGTTACAGCCATGCCAGAGAGTATAAGTATAACGCGCTTGCTTGATTCTTATTTTCTTTCATTTTCCTTTATTTTTTAATTTCTCAAGTTGACAGATCTGGATCATTACCTGAAGCTCCCTGAGAACTCTGTCCCAGACCCGGCACCTAGATACTTTTCAAACTGCACGGATCCGGACTTTTACAGTCCGGGTCCTCCCTTCACTATCTTTGGGCCTTCAGATGGCTCTGTACTAAAAGCGGGAATGATTCAATCATGCAAATCACTGGATGGGCTCAGGAATAGTTCCAGTAATTAATGTTTGTGAAGTCAAATCCATAAATTAAGGTGAAAGGTCTATCATGAAAAGAAGCAGCCATATATCATCACAATCCAGAAATGCTGTTATCTCTTAAAAAAAGACTGAGATGGACTGAAATCTATACAAACTGAGATATTTACATTATATACAGTGTCACAACCTTATTGGAATTGGGATTGTAGAAGACTGTTTAACTTTTTAATTTTTGAACTTATCATATTTCAGTAAAAAGCAAAAAATAATTAGCGATTCAAAGGACAAATATATATATATATATATATATATATATATATAAAAGTATTTTCATAAAATGTCATACATATTATTAAGGGTTTAATTGGGTTCATTTCTGGACCAGTGGAGTGTTAACGGCAAGCCTCACAACCATACTGATTCTGATATGACACGGAGTTGTGCTACATGAATAAAGCCAACAATATTTTGCAGTAGTTTTGAATTTTTTAATAAAAAAATCTTAACACATTCTGTCTAAAACTGGCAGCATAAAGGTTCATTGGATAGATTTGTGATTCTAAATTCTGATTATACACATGCATAAAGTACAATTGTTTGAAGGGGTTTATTCTAGATACTTTAGCTCTATTATATCCTGTAAAACATACTTATTAGTGATGTGATGAGCGAGCACTATCATGCTTGGGTGCTCGGTACTGGTAACGAGCAGTTGGACAATCATATTGGCGCGATTTGTGTACCTAATATAATGGAAGTCAATGGGGGACTCGAGCATTTTTCAGGAAAATTTTCAAAAAAATGCTTGAGTTCCCCATTGATTTCCATTCCTTTCGGGTATTCGAGTCACATCCATCCAAGCATACAACTGCTCTCAATGAGTACCAAGCACCTGTGCATAGTAATGCTCGTTCAGCACTAATAATTGAATGAGCATGTTGCTTGGGTGCTTGATACTTGTTTACAGAGTATAATGGAAGTCAATGGGGAAAATGTCCGGAAAACTGATGCAGCTCCCCAATGACTTCCATTACACTCTCTAAACAAGTACCGAGCACCCGAGCATTAACATTCTTATTGTGATTACCAAGCACCTAGCAGTTTGCTCATTACTACTTATATGTCATTGCCTTTATGAAATTAGACTTTGTAATTGTGCAATTAGTTTTTGAGGCCCACGTAGGACAGGTACTGTTGTAGATAATTACAAGCGATGTTGTGCATTGTGCAGCGTTGCAGGTTGTATTACCGCAATATAAGAAGCAGAGAATGAGAAACAATCCCATATGATACCAGCGCAAATAATAGAAGTCTACTACTAAATGACCATCAGCTGACAATACACTCTAATGCATTTTTTTATATGCAACCTCATTAAACTACCAAGGCCAAATAAGAATGTGCAAAGTATTCCTGTCTAAATTAATAAAACCATTACCACTGCTATCATTAACATCTCATTTCCCTTATGACCTTATTATTAGAGTCTTTTCCCTCTCTATGCTAAATGGAGCACGCATATTTTGGAATATTTGCACATATTTCCAAGTGAACTGTAAATTAAAAATAAGCACAAATGAAAACTGGACAATGCATCAGATAACCTAGACAATATTTGCTTCATTTATGGTAATTGAAATGGCTGAGTGATTCTTCTCCATCCCATTAACTTTCACTCACATAATTTTGATCCCAATGTTAATAATAATTGTCTCAGCTGGAAGACAATAGGACATCTATTACTAAAGTCTTGGTATAAGAAAGGACAGTCATCTCTCATTTTACTCAATGCTGGCTATAGGAAATAAGGTTATAGGCAATAATTTAATCAATTAGCTTGCACAGAGCTATATGTCCTAACCTGGTTTGTCTTTCCGTGATGTATCATTTTTTCCTTATGAAAGATCATTTTTATATTTTATCCTGGCCCATGATAAAATTTGCCCTTCAGCCATTCAAATAAGCGCAGAACCTGCCACTTTAGATGTGATTACCCTTCCCATGAACTTTGGAGCAAAACACAGATTTTTCTTCAAACATTTCCTGCTCTCTAAAATTCAGCTGGCACCTTACAAATATAACGGATATATTACACCGAAGACTCAAGAAAGCCTTCGGCTGGGCCAGATTCGTTGGTATGCACTGCAAAGCTAGAGAGCACTAAGAAAGTTTTAGATCTATTTTTTTATGGCAGTAATATACAACACAACATTAATTTATCATGTCATATTAAAAAACTTCAAAATTAACTTGATTAATGATGGGTAATCCTGAACTGTAAATACTGGATACCTAGGATCCATGCACCGACCCATGAAGTTTTCGAGGAAGTCCATGTAACATTTCTGATTTGGCAAACCGGATAATAAAAAAAATAAAGGAAAAAGAAAGAAAATAGGGAATAATGCATGAGCGTTATAATTACGGAGTTTGCCGTGTGGCTGTAACACTACTTCCAGGTCTGCTCATTAACCCTCATACATATTTACTGTTTCGCTCGCCCACCGGCAGTCCCGGCATCTGTGATTGGTTGCAGTCTGACCATGCCCCCACCCTGTGTGACACCGTTTGTGGTTGCTTGGAATCACACATGATGTCTGTGTCCCTATCTTGGTGTAAATATAAATAAATAAATAACAAAGTTAGCATAAAGAACCCTCGGATTGTGTTCCCCCTCACAGATAAAGCATACGGCTTAATGCTGCAGCCTCTAGCCATGGGCTTATCTAGGCTTTGTATAAAAATAACCAAAATGGATGTCACAATTCTGGACAGCTGCAGGCTGAAATTTTTAAGGGGAACAATAACCATGGGCCTCCCCAGCCTGAGAATACCAGCTCGAAGCTGTTAGCTGCATCATGGATGGGTATCAAAATTGGGGGAACCAAACGCCACTTTTACAAATTATTCATTTAAACGTTTTTAAAAAATACCACATCCAAGATAAGCACATGGCTGGGGCTGCAGCCGTTTGTTTTATCTGCAATAATTAATTAATTAATTGTATTCATTTATATAGCGCTATTAATTCCACAGCGCTTTACATACATTGGCAACACTGTCCCCATTGGGGCTCACAATCTGGAGTCCCTATTTGTATGTCTTTTGAGTGTGGGAGGAAACCGGAGTACCCGGAGGAAACCCACGCAAACACGGGGAGAACATACAAACTCGTTGCAAATGTTGTCCTTGGTGGGATTTGAACCCAGGACCCCAGCGCTGCAAGACTGCAGTGCTAACCACTGAGCCACCGTGCCGCCCAATATAGATTTCTTAATACGGGGAATCCTAAGCCAATTTATATATTTATTTTTACACCATAGGTACTCAGTGTGTGTGATTCCAAGCAATCACAGACTCTGTCACAGAGGGTGGGAGCGTGGTATGACTGCAGCCAATTACAGACACCTGGACCACTGGTGGGTGGGGAAGAAGTGAATTTGTGTGAGGGTAATAAGTGGACCCAGAAGTAGTGTTCCAACCACACAGGAGACTTGGTAAGTATAATTTTCCTGATCTAATCCCCCTCTCCCTTTACACCACCATTTTAAAGCACAATGTTTAGGTCCCCACTTTTATGGGAATTAGCATCCAGGCAGATGTTCATGTTCAAGTTCAGTCCCAAAACAGGCTTTTTAAGAAAAAATCCGAATATCTGCGGGTCCGCCCATCTCTACACTTACATGATGAAGATAGTTTTTGGAGTATCTTTATAACTGTACTATCAACACTTCTCTCTATCTAGCTAATCCTTATACACTGACAAGTAAAAGGGTAACAATGTTTTGAATTTTTGACTTTCAGGCTCTAAATCTCACCATCCACTACAGATTTAAGCGTGAGACAACCTTTATTTTATAGACAAGCATCTTTGCTATCTCAAACATAAATTTGACTTGCAACTAGTTTGCTTTAGTTTTAGACAAACCCGCAGATATCGGAATCGGTGGGTCCAACTGGATTTAAAACCCCTCTATGGCAATTGAGCACCTCCCAGCCTAAACATAGCAGCCTGCAGCCCCCCAAAATTGATGCATCCATTAGATGCGACAATCCTGGCACTTTACCCTACTCATTGCAATTGCCCTGGTGCGGTGGCAATCAGGATAATATCAGGGCATTAATGACAGCTCACAGCTGCCATTAAGCCCTAGATTAGTAATGGGAGGGGTCTATGAGGGCAATCGGAATGAGCAGGGTAAAGTGCCGGGATCGTCACATATAATGGATACGACAATTTTGTGTGGCTGCAGGCTGTTTTTTTTTGGCTTGGGGGGTCCAATAACAATGGGTTTCCCTAGCCCGAGAATACCAGTCCTCAGCTGTTGGCTTTATCATGGCTGGGTATGCAATTTGTGGGGAACACACTCTGGTTTTTCATTTATTTAGTAATATATTTAAAAAAAAACAAAAAAACCGCATGGGGTCCCTTTTATTTTGATATAAAGGCCAAGATAAGCACATGGCTGGAGGCTGCAGCCTGTAGCCATATGCTTCATTTGTGCTTGATATTATAATATGGGGGACCCTACCCCAATTTTTTATTTATTTATTTTTATAACACTATAGATATGCAGACATTGTGTGCGATTCTAAGCAGTCAGACAAACAAATCGTTCGGTTGACAACCCTTTCAGCTAACACTCCCATATACAAGAGCGCTCGCTTAGCCAAGTGTTCCTGTGTTCTCTATGAAAAAGCTTTTCGATTAGCAGCTTATTTTTAGAAAAACAATGTGATTGTTAGTTAGCAATCAGACACGAGCAATCAACAACTCCACTGATCAACAGTTGGCTGACAAACAACCTTGCCTATATCGGCAAATTCAGCTGAATTTAGTCTAACATGTATTTGGGCCCCTAGACTGTTAGTCAATCCCATAAATGTTGGTGGCATTAGTCGACTTTAAAACATATTGTGGTCTTTGGCTGGCCTTAATTCTCTTGAGATCAAAGTAACAAGAATTGTGAAATACATCTAATCATTTTTGGTACATCTCCATAATGAAAGTTATCTTCTTCATGACACATGACATACTGGGTACGTGTGAGGTTAACCCCTGCCACCTTCTGCGGGCAGTTGGCAGCAATCCCTGTTCATGTCAGCTGATTTGAACAGCTGACATGTGCGGCCATCAAGCATGAGTGGATTCGCTCTCCACTCACACCTGTCAACCCCTTGAACCTTGCTGTCAAAATGTGACAGCGAGATGAAACAGCATGCCACGTTAAGCATTCACTTTTCCGGCATCATCGGAAGTCACAAGATGTGATCACATGGATCTGATGGTTGCTATGATAGCACAAGGTCATGGGATGACTCCTGTAGCTATCAAGAGTCACTTCATCTTACACCCAACACACTGCCATTTGCTATAGGAGAGCTGCTTTTCTGCAGATCTCAGCTGTGTAGCTGTGATCTGAAGAAATGGAAGAGCGATCAAACTGCTGATCATTATAGTCTCCTAGGGGTACTAGTAAAATAAAGAAAAATGTAAAAACATTTTTTGAAAAATTAAAAAAAAATAAAAAACCTAAAAGTTCAAATCACCCCCCATTTGCCCCATTGAAAATTAAAGGATTAAAAAAAATATACACATATATGGTATCACTGCATTTAGAAACGCCCAATCGATCAAAATATAAAATCAATTAACCTGATCGGTAAACAACGTGGCGGCAAAAAATTTCCAAATGCCAAAATTACATTTTTTGGTCGCAACGTATTTTATGCAACATGCGATAAAAGTCGATCAAAACATAGCATCTGCGCACAAATGGTACCGTGAAAAATGTCCCGAAAAATGAGAATGCTAGGGATTGTGTAAAATGGCGCAAAAAGTGCACTTTTTTGGACAAACTTGTGAACTTTTTAACCCCTTAGATACAAGTAAACCTATACATGCTTTGTGTCTACGAACTTGTACCGACCTGAGACATCACACTGACATTTTAGTTTTACCATATAGTGAACACTGTTAATAAAATAACCCAAAAACCATCAGGCAGTCAAACTTTTTTTGCAATTTTTTCACTCTTGGAATTTTTTTGCAATTTTAAGGGTACACTATATGGTGAAACTAATGGTTTCATTCAAAAGTACAACTCGTCCCACAAAAAATAAGCCCTTATATGGCAAGATTGACAGAAAAATAACAACATACGGCTCTCAGAAGAAAGGGAGCAAACCCCCCCCCCCGAAAATGGAAAATCGCCCGGAGGTGGGAGGGTTAAGCAAACTTTCAATACACATTCCAAAATTAGCTGGTGGGTTTGGTCAACTTTACTCTAATGTATTTGGTCTGCTTTAAAAGTAAGACATTAAAATCGTACTGTACGTTGAAGCTTTTTTGCTTTTGTTTTTATATCTCAAAACAGTTAATTCCCAATATGAGCAGCAACATCAACGATAAGCAGTAGTATGGCAACTTTAAAAAGTCTATGAGATTTCTATTTTGCTGTCCACACTGCGCATCTTTTGTTGGCTGCATCTTGGCACGTTTTTGAAGATGCATCCAAGATGCAGCATATCAATTATTTTCTGCATTTTTTGAGCCCTTACAGTCAATAGTTTTGACTTAGAAACACATTTGGCAAAACGCGGTAAAAACGCAGTAAAATGCGATGCGTGTTTGTTGCGCTTTTGCCATGGTGCATTTTTGATGCATTTTTAATGCAGCCAAGATGCACTCAAGATGCACTGGCAAAAAGATGCCACATGTGAACATAGCCTAATTCCGGAAGCCTCCTTCAAACACCTTCTCTCATACTTGCTTTGATAAAACTTACATTTATTTTAATATCATAAAATATAGCAATTTTAAACAGCACTGACTCTTTTTTATTCACACTCTTATAACATTGCATCCTCATCATCATGTTCAATCATTATTTGACCATTAAAAAATGATTTGTTCCAAAAAATCCAAACATAAACTTTGTCAAGAACATTTTTTTTAAATAATATGGAATGTCTCACTATCAGTATATTTTAGTATAGAAATACACCCAGAAAGGATCACGTAAAGGGGAAGAAGGTCAACAGCAAGAAGTATCGTTACGGAAGGGTTATTGCAGCAGTTTCATTTAGATCTTCACTGTCACATTTTGACTGTAGAGTACAACATTCACTACATACACTGTCCCCTGAGCCTTTCCCAACAAGGTCAGCTAGGTCATCTAATTTGAAGCTGCAGTACCATGATAGACTTTGTTAGGTCTGGGAGACATCTTGTTATTTTCTAAAAGCAGCTTTGTCAGCTCTGCTTCTTCTGGGCTTTCCTTGTCTCTTCTGATGTGTGCTGCAGCAATGCCTCATCCTTAGGTGTTTTGCTTCTGTCATTACAGGTAGCATTTTTTTTCACTGAGAACACCAGGGGAGTTGTTGCCAAGTTTACAGTACATAATGAAGAATCAGCGCTGCTTAGGCTTGGAAGCAGATTTCGCTCATCTTCCTCTCATACCGTATAGGTCATATTGATTAATGCTATGAGTTTGCCCTGGAACACAATTGATTCTATGTTTGTTATTTTTGCATAACAACTCTTAATATTGATTTTAGGTGATAAAGCGATGTTCTACTTATCAGCTTTTATGTCATATTTCGGCACATTAGCAACAAATAATAAATCAGTTCTGCATTTTAATTGATAAATGGCACAAACGGCATATATTTGTACCGGGCAGTCCAGGACTACTGCTTGTCCAGTGCTGAAAATGTAGTCTGAATTGCAGATTAGCAGGAGATCATTCAATGATGCAGTATCTCCTGCATCCAGATGCAAATGTGCTGAATTACTTAGCAGGATATCTAGAACAGCTGTTTCAAAAATTAATGGACTCGAGTTTCACTGCAGCTCTTTACCGTAAGGGACATCTATCAATGTAAAATACCTTTTTATTTAAGAACATCTACCATATAACCTACTATGGAAATTTTGATCTGAGTTCATTAAACTGTTCCTGAAAATTCTCCAATTCTACACAATCCTGATTCAATACATTTTCACACATAGAGAAAACAGCGGCCAAAGCAGTTTTTATTAAAAGCGTGTCATCTTGCACTACTTATTTTAGGATCTTTAGATCCAAGAGGATACATAAGAAAGAACACTTATCTATTGGGTTTGGCTGGTATAAACTAAGGCTGGAGTCACACTTGTGTGAGACTCGCGTAAGGATCGCATCACGTTGCCCAGACTGACTACCGGCTCTCCTGACAGGAGCGGCTCAGCTTCATGTATTCTATGCGACTGACCCACTCCTGTCAGGAAAGTCTCAAGCCGGTCTAGGCGATCAGATCCTCGCACGAGTAAAATACAAGTGTGACTCCAGCCTAAAGCCCAGTGCCCACGCTGTGTAGTTTTGACGCATATTTTCAGAAATCTGCAGCAAAATCTGCATGTCCATTGTAAAGCCATTAAAGTCTATGAGAATTCAGAAGTGCTGTGCCCACGTTGCTTATTTTTCCCTTGTGTATTTGGTGAGAAAAAAAGAAATCTGCACCAAATACACAAGGGAAAAATACTCAACGTGGGCATAGCACTTCTAAATTCTCATAGACTTTGCTGGATTCACAATGGACATGAAGGTTTTGCTGCAGATTTCTGAAAATCTGCGTCAAAATCTGCGTCAAAGTCCACAGCGTGGGCAAAGGGCCTAAGAGTGATCTAAAGCCAGATCTCATAAGTCACGGTCTCCTTTCAAACACTATAACTTCATTGAAGCAGCATTGAACACACATTTTTTTTTTCAGTCATTACATTTCAACTTTAAGTAGTGCTTTCAGATAAGCCTTTAGATAGCGCCCTAACACCCAAGTGGTTGGTCCTTACAACATCCTAGTTGGTCAAAAGTACAAAGATGATGCAGACATTTTCAAACCAGTCCCAATTTAGACTGTATCTAATGGAAGATCCTATATTATATTTATGATGGTTCTGATTGTTCACAATATTGTTTATATAGCGATCATCCTAAATAAAATCTGTAATTTAAAATTTGCTTTCTCCGCAAAAATAGTTTAAGGTTGTATGAAATGCTATTTTTGAGGACTTCCTTTTCCTTAGCTGATAGCCTCACAATTAAATGATAAATGAAAAAAAAATTCAAGGTAATTTGATTTGCAAGGTTTCTTGGGACTTTGGCACTTTTCGTGCTAATTGAAGATGAGCAAAACTGAAATGTAAAGTTTGGTATTCGTACCAGACATGGACTTTACTAAAAAATCTGTGTTCAAGTTTGGAGTGATATTGGATGTTGTGTACACCCTCCCCAAAAAAAAAAAGAAAAGAAAAAACCTCTCTATCTCTCCCCCAGAAGTTAATGGCTGGCTACATGTAGGCGGAGACTCGAATTGCCCAATTAGTCCCAATTAGTGACTTCCATTCGAGTTCAGGTCAAGTCCAGGTCCCACACCAAACTTTATTTAAAGTTAGGTTGAACCTCTTGAACCAAACCTCCACGAGTCTGCTCATGTCTAGTGTTGACCAATTAATGTGTTGATCAAAGATGCCACCAATCAACATCAAACAGAAGTTGTACGGTATATATATAACCGTCATTTTTAATTTACATGTAAATCAATGATCATAGGGTCAGCATGCCAAGAAGACCACTTTTCCTTATCTTCTCTGTTGCTCAACAACATCAGAAAGCTGTTCAATATCCGCTTGTGAAATATTGAATTGATTTAACATCCAATTTTTCTTTGAAATAAGTGTTCAACGCTTTATCAATAATTCAGGGCACTGCATCCAGAAGCCTTTATTTTCCTGTCAAAGAGGTCTTTATGTCTTAAAGAGGTTATAGGAGATATCTCAGGGGATCTCTAAAATTGCAGGTGCTTAAATGGCTCAGTGACAAATTGGCTGAAAAAGCTCTACTAAGCAACAGACTATTAAAGTTAATGGCATCAACTACTTTTCAAAGTGCCCCCAACAACGAAGTCTGATGCCAACATTATTGAAAGAAATATTTTCTTTTCACACTGGCAGCTTTTAGAAGTTGAAATATTTGAAAAATTACCATCCTTAAGGAGAATATTATTTTCTCTTGCAGGCTCAATGTACTTCAGTTAAAGATTTTGAAATTCATTTTTAATAGTGAGTGGGATGATACAAGGATATTGTGAAGTAGCGACACTTGCTCTAAGTATTCTATCTTTTAATAAGATTTTGTTTTCCTCCTTTTTTTTATCCTCTCTCTCTCTCTCTCTCATCTTGAGAGTGGGTGATGATAGCAGGAATCTGTTTAAAGGGAACCTGCGAAGTGGAAAAATGCTATCAACTTGCAGATATGGAATTAATCTGCAGGTTAATAGTATAATGGGGTACTATAGGGAAGAAGGTGGAACAGAGTTTCAAAACTGACCCTATGTAACGGGATACTATAGGGAATAAGGTGGAACAGGGTATTGTCCCTTATCCCGATGGTAGACTTTGTGGTAGTCAGGGTCAAGCCTCCAGCGTGACCCTGACTTCTATCCAGGCCCTAACAACTGTGTACTCACCATCCGGGGGAATGACCGGACAGAGTCCAAACACCTACCTACACAGAACAAATATAGGGGTAAACAAAAACTGCCTCACACCTGAAACAATCGCAGCAGTTAGTAACAGATCTCAGCAGAAAGCAACAGACCACTCTGCTCTTGGGCTAGCACCAACTAAGTTGAATATCCAGCAACCTTACAAGGAAGCAGAGGAATTATATAAGGTCAGAAATGATCAAATGGCCGACAGCTGAAAGAGACTACTGCAGCACGGAAAGGAGTTAACCAATAAGTGCCCAAAAGAAATTAACACTGTATAAATGTGCATGGTTTAAGATGGTGATAGAGAGCTCTGATTCTGAGTCTGTCTAGACACATGTGACAAATAGTTAATAATTCTGATCCTGCCCAGTTGCCTGCACGTTAAACCCTGCTGCTGGGGGCAAAAGAACTTTAGTTCTCTCGACAGTGTTCAGGTGTCAGTCACAAGGGCGGCGCCTATGCGGGTTCAGTCAGGAATCTGTGTATGAAGCGTGGCAGCTGTAAATGCGCCCCCGCACTCAGCATTAGAGGAATCTGTCAGTCAGAGCAGGTGGCACAGTTACAGCTGCTACTCTCCATACACAGATTGGTGACTGAACTTGCGCTAGTGCTGCCCTCGTGACTGAACCTGAACGCTGCTAGGAGGAATAAAGGTAATTTCCTCCCAGCAGCTGGATTTAATGTGCTGGTGCAGGGCAGATTCAGAATGCTTTTAACCTGCAGATTACACTGATTTCTGCAGGTTAATAGCCTTTTTCCAAATGCTAGGTTCCCTTTAATGTTGAATTATGGTGTGAATTTTGAAAATTTGTAATGGCTGTAAGTATCAGAAATCTGTAATAAATGTAAGCAGTGATTTTTTTCTATAAAAAGTCCTTAATTATAAAAAAAAGTGTGAACAAATATTACTATAAATAAATAAAGAATTATTACTATAAAGGTGGGTCCTCCATTTAGTATTTTCATCACATTGCTGGAATGGCTACAAAGATTTCCTTATGCATTATAGAGTCCCCTTATTGATTGAGATTAGAAATGAGTAATGCTTTCATTTACCTATAGTAGCGCTAGGAGATTACTGATTAACACTTATTTATCAAGTGGACAACCCATGGTAAGGACGATGACATTGGCAAATTCTAATACACAACTTGATGGGGTTTTTTTAACTCTTTTACTGACTTAAAGCGCACCAACCACCAGGATTTTTCTATATAACCTAAAGCCAGTGCTATGCTGGCACTATCAGGCTGATTCTATACATACCTGTAGTTGTGAGCTAAGATTTATAGATTTTGAAACACAAAAAAGTAAAGCTTGTAAAATGAACAGTTTTTGATTGGCATAATGTGCTAAGCAGCTGATAGCTGGGGTGGGTTTTGATAGTGATTCCCGCCCCCTGCCTCTTTTTCCTCCCCCTATTGGTTATTTATGCTAATTCTATTGTAGAAGGTTGTGCCAAAAAAATCATGGTGGCTTGAAGGACCTTGCTGATGTGATATCCATGTGACCAGAAGGGGCGGGACCTCAGCCAAAAGAAAAATAATGTTGCTTCCTGGTATCAGCTATTTTGGCTGAGGCCCTGCCCTTTCTGTCACATCGGTATGACGTCAGCAAGCTCCTTCTAGTCACCATGATTTATAGCCACAACCATTAGTAAAATGCTTCTATAATTGAATTAGCATAAATAATAGATAGGGGGAAGGAACAACAGGCATTGGGCGGGAATCATTATCAAAACCCACCCCAGCTATTAGCTGCTCGACAGCTGTTGTCAATCTGCACATTTTACAAGCTTTACTTGCTTGTGTTTCAAAAACTATACATCATAACTGACAACTAAAAGTGTGTATACAATCAGCCTGATAGTGCCAGTATAGCACTGGCTTTATGTAATATAGGAAGATCCTGGTGATTGGTTCACTTTAAGAGAATTGTGATCCTGATTGATTGACAGTTCTGACTAGCAGCATAGCCTCTCCACTTATCCGAATGTGTGGTTAATTATGTACGCATTTTGCTGCTGAGTATGTGAGGAGTACAGTGGTACTGAATCTTGTTGGATCCAACAATCAGAGTAGGGAAAGTAACATTTACAAGACCTATGGAAAAGAGTTTGTATATGCTACTCTGTTTAGACACACCATCTCTGCTAGACTGCAGTGCTGGCCAGTAATCTAGGCAACAAGCAGAAAACAAAGTTGAAAATCCCTCCTTTGTTACGAAAGGAGAGGACTTTTAACAGTAAATTGCAAAGTTGCTATTACAGGCACTTTGTCATTTTATTAATTTATCATTTTGAGAAAAACCCATTTCATTATCAGGTTTATTATCAGTATCCAAAAGTTATTGCATCATAACAAATGAGCTGAAAGTAAAAAATACAAGAGACAACAATTATACTTACAATTTATTAAGCTCCAGATGTTGAAAAAGCTGCCAAGACAACGTTGTCAGTCGATTTCCAGAAAGATTTCTAGATAAATAAAACAAGAAACAAGCTTAAAATTATTCTAATCATTTAAAGGAACATCAAATAAATGGTATCTTCATGAACAATGCTGTAATAATTTACTACTGATGACAATACTACTTACAGGAATAACATTGCTACTGCTACTTTTTATTCTAAAAATACTATTGTAAATGAGAAGAACTGACATTAATGAGCTTCTACATAGACGCATTAAAAGAAAAGATGAGTAAATAAAAACAAACAAACACAAATAAAAAAAAAAGATTTTTCAGTTCATAAGACGCAGTTTTCCTCCCCAAAACTTGGTAGCAAAATGAGGGGTGCATCTTAAAATTGAATATAGCTTACCGAAAGGTGAAGAATTGGTGGGGGGCTGTCTGAGCGGCTCTCTGTGAGGGCGCCAAGGTGCCTGTCGGTGCGTGCAGGTGGCTGCCTCTCTGTGCCAGTGGCCGGCTGCCTCTCTTTGCTGATGGGTGGCCTGCTGGCTACCCCTCTGTGTGGGTGGGCAGCTGGCTGTGTGGACTGCGGTGGTTGTGCTGGCAGCGGAAGCTGTGGTGGCTGTGCGACGGGTGTCATAGATGGTTTGTCTGCGGACCAGGCTTCAAATGATGACGCCCAGAGTCAGCGCGTGTGCAAATGGAGCTCTTAGATGAAAGCTCCATCTGTGCACGCACCATTTCTTTGAAGCCCGGACCACTGACAGAGCATCTGGAACACTTACCACACCGACCTGCTCCACTACACAACCACCGCTGCTTCCACTACCAGCACTGACCCGCCGCCACTGCCAGCACTTACCCGCTGCCACTGCCAGAACTGACCCGCCACTGCCAGCACTGACTCGCCACCACCAGTACTGACCTGCTGCTAACAGCACAGACCCGCCGCCACTGCCAGTACAGCCTCTGCCTCCTGTGACCCCGCTCCACCACCACTGCCACCCACTTCTAGTAAGACAACACCGGAGTATAAGAAAAACCCCATTTCTTTTCTTTTTTTTCTACCTTTTTTATCCCTAAATTTGGGGTGCGTCTTATAATCCGGTGCGTCCTATAAAACAAAAAATACCGTGTGTGTGTGTCTGTATATGTATATATATATATATATATATATATATATATATATAGGCAAAGAAAACCATAGATATACAGTATATAGATTAAGCAATATGTAATAATAAGAAGTGACACAGGGAAAAAGTATTGAATATGCTCACTGAACTGTGTTTAATATTTTGTACAAAAGCCTTTTTTGGTGAAGACAGTTTCAAGATCTCTCCAGTATGGAGAAACTAGTTGCATATATTGTTCAGGTATAATATTTCACCAGCTGTGTGTGTATTTATATATGTTTATATATATATGTGTGTGTGTGTGTGTGTGTGTATATAAAATATAAAACCATATTTAGTGTTGCTGCATAAAATTGGCAGCCGAACACTGAAAGTGAGCCCTCAAGTGGGTCCATCAATAAAAAAATAAAATATTGGGTCTCACAAAACAATTTTTTATAGTGTTTTCAATTATTTTTAAATCATTAAAATATTAAAGAAAGCCTCGTAAGTTCTGTATCATCTGAATTATACTGACCAGGAGAATCATGATACCAGATCATTTTTATTGCACAATGAGCATTATATATGTATTGCATTTTCTTTTAAATACTTCACTGCACCTAGAATTATTTTCTTGTTTTTCAGTACAGTTTCTGGTAAAATAAATGATATTCAAAATAACTTTCCTTAAGAAAAAGTTATAACTAGTGATGAGCAAGCCATGCCATGCTCGGTTGCTTGGTACTCGAAATTAGCAGCTCAGACACTTGGATGGGTACGACTCGTGTATTGAGCATAATGGAATTCAATGGGAAACTGAAGCATTTTTTCAGAAGATCTTCTGGAAACATTCTTGAGTTCCCTATTGAATACTGTTATACTCAGGTACTCAAGTCGTGCCCATCCGAGTGTCCAACCTGCTCAATAAAAGTAGCAAGTACCCGAGCATGGCAGAAGTGGAGGAGAAAATAGAGCACAAAAAAAAAAATTACCAGGGTCTGTAAGGGTTTGACATATTAACCCCATAGCGACGGCCTAACGTCTCAAGACGTCGGAAAAACAGGGTACTTATTCTGTTCCGACGCTTTGAGACGTCAGGCCGGAAAAAGCCTGTAGCGCCGCCCAGTGACGGAAAATCTCGGGGGTTTCAGCTAACGGAGGTAGCTGAGACCCCTAAGATTATGAATCGGGGTTTTTTTTTGGACCCCGATAATGTGATCGCCGGTATACATCGTATACCGCCAATCACATTAAAAAAAAAATGGCAAATAATACTGATTTCTTTCTCATCTGACATGATCAAACATGTCAGATGATAAAGAAATATAAGCCCCTAGTGCCCCCAAAACCCCCGGTACCGGAGAAATTAACCCCCACCCCCCACCCCCTCCGGAACATCCAAAATGGCGCCGACGCGCGCCGAAAACTGCAGCCGCCGCCGGCTCTGCATTCATTTCCCTCTAATCTGAAATGATCAAACATTTCAGTTCGGAGGGAAATGTCCTCCCCGTGCCCTCCTCCGTGACACCGGAGCCCTCTGGTCCCCCGGAGCCCCTTCCGGTTCTCCAGGGCCCCCCCCTCCTCTGGAGCATGCAAGATGGCGACGCGCACAGTAGCGCGTGGCCCGCATTCATCCTCCTTCCCTCATTTCTGTCGCATGTGACATGTCACATGCGTCAGAAAAGTCGTCCCTAGGTCCTGCCAGGTCTCCTGCTGTCACACCCCATCAGCCCCTGGTCTTCCCCGTTACGTGGCTGCCGCTCCGTCCCCGCGATCATTCTGCCTCCCTCTGAAAAGCTGAAAAGCTGACTATCGAAGTCACTTTAAATGTGATGTGGTCCCTAAAAAAATGGTTTTGTAAATTTTGATGTAAAAATGAGAAATTGCTGATAAAATTTTAACCCCTCTAACTTCCTAACAAAAACAAATATTGGTTCCAAAATTGCGCTGATGTAACGTGGTCAAGTGGGAAATGTTATTTATTAACTGTTTTGTGTGACATAACTCTCTGGTTTAACGGTATAAAAATTCAAAAGTTGAAAATTGCTAAATTTTCAAAATTTTTGCCAAAATTAACTTTTTTTCATAAATAAACACAAAAAATATCGTCTTAAATTTGGTACTAACATGAAGTCCAATATGTGATGAAAAAACAATCTCAGAATCACTGGAATCGGTTGAAGCATTCCAGAGTTATAACCTCATGAAGTGACACTGGTCAGAATTGCAAAATTTGGTCTGGTCATTAAGGTGAAAATTAGCTCCGTCACTAAGGGGTTAATATTTATGTATATTTGTAATTTAGCCTAAAATATTATATGAGGAAAAACAGGGAGACAGTGCTAATTTCCTGGGGCCTGTCATCTACTTATTTAGATCTATATCTTAATGAACATCTAGTTAATCTATTAAACAATTATTCTCATTCATCAGAGGTCAGTCCGTTTAATCCAAAGAAGGAAACTGATACAAAACAAGTATTGAATAACAGTCTCTGCCCAAGAATGTAATAAGAAGCTGATGGTATCTCCATACCAATTTTCCAGTCTGCTAAAAGTTTCCAGTTCTATTAGCAACATTTCTTTATATCCATTCTTAATTATGAAAAATCTTTACTACAAAGAGTGGAGTGGTAAGAGGCGCCATTCATAACAATGGCACTAAGGAAGTGACAGATGCGTTGCCAGCAGCTACAGTATTTGCAATTGAATATACCTGCAATCGGCTCAGAGATGCAAAGAAGAAACCAGAGGATAAAAGGAGCGAAGAACAAAATCTTAGGAGAAAGATATCTTTACCAGATCTATGTTATCTTCAGCATTCCAAAACTAGATAAAGAATGCCAAGAATCTCCGAGGCCAAAATAAAGCTCCTTATAACTTTAAATTAAACAGTTCTTGAATGGCTGATTTCCTTTGCACCTTCATTTAGCTTTGAATGTATTTCTGCATTCTCCAGATCAATGCTGGAATAACTATGGCTTCTAAAGACTACGACACAATGGTGTATCGCCGCGATTTGCAAAATATTCTTTTTGTAAAACCTTTCAATTACATGCTTGAAGTCATGTTGAAAACATATTCCAAATTTCTGCAAAGTGCATCAATCATTCCATTCAAATGATAGTTTTTAAAGCCTGGAAAGTCAAAACATTTTTTTCTTAGGAAAATGTATTGTGTATTGTGTCCCAGATCTAAATTTCAGCAACTACAGAACGGAAAGTTCTGTTGACAAATGATACACCTGAATAAGAATGTTCTGCTCAAACCCAGGTCTATTTGAGATTTCAAAGGATAGCCTGAAATCAAGTAAAGCCTCAAACACGGTCTATTCTATGGCCATCTCTATTTATCCCTAAAGGATTTTAAAAACAATTAGATCACCCTAAATAAGAATAATTCTCCACATATTGTGAACTTATAAACAAGTGTTATTAACTTTTAATAAAAATCAATATTCCCTAAGCAATTTTTTGCCCCCAAAGAAATAAAAACTATATATTCTTTTACTACCTAATTAGACTTAATTCCGGGCTCTAGAAGTCCTTTTTGTAGCTGGTGGAACATGTGCCGTACTACAGCCCTGGGTATGTCTCTCTATGCTTGGTGAGTTGATACACACGGCACTTCTAGGGTGGTGCTCAAGTAGAGTCCAAAACCGTCTCAAGTAGATGTAGAAACGTGGCTCTCAAAATAAATGTGAATAGTGGTCTTTTATTGAGAAGAACTTGTAGGATCAGCACAAGCACACACGTTTCGGTCAAAAACCTTCATCAGTGTGCGTGCTCAGAAGGTATAGCAACTGGCGTAGTCAGGAATAACGCGGTGTCCACCACTGTCTATGTGGCAATGCCTTTTGCTGTGTTTCTGGGTTAAACTGTGTTGAATCAACTTTTTAACATGAAAAGTCGCATGTGCATAACATGTCCCAAAAACTATGCTAAAATAGTGTCATACTCAAAAATACAGCAATAGGGGAGTGGAGTTCCACAAAGTTTTTCAACTTTTCCAAACAGTTGAGTTTGAATAATCAGGTAAAAACATCTGGAGTTGGTAAAGTTCGCCAATATAGTAGGAAACCAGCAAAAAACA
This sequence comes from Anomaloglossus baeobatrachus, assembly GCF_048569485.1. Classification (NCBI taxonomy): domain Eukaryota; kingdom Metazoa; phylum Chordata; class Amphibia; order Anura; family Aromobatidae; genus Anomaloglossus; species Anomaloglossus baeobatrachus. Next base: position 539,297,529 of record NC_134356.1, on the reverse strand, counting down.
AACTGGTGAGGACATATAAAATTTACTTAAGGCTCCCTTCACACATCCGTTTAAAATAAGCACATGTGGCATAGTCTGTTTTGACCATCCTTCTGTACTTATGTGTTGTCCTTGTGTTATCAGTATGCTATTCAGGTGTATTGTCAATGTGACATCCATGTGACAACCAGGTGACACATACCGGAAAAATGTATGATACTGAAATGAATGTTTTTTTCAATGTTAATGGTGGCCAAAGATAGATGGATAAATAAGTAGATAGATTTTACAGCTATTAACCAAATAAATACATTATTAATTGAAAAAAAACTATCTCAGGTCCGCCCCATTTTTGATAACCAGCAGAGATAAAGCAAACAAATGCAGGCTGATATTATCAAGCTGAGAAGGTCCATGGTTATTGGGCCCCTCCCAGCTTAGAAAAACCAGCCCACAGACACCCCATTTGATGCACCAATCCGTGTGATTCACTTTTGCTTTTCCTGATGGTTTTGGTGTGTTGGGAATCGGGTTAATTTTTATTGGGTTGATGTCAGCTGTGTAGTGTCAGCTGGCATCAAGCCCTGGGGTTAGTAATGTAGAGAAGTCTATTGCCCTCGTACACTACTTTGTTAAAGAAAAAAAAACTGCCAGCCTATTTAAATTCAGTGGCGCACCGTTCTGACACCCCATAGCCTTTTCCTACAGGCTATCTATCTATCTATCTATCTATCTATCTATCTATCTATCTATCTATCTATCTATCTATCTGTCTGTCTGTCTGTCTGTCTGTCTGTCTGTCTGTCTGTCTGTCTGTCTATCTATCATCTTTGCACAACTTTGAACACATAAAAGTCTTTATTTTCTCAGATGTACAGTTAGGTCCAGAAATATTTGGACAGTGACACAATTTTGGCGAGTTGGGCTCTGCATGCCACCACATTGGATTTGAAATGAAACCTCTACAACAGAATTCAAGTGCAGATTGTAACGTTTAATTTGAAGGTTTGAACAAAAATATCTGATAGAAATTGTAGGAATTGTACACATTTCTTTACAAACACTCCACATTTTAGGAGGTCAAAAGTAATTGGAAAAATAAACCAAACCCAAACAAAATATTTTTATTTTCAATATTTTGTTGCGAATCCTTTGGAGGCAATCACTGCCTTAAGTCTGGAACCCATGGACATCACCAAACGCTGGGTTTCCTCCTTCTTAATGCCTTGCCAGGACTTTACAGCCGCAGCCTTCAGGTCTTGCTTGTTTGTGGGTCTTTCCGTTTTAAGTCTGGATTTGAGCAAGTGAAATGCATGCTCAATTGGGTTAAGATCTGGTGACTGACTTGGCCATTGCAGAATGTTCCACTTTTTTGCACTCATGAACTCCTGGGTAGCTTTGGCTGTATGCTTGGGGTCATTGTCCATCTGTACTATGAAGCGCCGTCCGATCAACTTTGCGGCATTTGGCTGAATTCATCCGGCTACTCTTGTCTGCTGTTATGTCATCAATAAACACAAGTGACCCAGTGCCATTGAAAGCCATGCATGCCCATGCCATCACGTTGCCTCCACCATGTTTTACAGAGGATGTGGTGTGCCTTGGATCATGTGCCGTTCCCTTTCGTCTCCAAACTTTTTTCTTCCCATCATTCTGGTACAGGTTGATCTTGGTCTCATCTGTCCATAGAATACTTTTCCAGAACTGAGCTGGCTTCATGAGGTGTTTTTCAGCAAATTTAACTCTGGCCTGTCTATTTTTGGAATTGATGAATGGTTTGCATCTAGATGTGAACCCTTTGTATTTACTTTCATGGAGTCTTCTCTTTACTGTTGACTTAGAGACAGATACACCTACTTCACTGAGAGTGTTCTGGACTTCAGTTGATGTTGTGAACGGGTTCTTCTTCACCAAAGAAAGTATGCGGCGATCATCCACCACTGTTGTCATCCGTGGACGCCCAGGCCTTTTTGAGCTCCCAAGATCACCAGTCAATTCCTTTTTTTTCAGAATGTACCCGACTGTTGATTTTGCTACTCCAAGCATGTCTGCTATCTCTCTGATGGATTTTTTCTTTTTTCTCAGCCTCAGGATGTTCTGCTTCACCTCAATTGAGAGTTCCTTAGACCGTATGTTGCCTGGTCACAGCAACAGCTTCCAAATGCAAAACCACACACTTGTAATCAACCCCAGACCTTTTAACTACTTCATTGATTACAGGTTAACGAGGGAGACACCTTCAAAGTTAATTGCAGCCCTTAGAGTCCCTTGTCCAATTACTTTTGGTCCCTTGAAAAAGAGGAGGCTATGCATTACAGAGCTATGATTCCTAAACCCTTTCTCCGATTTGGATGTGAAAACTCTCATATTGCAGCTGGGAGTGTGCACTTTCAGCCCATATTATATATATAATTGTATTTCTGAACATGTTTTTGTAAACAGCTAAAATAACAAAACTTGTGTCACTGTCCAAATATTTCTGGACCTAACTGTATGTAATTCTGGTCCGTGTCACACTGATGGCACATGGAAGTCACACGTATGTCATCCATGTGCTGTATGTGTTTTTCATGGACCCATAGACTTCTATTAGACCTTACCTTTAATGTTAACACTAAAAAACAATGTGAAAGGAATTTAGCATGCACACGGTGATAAGTTGAGGTGCAAGTGGAAGGAGGTCCTCCTGAGCCCCTGAGAGATCCAAAATGAAGATTTTCTGCACCTTCTTTTCTAATTTGCATGAGTTTTATTCACAAAAAAAAATCCCAAAGTGCAGGTGCATAAATAGTGACTTGCAAGGTGCGGCTATATGTACAGTGCGAAAGCGATGTTTCAACCAATTTTGCGGTCTTATTGATGTGGTCGCTGGCTGGTTTCCATAAATCCATAAGTGTCAAAAGACTAGTGGACCCTGGAGGCCTTTGTGCTGCCCCAAAGGGTTAAGTCTTATTTTGGCTTTCCAAATGGCGCTCCCGCACCTTTAATGGTGCCTGTATTATAACAGCACAAAGCCCTCCAGGGATCGCTGGTCCTTAGACACATATGAATTAATGAAAATCAGCCAGCGACCACATGAATATGACCACAAAATAGTCGAAATGCTGCTCTGTTGCTTTCCCTTTGTATATATACCCGCACCTTGCAAGTTACTATTTATGCACCTGCACTTTGGGACTTTTTTTGTGAATAAAACTCAAGCTACAGCCCGAGCAAAATTAGTATAATCAGGAGAAGGAACCGGGTATCTCACTACGCTATCACCAAACCAATCGATGTAAAGTAATTATTCCATGTCTTTATTCTATTGCACAGGTCAACGCGTTTCGGGGATCACAGTCTCCATCAGGACATCAAACAATGAGCATAAATAATCTCATTTACTTATGTCCTTTGTTTGAAGTCCTGATGAAGGAGACTGCGATCTGCGAAACGTGGTGACCTGTGCAAAAGAATAAAGACATGGAATAATTAATTTACATAGATTGGTTTGGTGATAGCGCGGCGAGATACCCGGTTACTTTTCTTGATTATATCCACTACTTTAAAAACAGACACCACACATACGGGAAACACGGACATGTAAAGGGGGTCTAAAAAAAGGTGCAAATAGAATAATAAATAAGTTGCAAGGAAAAAAAAGTGGCAAATCACAGATAACTAGACAAAAAATAGGCATAAAATCATTGATTGAGGGCCCAAACATATTCAAGACCTGTAATATTTCTTTAGCCTCTCTCCACTGGTTTTCCATAAAACAATATATATATATTCCCCATTTGCTATACCACTGGGGATAAAAAGCTGCTAAAATGTGACCGAAGTTTATGTACTGTAACTTCTTTGATATTAGCAGATTCTCTAGAGGATTTCAGACCATGCTCTTTGCAATGAATATGGGGCTGTGAAAGACAGTGAACACAAATGAACAGGGGCAGAAAATGATGATTTCATTTGTGAAATCCCAAATATAGCATTGACTAAAGAATAATATAAGATACAGCAACCACTTGAGTGGTAAGAAAGGAGAGGATTGAGGAATGGTATAAAGTGGGGCTAGTTTTAACAGAAGCAGAAGTCTTGACGGTAGCCGTGGATCTTGGCTTCGGCATCCAGTGTAAATGTATGGCAGATTCAGCACTACTAGTGAGAAATAAAAAAATGTAACCTGATTTTCATTATAATAAGGAATACAATGTCCGGCGACTGAAGCAATAACTGACAGCGGCATACCCTGCAGTATCAACTAATTGAGATGAATTTGTTCTCTTTTGCTGTAATTATAAATTTGACCATTTTGCATAATTTAACATAAAACTAGATTAATGGAGCAAGAATCTGGAGTATATTATGTAAAGTGTTGCACAATGTGAGGTTTTATTTTTAAATGTAGGACAAATTTGGATAAAATGAATAGAGAACATTGTATATATACCAGGCCGGAGAGCCTTTTTTTTTTTTTTAGCCAAATACAGTTAAATAATCAAAAAGAAGGAAGCACATAGTATGTCATCTGTGTTTTAGACCAACTAATTGGTTTGCCACAAAACACTGTCAGATACACTACAAGAATGAATATAGTCTAACATATATATATATATATATATATATATATATATATATATACTAGATAAGTATTTAAGAATCATTTTATACAGGTCATCCAGGCGCAAGTCCGTCTTTTCACCCAGGGACAAAACAGATCAGTTAGTTCATTCTTTCCACTTTTGACAGATATTGGCTTAAAGTACCTACCCCCGATAATAAGTAGGGTGATTTGTCCGGAGGTGGGGAGAGAGAAGCAACCACTGATCAGCTGCAGGGATCACGTGACTTAAAAGTTTAATGCAATCCCAGCAGCCAATTAGCAATCGCTTCCCTCTCCCCGCCTTCAAACAAAATTGCTTACATATGGAGGAAGTTAGCGCTGCTGGTCTCCCACTTCCTCTGGATGTAAGTGATATGTCCGATTGTGGGGAGAGTGAAGCAGCCACTGATTGGCCACAGATCAATGTCCTCCACCGGATGGAGAAAATGAGCGTCCGAGAACCTGCTGCAGCACAGACCGCTACCTCAGCAGGGTATTGGGGAAAAATAGAATACATCAATGAGACAAACAAAGGTGCGGTGTTTGTCATGAGCTGCATCAGGGAGCTAATAGTGGAATATAATAGTTTATTAACGTGCCTTAATAAACTAACTTTTACAGTCCACTATTGGCTCCCTGATACCTGCAGTATGCGACAACACCGCACCTTTGTTTGTCTCATTGATCTATTCTATTATTCCCCAATACCCTGCTGAGGTAGCGGTCGGTGCTGCAGCAGTTTCTCGAACACTCACCCTCTCCATCTGGTAGAGGACACTCATGTGTCTTGAAGTGGACACATGCCCAGATATTCACCGCCAGGTTCTCATTGCTGAAGCATCTCCCTGCACGCCGCAAATCCAACGCTATCCACCTGGGTTGTGGGGTGCAAAACCCATTCAGATGAGTCTCGTTCTTGTAATCACCTTGTTGATTTGAAAGGCGGATTTACACAGAACCAATCCTGGTCTTTTCTTTTCCTTGCACTGATTGGCCACAGAGATGGCATATTGAAACACTGTTACACGATTCCTGGAGAGCCAATGCATATGGATTGAGAAGGGGTTGTTCAAGTACTGGACAACCCACTGAAGCTAGCCATTTACAAGAGGAAGCTATCAATAGTTGATTCGGCACATAGCTCGACTACTGTGCGTTCAGCATATGAGCAGAGAAAGCTGCTGCCAGTTACCTTTGGCTTATGTTGCATAAAACCAAAAGGATCAGCCATTGAAATTCCAAATCCTTCCTTCCCCCAAGAGGACACACACTATTTTTTTGGGGGGGGGTTTGGGAGGGGGGTTTAAATGTATCACAACTTTTTTAGTCAAATCCAATAGTTTAAAACAATTTTTTACAACTGTTATAAAAGAATAAAAGTGGAAAAATGAAATAATCACAACAGTCAAAGTTAATAAAAGTAATGCAGAGAAGTTGATTTTTTTTCACCGGAAATCAGTGCATCATATATTTGTCAGTCCACAACTTGGTCTTAAACCCCATTTTATGGACATAAATATTGGCAATTTTACAATAAACTACTTTATCGTATACTATAATATTGGTTAATACCGTGTTTTTCCAAAAATAAGCACTCCCCCAAAAATAGGCCCTAGCATGAATTTTCAGCATTTTTGGTGTAAGGCTTAAATATAAGCCCTACCCTGAAAATAATCCTAGTCGCGGTTCAATAATGAAGTGTCCATGCAGCTAAAAAACTTAAAGATACTGCAGGACACTTCATTATAGAAAGTGGACACCCCCAAAAGAAGAAAGAAGACAGAAGACCTCGCGATCATACTCACCAGACCCCGAATGGGAGGACCTGCGGTGGAGCGCACACCCACACATCAGATCGCGCACACAATCAGATTGCGCGCCCACACACATCAGATCGCACACACATCACATCAAATGGGGGCAAAAAAAAGTATAAGACTGTGTCTTATTTTTGGAAAAACACGGTAGTGGTAAAATTGGATCCAGCTTCAAAAGTGTCCATTAATTTGTGTAATGTGATCTCATCACAAAAATACACTTGAGAGCCTCTTAATAAAACAAACTGTCTTTAATTTCTGTTTTGAAGATGTCTATTTTATTTCCAAGAATTTAATATGTAAAGGCATACGATTTTTGAGTCTAAAGAAATAGGTTTGCTGTCCTTTAAGTGACTTACTCTTTAGCAGACTCCTAATTAAAATACAATTAAATGAACTGCACAAACAACACAAAAGCAGCGATCATCCTATCATGTAATAATGGAAGCAGAAACGTTATGTGCAGAAGGGATGCAGTGGAAAAGTAGGACTCTTTTGAATAAAAGCCTCATAGAGTGCATTACCATAAAAGCAAGAGTTATTGAACAAAGAACATCCTCCATCACATAAACAGCTTCTAATCCATGGACTGTTTTAGTAAATGGTGGCTTAAAAGGAAAAACAAGACAGTTTTTGTGAAAAAAGAGAATTAATTACTTTTAGCATGACCGGGATGTCCAATACTTAAAGGAGTGCTCCGGGAACAGAAAAAAAATATGACTAATGGAAATGTCGTAAAAAAATAAATAATTAAAGAAATGTCATTTTATATAAAGCCATTATTTTACTTAGAAATTAAATCAATATAAAATAAAAATTACTGTCAATTTGTTGCACTGACAAAATGTTATTCTAAAATGGTAATAGCAAAATATGTGCTTAAGAGCATGTGCAGTAGAAGCTCTGCCCAATCCCATCATGTATAGTAGGAGGGGCTTCTTTTGGATATTTTGATCTAATACTGGAGATACCATTGGGCAGATGTAAGAAGAGACTTCTCACACTGCTGTCCACCCTGTCTATCTGATCTCATAATAATGATACCAAAGCTGAGGTTGGGCAGATGTAAGAAGAGACTGCTCACACTGCTGTCCACCCTGTCTATCTGATCTCATAATAATGATACCAGGGATGCTGAGGTTAGAAGAGGTTGTTCATACTCCTGTTCATCCTATCTATCTAATCTAATACTGTAGGTAACAAGGGTATTGCAGTAAGAAGAAGCATGTCACACTGCTGTTCACACTGTCTATCTGATCTAATACTGGAGATAACCGGGATATAGAGGTAAGAAGAAGCTGCTAACATTGTTGTCCATCTTGGCTTTCAAATCTAATCTTCAAATTTGACATAATACTGGAGTGCTGAGGTAAGACTAGGCCACTCACACTGCTGCCCATATTGGCTTTCAAATCTAATTTTCTAATTTAATTTGATACAAGAGTGCTGTGGTAAGAAGAGGCTTCTCACATTGTTGTCCATCCTTTCTATCTGATCTAATACTAAAGATACCAGGAATATTGGGGGAAAAAGAGGTTGCTCACAAGCATCCTTTACTGTATATTTCTACTTTAATCCTCTATTGGAAACTAAATCACACTACTGTCCAATCTGTTTTTTTTAATCTAATACTAAAGACACCAGGGGTGCTAAGGTAAAAAGAAGCAACACAGACTACTGTTGACCTTGTCTAACACTGGAGATATGTGGGTTACTGAAGTAAGAACAGGTTGTTCACACTGTAACACTGGTGTCTACCCTGACTATCGTATCTAATACTGGAGATATCACAAGTATTGAGGTAGGAAGAGCCTGCTGTCCTCATTTTCTTTCCAATCTAATACTCTAATCTAATACAGGAGTCCTAAGATAATAAGAGGTTACTCACATTACTGTCCACCAGGTCTTTATGATCTAATACTAGAGTGACTAGGGAGGCAGATTTAAGGATAGGTCACTTACATCAATGTCCACCTTGTCTTACTGATATTATACCAGAGATACCTGGAGTGTTGAGGTAAGAAGAGACTGCTTACACTGCTGTCTTTCCTGTCTATCGTATCTAATACTGGTGATACTGCAGGTATTGAGGTATGAAGAGAAAGACTGCTCATGCTGCTGTCCTCCCTGTTTTTCCAATCTAATCACCTAATCTAATACAGGAGTGCTGAGGCTAATAAGAGGTTACTCACATTGCTGTCCCCCATGTCTTCTGATCTAATACTGGAGTAACTAGGGAGGCAGATATGAGGAGTGGCCACTTACCTCAATGTCCACCTTGTCTTTCTGATCTCACATTAGAGATACCAGGGATGCTGAGATAAGAAGAGGCCACTCACACTGTTCTTCAGACTCTGAATGACAGTGTGCCGTATAGGTATCTCCAGGTAACAGGACAGGTGATAGCAATTTTAATGCTACAGTGGTTACGTCCTCAGAAAAAAAAACAATTGTGATTTGCACTTAAAAAGTTTTTATGAATTTTATAATGACATTTCTTTTAGTTATGTATTTCTTTTATATTCCGGCAGAATCCCTTTAAAATGCCAGCGGATTGGGGATGGCTACAACTAATTCCTTTACACATTCTAGTCATATGTGATCTTTCTATCTTAAAATGCTAAATAGGAAGTATTAAAAAACCTAAGTGAATGGAAACCAGTGAGAGTACAGTGGTGAGGATAATGTAGTACAATGAATAGGATGCTTTCATAGGATTCTTACATGGACTAAAAGCACCTTTCTCAATTTCCAACAGTGGAAGATCACCTTCAGAATGCTTGGGAAGGAATTGTGAGAGATCTAAGGAAATATATTGGGCCACACAATGAGGACTAATGCATACGTTTCATATCCTGCTGTTCTTGCTTCAAACAAGATACTCAGCAGGACCCTGAAGACTTTATTCATTTGACTTGTGATAATACTGGCTGTTACGGGGGGCTGTCTGATAATAACCGAAAGGAGTATCAGACAGTCAGGGTCCACCGTGCAAAGACTTTGCTGCAGACTATGGCAGAGTGCAATACCTCTGTTAACTCACAGAAGGATATAATAAGTAAGTAAATATAATAAGTAAGTAAAGCAATTCCTCCCTTACTTGGAGGGTGTGTGGAATGATCTCTGTTAATAATCACAGAGACAAAGGCAATGTGTGCGAAATGGCACCTACCTAGGTCCGCTCTTCTAGTGGTGCAAAAGAGACGAACAGCAGCATAAGCCGCACAAAGCTCCTACCTGCGTTCGCTCCACTAGTGTGCGAGGACACGAACCACTAGATATGGCACCTGCCTAGGTCCGCTCTTCTAGTGGTGCAAAAGAGACGAACAGCAGCGTAAGCCGCACAAAGCTCCTACCTCTGTTCGCTCCCCTAGTGTGCGAGGATACGAACAACTGCCAGACGCAGTATAAGGAACGTTACCCTAGCGGCAACGTCCACCTACGAGTAGAATCACAAGGCCCAGCCAGACCATGTGCCTCAGGCACCTGCCTATGTCCGCTCCCCTAAGAGGTAAGGATACGGACAGCAGCCGAAGCTGTAAGGTATAAGAACGCTACCCTGCCGGTAGCGCTCACCTAGCATAGACAGAGGAATGCCTAGAGGAACGCGCACAGAGCGTCTACTCATATGCATGAACCAAGAGGACTGAGCACCATGCGGCGTGTGTCAGGGTCTTATATAGACTCTGTGCCTCATCCAAGATGGAGGACACCAGAGCCAATCCGCTGCCAGAACGACAGGAGTGACGTCATGCTGGCCTATCACCGAGCAAGACGTCACAAGCACATGACCAGCGACCAATCGGCATAGAAGGTGTCAGAGACATGTGACCTCGTGTCAGCGATGATGTCACCCGCACATGTGCAATGGCTCCAAGATTGGACTTAGTCTCCGGCGCTCGCACATGTGCAGTAGCAAGAAATCTGGACTTAGTCTCCAGCGCTCGCACATGTGCAGTAGCAAGAAATCTGGACTTAGTCTCCAGCGCTCGCACATGTGCAGTAGCAAGAAATCTGGACTTAGTCTCCAGCGCTCGCACATGTGCAGTAGCAAGAAATCTGGACATAGTCTCCAGTGCTCGCAGCAACCGTAACAGTACCTCCCCCTCAAGGGCCCCCCTCCCGGCGACGCCGGTAATCGGCAACTAAGTCGGGAGCATGGACAGCCTCCTCAGGCTCCCAAGAGCGATGTTCCGGGCCATAGCCCTCCCAATCTATCAAGAAGAACCTGCGCCCTCTAACCATCTTAGAACCAACTATGGCTCGGACCTCATAGCTAGAGCGAGAGGAATCAGAGGCAGGAGAGTGCACTTCACGAGCGTGAGGTAAAATAGCCGGCTTTAGCAGTGAGACATGGAATTTGTCATGAATCCTAAGATGGACAGGTAACTTCAATTGATAGACTACAGGATTTACCTGTCGAAGAACCTCATAAGGACCCAGGAAGCGAGGAGCAAATTTGACTGAGCTCACTCTAAGTCTCACGTGTTTTGCAGAGAGCCACACAAAGTCCCCTGGAGAAAAGACAGGAGCCGGGCGACGAAACCGATCGGACACCGTCTTCATACGGTCCTTAGCTGCTTGGATCGACTCTTGAGTCCGATCCCAAACCTCTCTGGCATTAGTTGCCCAGTCGGCCACAAGAGGAGGAGGTGCAGCAGCGGGAAACGGTACCGGTACCCTAGGGTGTTGCCCATTATTGAGTACGAACGGTGTCTGCCCAGTGGCCTCAGCCAGCGAATTGTTAAGGGCAAATTCTGCCCAGGGTAGGAGGGAGGACCAGTTATCGTGGTTCTCAGCAACAAAGTGTCGAAGGTATATAATCATAGATTGATTGGTACGTTCAACCAAACCATTAGTCTCCGGATGGTATGCCGAAGAGAGATTCAACTCAATTTGCAGAAGGCTACAAAGATCTCGCCAGAAACGGGAAGTAAATTGCGGGCCTCTATCACAAATGATACGATCTGGCATCCCGTGAAGCCTAAAGACATGCTTGAGGAATAGTTTGGCTAGTACCCTGGAAGATGGGATTCTCGATAACGGTACGAGATGAACCATCCGGGAGAAATTGTCCGTAATGACCCACACAAATCTATGTCCCTGTGAACATGGAAGATCACCCACAAAGTCCATGCCTACCACCTCCCATGGTCTATCTGGCACTGGTAAAGGATGCAAGAGCCCAGCCGGTGTCTGCCGTAATGGACGGTTGCGAGCACACGAGTAGCAGGAACCGACATATCTCTTGACGTGGCTGGCTAAGTGTGGCCACCAATACCACCTCTCCAGTAACTCTCGTGTCTGCCTAATACCAAAATGCCCACCCACCTTTGAGGTGTGGGCCCATGACAGTATATCATTCTGTCGATCAGGCGGAACAAAGGTCTTGCCCGGTGGGATTTGGTCTAACGTCACAGGGGAGAGCGTATGAAAAACCCTGGAGGGAAGGATAAGACGAGGTTCGTCAATCTCTTCCTGGGTAGAAAGCATAGAGCGAGACAGGGCGTCTGCCTTGTTATTCTTACTCCCAGACAGATAGTTGATGGAGAAGTGAAAGCGGGAGAAAAACAAGGACCAGCGGGCTTGGCGAGGATTCAGACGCTGAGCGGTTTGTAAGTACGTCAGATTCTTATGGTCTGTATAGACCTGGAAAGGATGTTTCGCTCCTTCCAGCAAGTGACGCCACTCCTCCAAGGCTAATCTCAAGGCGAGCAGTTCCCTATCCCCAATGGTATAGTTTCTCTCTGCCGGTGAAAAGGTTTTAGCAAAGAAGAAACACGGCCTTTTTCTACCTGCACCGTTCTTTTGATACAAGACCGCACCAGCACCCACTGAAGAGGCATCAACCTCTAAGAGGAAGGGCTTATTCTCATCGGGTCTTTGAAGAACGGGAGCAGTTGAAAAGTGTCTTTTTACTGCCTCAAAAGCCTGAGATGTCTCAGTAGACCAGGCTTTGGGATTAGCACCTTTCTTAGTCAAGGCCACCAAAGGGGCCACCAAAGTAGAAAAATGGGGTATGAACTGCCTGTAATAATTTATGAATCCTAAGAAGCGTTGCACCGCCTTCAAGGAATGAGGTTCGGACCATTGCAGGACAGCAGAGAGCTTCGCAGGATCCATAGCCAGACCCTCTTGTGAGATAATGTAACCCAAAAAAGGCAATGAGGACTGCTCGAATACACATTTCTCGAGTTTAGCAAACAATGAGTGCTCCCTTAAACGGGAAAGGACACGAACGACATCCTGTCGATGAGTCTCCAGATCAGGAGAAAAAATCAGGATGTCGTCCAGATACACCACTACTGAGGATAACAGTAAATCCCTGAACACATCGTTTACGAAGTCCTGAAATACTGCGGGTGCATTACATAACCCAAAAGGCATGACGAGGTATTCATAGTGACCGTCTCGGGTGTTAAAAGCGGTCTTCCATTCGTCACCCTTTCGATTTCGTACCAAGTTATACGCACCCCGCAGATCCAACTTCGTAAAAACTTGAGCTCCTCTCAGTCTGTCAAAGAGCTCCGAAATTAAAGGTAATGGGTATTTGTTCTTTATTGTGATTGCGTTGAGACCCCTGTAATCTATGCAGGGACGCAAATCACCCTCTTTCTTCCGAACAAAGAAAAACCCAGCTCCCGCGGGAGAGACAGACTTACGAATGAACCCCTTCTCTAAACTCTCTCTTATATAGGTCGACATGGCCTCCGACTCAGGTATCGACAGGGGGTAAACCCTGCCTTTAGGTGGAACCGAACCTGGGATAAGGTCTATGGCACAGTCATACGGCCTATGGGGTGGAAGAACCTCAGCACCCTGTTTGGAGAACACGTCAGCGAAATCCAAATAGGGTGTAGGTATGGGAGAGAGATCAGTTGATGCAACCGCAACGACCGTAGGTGGTAAGGGAAGACATCGGGACTGACATTTCGAACCCCAACTAATAATGCTGTCAGACTCCCAGTCAATGTGAGGAGCATGAGTCCGAAGCCATGGAAGACCCAGAAGGACGTCGTCTATACCCTCAGGCAAAACAAGAAAAGAAATCTCCTCTATGTGACCCTGAGACAGGGAAAGGCGCAAGGGAACTGTCCTCAATGTAATGGAGTCAGACAACATAGTTCCATTAACAACACGGACAGGAATAGGCGCCTCTAACATGATAGAGGGAATATTGTGTCCCTTTACAAATCCTGAGGACACAAAAATCCCGTCAGCTCCGGAATCCACAAAAGCCATAATAGGCCATGTATTCTCAGATAACGAGAGCTGACCTGGGATACAACACTTAGAGGGTGCAGAAGACGTCTCTAGTAACCCCCCTCTAATGGTTACTAGGCCAGGGAGTTTCCCTGACGACTAGGACACTTGTTGGCATAGTGCCCAGCCTGACGACATACGTAACATATAGGAGGACCAGACTTGCGTAGTCTGGAGAACGTATGACCTAACTCCATAGGAGTGGGAGATGTTTCAGATGCTGAGGAAGATGGTAGTGGACCCTCAACAACTGGAATAGCCCGATGCTTAGGGCGTGAGGAAGAGACCTCGAGTCTACGTTCCTTATGGCGTACATCGATCCTCGTTGCTACTGTGATCAAGTCCTCCAGAGAAGCAGGGACCTCACGAGTAGCAAGGGCATCCTTGACATAGCCTGCCAACCCTCTCCAGAAGATAGGAATCAACACCTTCTCTGGCCAATCTAGTTCTGCCACCAGAGTTCTAAAAGCAATGGCATAAGAACTAGTGGATAACGAACCCTGAGATAGATCTAACAGTCTCAGGGCCGCATCATGGGTAACCTGCGGACCCATGAATACCGCCTTAAGAGCATCAAGAAAGTCTTGATGTCTCAGAGTAACCACATCAGAGCGCTCCCATAGGGGAGTCGCCCATTCTAAGGCTTTGTCCTGAAGTAAGGAGATGATAAAGCCTACTCTGGACCTCTCTGTAGAGAAGCGAGAAGAGTTGACCTCTAGGTGTATCTGACACTGACTAATGAAACCACGACATGATCTGGCATCGCCAGAATATCTGTTTGGCAGAGCAAGTCGAGGATCATGTGCAGATGTCACCATGGTCTGAGGTTTATCCTCTATACTCTTGAGCCGTGACTCAAGTACTTGTATGTAACGGTGTAACTGCTGATATTCTGCCATAACTGCCAGACCCTTGGCTCAGTCCTAATGTTACGGGGGGCTGTCTGATAATAACCGAAAGGAGTATCAGACAGTCAGGGTCCACCGTGCAAAGACTTTGCTGCAGACTATGGCAGAGTGCAATACCTCTGTTAACTCACAGAAGGATATAATAAGTAAGTAAATATAATAAGTAAGTAAAGCAATTCCTCCCTTACTTGGAGGGTGTGTGGAATGATCTCTGTTAATAATCACAGAGACAAAGGCAATGTGTGCGAAATGGCACCTACCTAGGTCCGCTCTTCTAGTGGTGCAAAAGAGACGAACAGCAGCATAAGCCGCACAAAGCTCCTACCTGCGTTCGCTCCACTAGTGTGCGAGGACACGAACCACTAGATATGGCACCTGCCTAGGTCCGCTCTTCTAGTGGTGCAAAAGAGACGAACAGCAGCGTAAGCCGCACAAAGCTCCTACCTCTGTTCGCTCCCCTAGTGTGCGAGGATACGAACAACTGCCAGACGCAGTATAAGGAACGTTACCCTAGCGGCAACGTCCACCTACGAGTAGAATCACAAGGCCCAGCCAGACCATGTGCCTCAGGCACCTGCCTATGTCCGCTCCCCTAAGAGGTAAGGATACGGACAGCAGCCGAAGCTGTAAGGTATAAGAACGCTACCCTGCCGGTAGCGCTCACCTAGCATAGACAGAGGAATGCCTAGAGGAACGCGCACAGAGCGTCTACTCATATGCATGAACCAAGAGGACTGAGCACCATGCGGCGTGTGTCAGGGTCTTATATAGACTCTGTGCCTCATCCAAGATGGAGGACACCAGAGCCAATCCGCTGCCAGAACGACAGGAGTGACGTCATGCTGGCCTATCACCGAGCAAGACGTCACAAGCACATGACCAGCGACCAATCGGCATAGAAGGTGTCAGAGACATGTGACCTCGTGTCAGCGATGATGTCACCCGCACATGTGCAATGGCTCCAAGATTGGACTTAGTCTCCGGCGCTCGCACATGTGCAGTAGCAAGAAATCTGGACTTAGTCTCCAGCGCTCGCACATGTGCAGTAGCAAGAAATCTGGACATAGTCTCCAGTGCTCGCAGCAACCGTAACACTGGCACTGTTGCTCTACTAAACCACTTAGTGGTTCAGACTCTTTCCGGAAGATCTCTAGTTCAGAGTAATCTGAGTTAATTTTCAGGCAAGTCAGACATCACACTGAAAAGGTATAAAAACGCCTGGGGTTGAATTGGGTCAGAAATGGGATTAGCCAGACCTGATTCCACAATATAGTGTGGGACACCACTATCTCCAAATTTGCACATTTCAAATTTGACATAAAAATAATCCGCCTAACGGATATGGAAACAACTATAGAGTAGAGTTCTGTTCCTTTAGTTCTGAAATAGAGCATATGCTCAGCAGACAGTTTAGGAGTCTTAAGGCCGCTTTACACACAACGATATCGCTAGCGATCTCGTTAGCGATGTGACACGCCCAGATCATTGTTACGATTTGCCGAGATCACTCATAGGTCGCTTAGTAGTGGTCACACGTACCCATCTCACAAACGACACAACATCGTTCAGCGATATATTGTTTGACCAAGGCGGTCGTGTGGACACCGTCACACAGCATTCCTCCCAACGATTCCAGCAACGACATGGGCGTATAATTGTCCATAGCATACACTCTGGCGTGACACCAATCAGAGCGGAGGAGGCGTGGAGCATTGTTCGTAATGACACACCCGCGTCGCTGATGACGGACGCACTAACGATGTTGTTCGTCGTTGGCAGGGTGTCAAATGTAGCAATATGTCTACTGCATTCAAAACGACGAACAATATTTTGGAAAGGAACGACGTATCAATGATCAACGATTTTCGCTATTTTTACGATCGTTAGGAGTTGCTCGTAGGAGTCACACGCAACGACGTCACTAACGACGACGGAAGTGCGTCACGAAAACCGTGACCCCGACAACCTATCATCAGATAAATCATAGCGTATAACGGGGCCTTTATTTTAAAAATGTGAAGAAGTGATGAAGGCCATCAGGGGCACACACATGCACCCAGGGTGGCAACAATACTTGGGCTTTGGTATGTTCTAAAGAATAACATGAATCAGGCAATATCAACTTCCCCCACCTACCATGTGCCTTTTATTACACTGGTGTCTTTCTATGTGGCTTGGGGGATATTAGGACCCACTAGACACCAAGGTTAGGGTATGACTGCTACTTCAATTCAGCTACCTATGACTGTAAAATAACTAGAGTAAACTGTTCACTATTAGGCTAGTGTAATGTTCATTTCCCTGCATGTAGAGACCAGTGACAGCCTTTGGACTGGAGCCTCTCATCTGACGCTCTACATTTAAATATGTTTTGTTTCTCCTGGCACTGAAGATGTTAAGTGTCAGTTTATCTCTTGCAGGCTTTCTAAGAAGTTCCTAGCTGAGTTTCAGCAACACTCACTTTGTAGTCACACCCTTTAGCTTTAAATAGGGTTGTATCCCAGCAATCCCTGCTGAAGATACAAAGTCATTTGGTCTCTGGCCACATTGGAGGAAGGTTCTGCAGTTGAAGTTCCTGTGCTCAGGCTATATCCTCTAGGTTGTTTTTTCCCCCTGTTGGTCTTTACTTACCTGGTGCGCTGCTAGTGCAGTAGTGAGGTTGAGTGTACCCCACTGCCCCTCACTAGTCAGGGTTACTATATGGTCTTCCGAGGGTCTCAGGTTCCTGTTCGACAACAGTTGTGGAGACTGTATATGGACTGGCTAGGAGAGGATGGATAGCTGCAGGTGAGAATAAGAGATGCCCCACCAACCCCTCTCACCAGTTTCAGGGTCTCCCATTGTTTTTGAGTCCCTGGTGCCTCCCTTTCCTCTGTTTTTTGTACTGCATCAGACGCACATAGGCCTGAATGCACCCTGCCACACTTGCTATACCCGGCAAGCATGACAGCTGGATTCCCATGTCCTGAAGTTATACATTACTATGGATCCGTTAGAGACCCATTTGCAAAAAAGTTGTGTAAACACAACTTTTTGTCCATTGTTAAGTAATGGATGTTGGCCTGATGTGTTTTTAACATGTGGAGTTTATGGACAATGGATCCTATTTATCGTCCATTTGTAAAGGATCCGTTACAAATGCAAGTACAAGGGATCGCTGAATAGCAATCCCTTAAGAGATCTATTGTCCATAAACGCCCATGTTAAAAACGGTTCTGACAGAAATCCATTTCCCAACGGATTCATTCTAACGGATGACTACAGGACATGTGAACTCAGCCTTAGTTGGTTTGTTGTTAAGGCTTTGTCAGTTGAACCTCAAATGTAGCAATACAATGTAAACCTTTTTATGTACTTGAAGAAATTAAAGTAGAGCTACTGCTACATGCACATAATACAAACTGCATATACAATTAAGTAGAAGTCATAGACCTGATTAGACTATTGTACTTACTTTGAAAATTCATGTCAGGAATCTCAGGATGACAGTATACACCTGATTTTTTTTAAGTGAACCTTAGAAGAGTGGAACACGAGCTGAGCTAATCTAATACTCACTTTAATACCAGGCAGTGAAATGTTCAAAATGAATCATCCAGTCATTTTTACTCAAATTTTAAAAGTAACAACATCAGCATCATCAAGTCAAAGGTCTACTGTACTTACTAATGAATGCAGTTTTGCATTGTGAATTCTGAAGACAGATTCACAAAAACATTTTTAGATTTACTAGGTTTGATTATGCTACTCTCTACAGGCACAGTTTTAATAAAGATGTCTTTGTAGAAAGAGGTCTCTCACTGTGCAAGGGGAATATCCAGATGACAGATAGAAAAAAAACCTATGACAATTAGTAGAGGTGACAGTGATCCTTTTTGTTCCGAAAACTTAAGTCTAGAGGACAAAGAGATGATCTTGCATCCAAAAGATTAAAGATGCGTTGTCCATCGTCACACTTTGGTTGTAGTGTTTGCATGGGGATAGATCCAAGCAGATGTTAAAATATTCAATTTCTTCTATTTATTCTCAAAGG
This sequence comes from Anomaloglossus baeobatrachus, assembly GCF_048569485.1. Taxonomy (NCBI): domain Eukaryota; kingdom Metazoa; phylum Chordata; class Amphibia; order Anura; family Aromobatidae; genus Anomaloglossus; species Anomaloglossus baeobatrachus. The sequence goes on along the minus strand of NC_134356.1, from coordinate 539,278,941 downwards.
TTGCCAAAAAAGCAGTTTTAGGGAAATGTAGCAGACTTCACTACTTTTTATGTAGGAACCATTTGGTATATGTTTTTGGGAACCTATGGGAGACGGATGCTGCTATGCAGGGCCGGCTCCAGGTTTTTGTGGGCCCTGGGCGAAAGAGTCTCAGTGGGTTCCATCCACACATAGACATGCACAGATACATACACATACAGAGATAGGTACATACAGTATATTTAAAAAGAAATTCACAAAAACACATATAAATAGACATAAATCTAGACAAAGTCATATACACGGACATACATAAATATACACATGCATACGCAGACACATTACTTTTACATTTTTATATATTTATATATATATATATATATATATCTGAAATTGCGAAGCTGGCAACAGCCTCATTCACCTCCCCGCTTGTCTCCATCCAGCTCTTCCTAGATTGGTGGCAGTCACTAACAGACATGGCCGCACATAGAGCACACTGACACTGCTGTATATACATCACAAGAGAGGCTGTAGACATACACATTACTGGGGGGCATACATATTACTGAGGAAAGTGGTATACAGCAATGGGGGGCATACAGCTCTAGAGGGGGGCAGTGGCTCTGAGGTGGGGGGGACAAACAGCTCTGAGGTGGGGGGTGACATGCAACTCTGGAGGTATACAGCTCTGGGGTGGGGGAACATACAGCTCTGAGGGGGTATACAGCACTGGGCTGGAGGGGACATACAACTCAGGGGCTATAATAGAATGTAGCCCCCATATTCCTCCATATAGTGTTATGAAGCCCCCATAGTCCTCCATATAGTATTACGTTGCCCCATGTAGCATTATGCAGCCCCCATATTGCACTATGCAGCCACCATTTTGTACTATGCAGCCCCCATATGGCATTATGCAGCCTCCATATGGCACTATGCAACCCCCATATAACATTAAGCAGCCCGCATATAGCACAATGCAGACCCATATAGTACTAGGCACCTTCATGTAGTATACAGCCCGCATATAGCACAATGCAGACCCAGATAGCATTAGGCATCCTCATGTAGTACACAGCCCTTATATAGCACAGTGCAGAGCTAGATAGCATTAGGCACCTTCATGTAGTATACATTCCCCATGGTCGTCTGGCCATAGTGATTGAATACATACTCACTTCTTTGCGTTCCCCCGCTGCTCTGGTCTCCTCAGCGCATCCACTGCTGTCGCTCTGACCTCACTGCAGGCGCAGTGATGACGTCACCGTGCTCCGTTGCTGATCTGTCAGATCGCCAATAGAGACAGAGGGAGAATGATGAGAGAGAGCGCGCTGCTCTGTCTCATCACTGCTCTCAATTGTATCGGCAACTGTGATGCCGATACAATTGAAAGCGCAATCCTCGGTGGAGGGGAAGGAGGTGACAGCATGGGCACCTCGCCCCCCCTGACTAGCGGTACGCCACTCCTGCTACCGCGAGTGGGCCCCCCCGGCAGCCAAGGGCCCAGGCATTTGACCGGGTTTGCCGGGTGCTGACGCCGGCCCTGCTGCCATGTATCTAAAAATTTGCTGGGGGTATATCACAAAATATACCATGTAGTGGCAGTCGGCTTCCGTCAGTCTAATCTGAATGTTACACTAAGAACCTCATGTTTAGTTTTGTAAATTTTGGATTTCAGGTTCATGTTTCGTTCTCTACAGGTATAGCATATTACATATTTGCCCCTCCTTTTTTGGCCTGGATCATGAGTGCTTTGGGGCACTAAGTTGCTCCCACCACTGGTGCGCTGTCGTTATGACGGTGGTCGACACATGGCGCTGCACCTTTTTTCAGTCAGGGATCCTGTGAGAGGTTCACCATGGCATAGTAGGCTTCATGCTGTCTGAGCAGAATGTTACACTGAGAACCTCATGTTCAGTTTTGTGCATTCAGCATTAGGTCAATGTATTATTTTTGGGTGTGCGGTCCATGTCTTTTCCTCTATAGCTATAACGTGCTACAAAATATAATCCTGAAGTTCATCTTGGATGGACACTGCAGAATATAAATTAAAAAGAGTCTTGATAAACACTGCCAACATTTTATTTTTTCTAGAAGCATAACTCATTTGATCTTAAAGAAAAAGTTGAAAATTCAGATCTAAAGTCTTTTCTGCTTGTAATTCAATAATTCAAAATTTCAGGTAGCTAAAGTTTCTGCCAACTATGTGAGAAGCACTATGAATCCTCACCAAAAGACCACAGTTTTGAGAAAATAGCCTTGATTACATTTCAGCTGACAGATTTCACGTCGAACACACACTCTGCACATTGACTATCTTCTTTCAGAGGACCATCTATCTTGAACAGGGGTGCACATCATTTTTTGTTCTTAGGACCATATTGTTAGATTATGCAACTTTAAAGGGCCATAATAAAACAGATAAGTATGTCCATCTTGGGCATAATGACAGGATATGTGGGAGGGAGGTCTATTTAGGAAACTTCTACTTTGGATGGAAGCAACGTCAATTCTCCAAAAGAAAAATAGTTGAGATTGCTAAGCATAAACATGTGTAACCTCATTGTACACTATGAAGGTTATGGATATAGCCAAATGTTTCAAATCTCTTGTAAATTATGATGGAACCATACAGACAGGTGTCCTAAATCTTATAGGGCCAAAGATGGTCGATGGCGCACAAAAGCATTGAGGGCTGGATGTGCATCCCAACCCTAGCAGAACATAACTCAATGCTCTTTACAATGGTTGTCTCAAAAAAAAGGATAGTTGGTGCAGGTTGAACTACATAGACCTAGGTCTTTTTTCAACCTATGTAACTATGTAATAAAAATGTTTTATGTCAGCATAAGTAATCTTTAAAAAATTAAAACCAAGTGGCCCTAGCACTACTACTCTCATTTCATAAGGCGTGACATCATATTTTACAGAATCATAACAGAAGTAAATGGCTTTATTGCTATACAGGCAAGTAGATCTACATGCAATGATCCCTGAAGGACATACTGTATTTTTTGGTTTATAAGATGCATCAGATTTTAAGACACACCTGAAATTTAGAGAAGAAAGGGTGAAAAAAAGAGGTCCATCTTATAATCCGGTGGTGTCTTACCGTAGGGTTGGCAGTGGTGGTGGAGTGGAGTCACAGGAGGCAGGGGCGGTAGTGTAGCCGGGCGATGCTGCGGGTAGTGCAGCCGGCGGGTGTCCCAGATGCTATTCCAGAAACTGTTAGCGGTGGTGGCTGTGCTGAGGCAGGTGTGCTGGGATGGGGCTGTGGGTGATGAGAGCTTCAAATAATGGCCCCCGGAGCCGGCATGTGTGCAGATTGAGTCATCGGCTCAATGACAAGCCAAGATCTCATCTGCGCACGTGACACCTCCGGGCTCCATTTTCCTTAAGTCCGATGCTGGGAGATAAATGGGCCGGAGGCGGTGCGTGCGCAGTTTAGATCTTGAGCTGAGAACTCCATTTGTGCATGCGCCGGCGCCATTATTTGAAGCCTTCACCACCATCAGCCACCCCTGCAGACCCTGCACAGTCACCACAGACCCTTCACAGCCGCCTTAGCATTGCCCCTGCCTCCTGTTACCCCTCTCCACTACCCCTGGTACATTCAGATTTTAAGATGCACCCCTCACTTTTCTCCCACATTTTTGGGAGGAAAAGTGCATCTTATAATCAGAAAAATACGGTAAGTATAAGTAAAAGTCTGTTTACATGAACTGACCGGTAAAAAAATATGACTGCCTATCGGTAAAGTTTTACCAATCAGCAGTTGTTTAAATGCCTGTTTTCATAGGGAAACCAAAGTAAAGGATGCATATGAGCAATCTATACTGGATCATTCAGTGCACATAGGTTGACAAAGTTTTCTACAGTGTGAGTCCAGTTTACACAGGCCGATGCACTGCCAAGAATGATGATCTTTCCGCTGCGCAAAAATCATTTCACCCAAAGAACGAGCATTTTGCTGTTTTATATGGTGATCGGCAGCCTGTTTACACAGCAAGATCGCAAATCGAAAGTTGTAACACTACACATTCACAGTTATCAGTATAAACGCAGCATTAAGTCAAGTGTACGTGAGGCTAAAACTAAGTTTGTGAACAGTCCGGCTTAGCTCGGCACATCTGCTACAGATTTAAAGTGTTACTTTTAGAAGTAAAAGGTGTAAATCCATGGATTCTATCATAATGCAAAACATGAAGAGCTGAAAAGTCCATAAGTCACAGAAACAACGGTTGCAAGTGATAAATGATCTTTACAGATTAGTACGTCTAACATATCTATTTCTCAGCCATAAAATACACGCAAGATCTTCTGAAGCAAACTAAATCACATTGCGTTTCTTTACATGACAATGGGAAGGCTTCTTCTGATACTGAAAATAATACCAATGTCTTCAAATAAATTAAAGCTGCTGTATTAAAAATGCTTTGGCTCAGCTTATTAATGTCTGGCAGTGTCAGCATGATGTAGAGCCAAGGCTGGGTAATGCTATGGTATGTACAATGCCAAAAAAACAGATGCCATTTAAAACTGTCAGGAAACCTGACAAGCTGTTGGGCATTGCAATATATAGAAAAGAAAGCTGCTGGGATAAAGAGATTTTACAGACAGCATAGGAGAAAAGAAGAGAGAATATTAAAGGGAGTGAATACGTATATACGAATAAGTATATATAACAAAAAATATAAGAAGGAACAGAAAAAAAAGTATCATGTTTTATGTGACAGATAAAGATTTAAAGGGGTTGTACCACGAACAAGGTTCATTTTAATCAATAGATTGTGGAATTATAATAATTTCAATTGGATGTGTTAAAAAAAATGTTCCTCTGCTGATATAATCTTATATATGTGCCCCTGCTATGTACTGTGTAATGGCCGTGTCTGACCATACATGACATGGTCTGATCATACCACATTTCCTGTGCTGGTGATGAAGTAAAAGAGTATACACTGATTACACCATGGGATCAAAATATTTTTTTCTTTGAGGTAAAACATTTTTTAGGCTAGCGCCACACATCCGTGCCTCCGGTACGTGTTTGGCATTTTTTACACGTACCGGCGGCACGGAGAAATGTACAGCAATGCTACCCTATGGTAGCAGGCACACACACGTAAAACCACACGGAACGTGTGTCCGTGTGCGTTTGTACGTGTGTGCGATTTTCAAAGCGCTGACATGTCAGTGTTTTCTCGGGCAGCACGGGTGTCACACGGCCCGCATCCGTACCACACGGGTGTAGTGTGGATGCGGTCCCGTGTGACACGCGCCGGAGAAAACACACATGTCAGTGAAAAAAAACCAAAACATTAACTCACCTTCTCCAGCCCTCCTGTCTCTGCCGCTGCTGCCTCTTGCTGCCGACCGCCGCTCATTATTCTCATTGAATATTCACTTCACTGGCAGCAGCAGCAGCAGCGGGGAGACGGGAGGGCTGGAGACTGAGGATCAGCACCACGGACAGCAGCGCGGACATCAGGAAGGACCAGGTGAGTATAATAATTACCGATTCTGCGTGTGCTATCGCGGATAGCATACGTAGAACACACGTGTCACGCACGTACCAGAGACACGTACTTACCTGCACGCAACCCGCAGGGAAAATACGTGTCTCTCGGCACGTGCGTGAATTTCACGTGAGTGTGGCAGAAGCCTTAAAAAGTCACAAAAATGTTTTACCTCAAAAAAGAATCAGCTCTGATCCTGTTCTATAATGTCTGTATACTCTTTTGCATCCTTCCCTGTCGAGTAGATGATCAGACCAAGTCCTTGTACAGTCAGACACGGATATTACACAGTACATAGCAGGGACACATATATTAGATTATCTCAGCACAGGAACATTTTTTAAACCCTTCACCTCTTGGAAAACTTCAATTTTTCATTTTTTGTTTTTTTCCCTCCCTTTCTTCCAAGAGCCATAACTTTTCTAAGTTTCTGTAACTATAGCCATATGAAGGCTTGCTTTTTGTGGGAAGAGTTGTATTTTCAATGCCACCATTAATTCTGCCACATATTGTTCTGGGAAACATGAAACAAATTTCAAGTACAGTGCAATTGCAAAAAAAGTGCTTTTCACAATTCTTTTGTGCTTTTTATTTACCATGTTCACTTCATAGTAAAATTGACCATGCAGTATGATTCCCCAGGTCGGTATGTGTTCACAGATACCAAATATGTACAGTTTTTTCATTCAAATGGTGGAAAAAATTGAGAAGTTTGTTAAACAATAGATTTGCTCTTTGGCACCATTTTCCGAGACCCATAATATTCTCCTTTTTCGTGATCTGGGCATCAGTGATGGCTTATTTTTTACATACTGAGCTTACATTTTTAATTATATTTGATTATTATTCTGATGTAGATGTGATGTTTTGATTCATGATTCACAGGAAGTACATCAAGACAGACACAAGTGTAACCAACTGACCACTGCCTGTCATGAAAACCCATCAGTGCCCCATGATCACGTCATGGAGCTGCCAATGGAAGTGGGATTTGCCTAACTATCCACCCGCTCCTGTGAGAGGAACATGTCTGCTGATCAGATAAGCCAACATGTACAGGTCTTGCCACATGAGCCTGAATTAAAGGGAAGTACACGACGTTTGACAAGCCAGTATATCATAGGTTATCAAGGGGTTAAACATCCATTTTTTGGAATAAAATTATAAAATTTCCTTCTATTTCAAGATCTATTGATTAAAATTAATTTTAAAATAATTTTTTGTTGGAAAACCCCTTTAAGTTTTTAAATAAATATGCTGTCTTTTTAAAAAAATAATAAAAAAAATAAAATAATATATATATATATATATATATATATATATAGGTTTAACACTTGTTAAAATTCGATCCTTTGGTCTCTGAGAGGTCAAATATGTGTAGTGTGCAGACCTAACCATGGCAAGTACACAGGTTCTCAATGATACATTTTCTCTGTGCCATTGTCACATCTTTCCCTAAATCTACTCCATAATGTCTGCTTCTGTCACCAAGCATTGAGATATTAACTCTGTGGATGGCAATGGTGATGGGAGAGATGTCCTAGCCAGCAGCTTTGAGTAGTGCAGATGCGATCCAACCAGACATACTAGCTTGGAATTTGTGGTGAACAAAGCAGTGAGAGTGCTACACATACACCATCCCTGATTTTTTATTAGATCTCATCTCTATAAAGATTGATGAATGCTAGAACAGTCCATCAAAATGAAAAGGAAGCTTGGGGGAGGGCTTCTAAGAAATGCCTCCTTGTTAGCATATGGGATAAAAACATGAATTCTCACTTATTAGGTCTTTGACAACAAAGGTATGATTGCATCTCTCTAAATCTGTTTCTCAGATCTATTATTGGCTTAATAAGCAAAAAGAAACTGACAGACTCCATTTAAACCAAGATCCTTCTGTACATTAAGGGATCAATTAAGTCTGGTATTGGACACACCAGTCTTAAGGAAGGGGTATGGTCGGGTAAGATGCATGCTCCTCTAAATTAATTTGGTGGATCTTGTGAATGGGGTGCACCTCTGTGTGCAAACCATACCTCCATTTATTGGGGGTCTGGTTGCATCCTGGTAGTGCATTCGTTTTTTGGCCTGGACAGTTCACCACTGCTTTATCCTGCTGTGAGTATTTTAAATTATGGAGGATATTTTTTGTTGCTTTTTTTTATATGAATTCTGCTCCACCACTCCCTGTTCCACCCATACACTGCTTATTTTGGCAGAACTGGCTGAGACTTCAGTGAAAATGGCTATTTGTTTTTGCACAAAAATGTGGATATATTTCAAAGTGTTTTATTCCGGAAAACTAGCGCAAGCACTTTGTTGAACTGGTCCCTAAATATTTACTGCTTCAGTAACAGAACAAGATGGCATCCTCATAAAATATAATTTTTATTTAGATTGGAATTATAATATTATCCTTATGTATTTTTATTGAAAAATATTGTGAAGGTTGTAGAACTGCATCATGTGATGCATCATGTGACCTGATTAAAATAAGAGATAATTTATGTAATTATATAGGACAGTTTTCCATTCTAATCATCCATCATATCATGGTTTCATAAATATAAAATCATGTAAGGATTGGAGGTCTTAGTCTCTAAGAGAAGCTTTGTGAACGCAAACAGCAAGTAGTTAATATTAAAGTTATAAGAACATTACCAAAGTTCACAGCACAAACCAAAGTATCAGCTATTTAGTTTACTCTTCATAAAAACATCTCTTGGCTGGAATGTAAGAGCTATATTCCAAATTGAACGGAAAGTGACCTCTGGGCAAATCACATTATTAGACCTCACTGAAGATGCCATAAGTATCTTTTCCCATTTGAACCAGTAACTGCTATGTTAATATCAAACAATTGTTCTTAATCTAAAGGAGTAATAGAAGAGAATGAAAGTGTATGGGTTAGTAAGCTGTGTTTTGAATGGTCATTCTATAACATAACTCTTCTGCTTATTACTCTATATAACAAACCCTTTTATATCCTTTATGATAGAGTCTGACGGAGACGAAGCCAAGTTATTATGGTAATGAGCGACCGAGGCAGGGGAATTCACTGAACCATAAAAAACTGTTACTGAAAAAACTCTGACTGATACATAAGCCAGCACTTTATTCTTTCTCGGATCACCTTGCATAACGTCCACAATTCATTCTTATGGCCCTTTCCATTAATATGCAGGAATATTTTACGATGCAATAAGACCTGTACCACTTCTGTGCGTGTAGTTTTCCTTTCTTCGGTTTGAATTGTATGAAACAATTTTCCATAACAGGCTTTACAAAAATATTCTTCAGGTAGTACAAGCCAGACATGTTTGAGTCCGACGGCCGATATTTACTAACCTGTCATGTATTTATTTTCCATTGAAATGTTTAAAGATAATTTGTTGCCTACATTTTTTTTCCTAATTAAAAGTACAGTGGAACCTCGGTTAACGAATAACCCAGTTAGCGAGTATTTCACTTAACGAGCAAAGCTTGCTATAAATTTGTAACTCAGTTTACGAACAAGCTTTGCCGTACAAGCAAATACTCACTGCACACACTTCCGGTTCCGTACATCCACCGCGCTCTAGCCCGCTCTTGCAAAAAGCACAAACACACACAAACAGGAACAAACACACAGAAACACACACAAACACGCACGTTATGCTCACCTTACCTTCCGTTCCATAGCTGGTCTCATGGTTCTTGTATACTACAGGATGTGTATCGGTAACCATCGCGACGAGGGAGGAACTTTTGCTGTCAGCCGCTACTCAAAGACAGTGCACTGGCCAATCAGAGGCAAGCAGCTCTTGCCTTTGATGTCAGCGCTCTGGCATCGGTCGCGATGGTTTCCTGATACACATCTTGTACCGGCGAACTGCAAGAACCAGGAGGCTGGCGATGGAACGGAAGGTAAGGTGAGCATAATATGTGTATGAGCGTGTGTGTTCGTATGTGTTTGTGTGTGTTTGTGTGTGTATTTGTGCATGTGTGGAATGGCACAATAGGGGACCAGGATGGGACATTTAACAAGCTGTGGAATGAATTGTCTGAGCTTTCATTATTTGCTATGGGAAGTCTTGCTTTGCTAGACGAGTAACTTGGTTTACAACAACACTCCCAGAATAGATTGTTCTCGTTAACCAAGGTTCCACTGTATACACTGTTACATATTCCTCTTTTCTAATCTGATTTTCTGAAAGTTGATTTTGTGTTCTTTTTTTTATGTGATGAATGATGTGACATGATGAGTATGGCAGTCTTGCTTCAGTTTCATTTAATATCATTCAGTTTTAGAGATGACTCACTGACTTGTTTGGGAAAGTCCCGTAGGCATCTCTCTGACCTGCTCAGAGTGCAGAAAGGGGGAGCAGGTGATCACTGACCGTCACCTATTGTGACTGGTTCTCATAGCTATAAGGTTGAATGACAAGTCCAATGAGTTGAACCTATGAATTAACATGTTGAAACAGAAGAAATGAAAAATCATGGAGGCAGATTTTTTAGGGGAAAAAATATTTTACGACTCCCCATATGGTAACTAGACTAGTTTCCAGGATTGTTATCCCATTACATCTTTTTTTGAGTATAGGATTTATCAAGAAAGGCAGCCAGGGCTCCTTAAAGCAGTTTAGTAATTAGACAATTACAGCATCATGTGTCAGAGAGTTCCATAGTTTCACGGCTCTCAATGTAAAGAAGATTATGTGATTATGATTAAATCTTCAGGTATCACCTGGCACATGTCACATACATATGTTGGATCCCCTTCAGTATATGTTGCCATACCCCACCTAACGTTCTTTCCGGTATCTTTGGATATTCCTACAGCCTGGCTCCCAATACACAGATATCCTTGTCAAAGACCCAGATAAGGTCGAAACGTTGGATTTGGATTTTTCTGTGGTGCTGAATTGGAATAAAAATGTCACTTTTCACATCATTTATGAACCCAATTGGTCTGCTCCTATGCCAGAGGCCCCTCTGTTTGCAGTTATTGCATTGAGACCAATTGCAGTCTAAAGCGTGGTTTACACGCAACAACATCGCAAACAAGATGTCGTTGGGGTCATGGAATTTGTGATGCACATCCGGCCTCGTTAGCGACGTTGTTGCATTTGACACCGCAGGAACGACCGTTAACTATCAAAAATACACACCATATCGTTGATCGTTGTCCAGTCGTTCCTATCCCGATTATCGTTTCTGTTGCAGGACACAGGTTTTTAGTCATTCCTGCGGCAGCACACATTGCTACATGTGACACCGCAGGAACGAGGAATAACATCGTGCCTGTGGCCGCTCGCAATGAGGGAGGAAGGAGGTGGGCGGGATGTTCGTCCCGCTCATCTCCGCCCCTCCGCTTCTATTGGGCGGCCGCTTAGTGACGCCACTGTGACGCCGCATGAACCACCCCCTAGGAAAGGAGGCGGTTCGCCTGCCACAGTGACGTCGCTAGGCAGGTAAGTATAGTGTGACAGGTGTTCGCAATGTTGTGCGCCACGGGCAGCGATTTGCCCGTGATGCACAACCGACAAGGGCGGGTACCCTCGCTAGCGATATTGCTTGCGATATCGTTGCGTTTAAATGCCGCTTAACATATGTGGCCAATGAAAGAATTGTAGGCTAATTTCTTGCTTTTGCGATGAGTAATCATATATGTATCAATGACAGTGGAACCATCCCATTTAATATTTATGGGGCATGTTACGGTTGCTGCGAGCACTGGAGACTATGTCCAGATTTCTTGCTACTGCACATGTGCGAGCGCTGGAGACTAAGTCCAGATTTCTTGCTACTGCACATGTGCGAGCGCTGGAGACTAAGTCCAGATTTCTTGCTACTGCACATGTGCGAGCGCTGGAGACTAAGTCCAGATTTCTTGCTACTGCACATGTGCGAGCGCTGGAGACTAAGTCCAATCTTGGAGCCATTGCACATGTGCGAGTGACATCATCGCTGACACGAGGTCACATGTCTCTGACACCTTCTACGCCGATTGGTCGCTGGTCATGTGCTTGTGACGCCTTGCTCGGTGATAGGCCAGCATGACGTCACTCCTGTCGTTCTGGCAGCGGATTGGCTCTGGTGTCCTCCATCTTGGATGAGGCACAGAGTCTATATAAGACCCTGACACACGCCGCATGGTGCTCAGTCCTCTTGGTTCATGCATATGAGTAGACGCTCTGTGCGCGTTCCTCTAGGCATTCCTCTGTCTATGCTAGGTGAGCTCTACCGGCAGGGTAGCGTTCTTATACCTTACAGCTTCGGCTGCTGTCCGTATCCTTACCTCTTAGGGGAGCGGACATAGGCAGGTGCCTGAGGCACATGGTCTGGCTGGGCCTTGTGATTCTACTCGTAGGTGGACGTTGCCGTAGGGTAACGTTCCTTATACTGCGTCTGGCAGTTGTTCGTATCCTCGCACACTAGGGGAGCGAACAGAGGTAGGAGCTTTGTGCGGCTTACGCTGCTGTTCGTCTCTTTTGCACCACTAGAAGAGCGGACCTAGGCAGGTGCCATATCTAGTGGTTCGTGTCCTCGCACACTAGTGGAGCGAACGCAGGTAGGAGCTTTGTGCGGCTTACGCTGCTGTTCGTCTCTTTTGCACCACTAGAAGAGCGGACCTAGGTAGGTGCCATTTCGCACACATTGCCTTTGTCTCTGTGATTATTAACAGAGATCATTCCACACACCCTCCAAGTAAGGGAGGAATTGCTTTACTTACTTATTATATCCTTCTGTGAGTTAACAGAGGTATTGCACTCTGCCATAGTCTGCAGCAAAGTCTTTGCACGGTGGACCCTGACTGTCTGATACTCCTTTCGGTTATTATCAGACAGCCCCCCGTAACAGGGCAATGTACCAAGAGATCTTAAACTAACATTTAAGGGCATACTTTGACAAATACTGTGTATTCAACATAAAATAAGGCTGACAAATATTTATTGGAAAAAAAATGGCTGAACAAGTTATAGACGAATGAGAACAAGTTCTATCAATAAGACACAAAAAGTATTCCCATCGCAGATGACGAAAAGCTGGACTGTATCGTAAGACAAATCATTTATTTACTTTTCTCTTACATGAACATAGAGAGTTAAAGATTTTTTTTTTACATTAAGCAAGGAATTTGAGGAGAAAATTGAATTTTCAGTGAGCCAAGGAAATTTCAGTCTTTCAATATCACTAAGGAAACAAAACAGCCTTATCTGTGTTCCAATCTATGAGCAAACAGGAGAAAGTTCTCTCCATAACAGCATTCTGGATTATTTTTGCAAATGTAACTTTTAACCCTTTTCACTATTTTTGTATTTTATTCATATGGTTCTTAAGTTTTTATCTGTATTAGTTGCAGAAACATTTCTTACGAAATGAAAGGTGATCTGACCTTGTCAGAGTCAGTCTTCATCATTAAAATGTCTAAAGAAAACATCTAAAGCATAAGCAGAGTAAAAACATATATCTGGGGAGGTAGTGGTGAGCAAATTACAAATTCAAGGCATGAATACAAACAAACACATCCACTGCAGAATAAACATGGAGGCCATTCCTGTCCCCAGACAATTCCCTTTGTATTGCAAGTGATCGTCTATGCAAGAATAACAAAAGTAATATATAATACAATCCCAAACAGGGAGAAATATTGTGCCAGTCTTCTCTGGCTGTAAAATATGGTTGAACAGCACGGCAGCACATTTTCTATCACCCAATATCTGGAATGGTAGTACTATAGCAAGGAACAAAGGACTCTGTTATATTTAACACTTCCCTTGTCCGGTTATCTACTTTTATTAACTGCATCATTATCTTAGTCCCAATCCTATAGCCGCCATCGGTCCTGTTTTTCAGTGGACAATGGAGTAAACAAGTGAAATTTCACCAAAGTTATGAATGCATCTTCGGGAAAATGAATGAACTTGGCCACTTCATTTAACTAATCAAGTGATTTTATGGTATATTTTAACCCTAGAAAGCATACCTGGGGCCTCGCAGGCCTCCTAGGTTACTTGTTTTCTATGGTTGATTTCAATGGTTGCACGTTCTAGGGTTAAATAGATTGTCCATTGATGACCTAGATTTTACAATCTATCAGGTGTCCCCGATGCCACCAGAGATACTCAGTTCCAGAGCTGAACAGCACAGCTCTATCAACAGAATAGTCACCATGGCCAGATACTTCAAATCTGCCCCCTATTGGTTCGAAATTGGAGGTGGATGTGCATTATCCAGCCAAGGCCACTATACAGTTGATGGAGCAGTGCAGCCATGCAATGGATTAGTTTTGGCTGCCAGCGGCACCAGGATTAGCTGATAGACGGGGATGCTGGGTGTTGCACCCCACCGATCACACATTGATGACCTATTATAAGGATAGATCATCAATGTTAGGCTACGGACACACGGGCATTTAGCATCTGATGCAAGAGCATCAGATGCATTATGCTTATGACCCTCAACTTCTACTCTGCTGCGAGTGTAAGCCTACTGTCATGCCACTGTGCTGTGATCCTGTGATCTATACATAGCTGCGGAGAAGTGGGAGGGACTAATCTCTCTATCTCCTCCATTATCAGTTGATGCTTATATCGAACTACACTCCATTGTAATGCGAATACAATAGGTTGTTTCTCTTGCACCCAAAGACTTGTATGGGTTTGAGTTAAAACGATTTTGGTTTCCACCCGTAGCATGCTACAATTGTTTTCTCGGTCCGATTAGGGCTGAGAAAAAAATTGCGGCCCCATAGAATAACATTGGTTCAAATAGAATGTGATTATTTTATTGCATTCCACTTGCTCCATTTTACTCACCGCGTGTCCTTAGCTTAGCCTTAAAGTTTTGTTAAACCCACTAAATAATTATAGTTCCCCTACAGAAATATTTTCTGTAGACTACACATCTCTCCTGTTCACAAAATTGCTGCTGGTGGAGTAGAATGGGAGCAGATGTGACCATCAGGCACCTCCAAATGAAAAACACCACTCAATTGAAATCACTCTATTAGGGGAAGATACTGGACGAGTCAAAACATTTTTTGAACATTCTGTCATGACATTTTGAACATTTAAGTATCTTACTTTGTATTTTCATTATGTCTCGATTATGGAAACTAAGAATCAGCCCATAAATCTTATCTTATAAAAGGTAAAGAAAAATTCACAATACAGCGCAAGACGCCATTTTAATAAATATGTAATCATGATTTTTTTTTCATGTAAGATTTGATAAAGGTTGAACTGACAAAATAGTTCGCTACAAATTGAAAGAGCATGTCAACTACTCTTCTGAATCACCATGTTTGCCTCCATTAAAATAACATTTATACTCACCTGTATTACCATTGCTGTTCTAGCAGTGTCAGGACTTGCTCTCCTGGGGCTCACATGACGTTACATCATGTGAGCCCTGTGCCAAATCAGTGTGTGCCAAATCAGTGTTTGCTTCATTGCAAATGCCTTAGAATGTATCAAACATCAATTGGAAGTAAGAAGCCAGCCGCAGCTGTGACTACCTCTTGAAGGCAAGGGCAGTGAAATCAGCACAGATTGAACACAGGGCTCACATGATGTAACAACGTCACATGAACCCCAGGATTGCAATTGCCGACATTGTTGGAATGGCACCGGCACCAGATTGAGAAGGGGTTCTCCTTGATCTCTTTAAAGCTAGTGTTGCTTGTTTTAAGAGTTCACATTTGATATGGATTTGGATGACAAGAACAGCACCACTGTTGTCAATAGGTTGAACCTGCAGCTCACTTGATTGGGGTAGAACTGTCAAGCAAGATTGGACAAAGCCAAAACACAAAGTCACTATTTTTCTGAAAAGTAAAATAAAACATATTTTAAAGTAAATGTCCATTACCTAATTGATTCATTTTTCTGACATATGACCGTAAATCTTGGTTAAAGTCTTATAAACGCCAAACTCCTGGCTGCCTGCAGTGGCCACTAGATAGAGCTAGAAAGCTGACTGCATACTGTACTACAATCTCTATTTGGATGGGGGTTTTTTTCAGGATTTTTAAACTAATGACATACTATGTCTTTAGGAGAGTTCTTCGGAATTAAATTACTGGGGGTCTTCAATAGTATGGCAAGCTCTCGCCCATACAACTGAATCGGAGAAAGTTGGCAGTACCAATCACAGCCTCAATATATTGTATGGACTTTTGTACCTGCCAGGTCTCCGCAGTCCCAAGAATAAGATGATTAGTGGAGATGAGGGGAGCTAACCCTCCCCTGTTCTGATACTGATAACAATTTCTAATGATAGATAGTGGTTAACTTCTACTACATCACCTGAACACAATACCATGCATTTCTCCTTTGCAGTCATTGTTTTCTTAGTAGAGCTCCATTAAAATTGCATTTCTCCATCATATCTCCACTAAGACTTGTGCTGGCCGGCAAGTAATAGCAAGTAACAATTCTCACAGTTACTTCGAAATAAGAGAAACTACCTCTAGTCCTTATGTTGCTAAAAGCAATAAGTCATTCTTGTAATGGTGATGAAATAACAATTATTATTTTACTTCCCTGAAAAATTCACTCACCACAAAAGGGGAGAAAAGCTGAGAGCACTAAACAAATCTGAAATGTGGCAAAGTGCTTTTCGACTCTATATTATCAAGAACTATTAATGGAGCTAAAATTAGAAGCCCATACTCCCGTGCCCGAGAGCATCGGATTCAAGCCCATATTAAATCAGGAACACTGAGATAACTTCTAATTTCTTGTGGAATTTTTTTCTTTCCCTCACACGCACTAGAAAATGGAGATTTCGTCTTTTGCTCTGTTAATAAAATCCTATATAACATAGGCTCTTCCACATGGAGAAAAAGAGCACTTTGATGTAAAGTTTAATCAGAAAATGAAGTTATATTAAACTAATGAAATAATGTCCAGCTCTTAAAAAAGTAATACTTTCCTAATTATATGTGGTCACCATATTCCGATTTTTTGGGTTTCAACAGTTTAATTTCATTTAAGTTAGCTACGATATACATTAGATATATCTATATATATATATATATATATATATATATATATTACACACATATATAGATAGCTGATGGCTCAGTGATAGCTTATTTTTTGTGTCTTGAGCTGATGTTTTTAACGGTACTATTTTTGCACAGATGCTACGTTTTGATCGCCTGTTATTGCATTTTGCATACAATTTGTGGCGACCAAAAAAACGTAATTTTGGTGTTTGGAATCTTTTTGCTGTTACGCTGCTTACTGATCAGGTTAATTGAGTTTATATTTTGATAGATCTGGCAATTCTGAACTTGGCAATACCAAATATGTGTATATTTTTTACTTTTTTAACCCTTTAATTGTCAATGGGGCGAAAAGGGGGTGATGTAAACTTAGATTTTTTGTTTGTTTGGTTTTTTAATTTTTCCAAATTTTTTTTTACTTTTTATGTTTTTACTTTACTAGTCTCCCTAGAGGGCTATAAGAATTAGCTGTCTGATCACTCTTCCATATTTGCTGATCATAGCTACACTGCTGCGAACACCAGATATGCTCATGTCCTATCTCACACAGCTCTTGGCCGGGTAAGATAGGAAGTGAGTCATGTGAGAGACATCACATGACCCTGTGCTACCATGACAAGCATCGGATCAATGTGATCACATCACGTGACTTCCGGTGTCAGGGAGAGAGAAAATGGAACACCGCAACCACTATTATAATGCTGCTATGAAAGTTTCACAGCGACATTTAAGGGGTTAACAGGTACGGCAGATCATGGATCTGCTTGTACCTGGTAGGCACAGATATCAGCTGTGTAAATCAGCTGACATGTGCGTGGATCCCCCCGGTTGCCCGCCACTGTCGGGGGTGGGATTAACACTATGACTTCTAGGACGTAATTTTACGGCCCGTGGTCGTTAAGCTGTTACACATGGGAGCCTTTGGTTGATGCACAGCTGATGGATGGAATGAAGGCACCCATGCATCCATTAAACATGTACATTTTTTTTTCTTATCATGTCAAGATTTATTGCAATTAGAAATAAAATAGATCAGTAATTTGCCAATTTCACATTCTTGACGGTAATCACATTCTCAGGGCTCCGCCACACATCCGTGAAACACGTGCGTGTTTGGTCCGTTTCCGTGTATACTGGAGACACGGCCAAACGTGCACCAATGTTACTATATCTCAGCGGTTACAATTGCGTTTTTGGTTATGTCCGTGAGTCCGTCTCCGTGATGCATTTTGTGGGCCATGTCAAACGCCAGCATGTCCGTTTTATTCACGCAACACGCAGCACGGACCCAATGAAAGTCAATGGGTCTGTGCGCACGTCCGAGTGACAAGGACGCATCTCTGTTTGTTCCCTGTATGTTTTGTGTTTTTTTCATGTGATGTCAGTCTTTTTTCTTTTTATGTTTCGTTCTCTCCCTCAGTCCGTCAGTCGGTCTCTATGTCTGTCTGTCCCTCTAGCTCTCTGTCAAAACACTGTGGAAAAGGAGCGCAATAGGGTCTTACCCGACAAACAAATGGGGTATGATTCACAGAGGTTACTCACCAAGTGTAGTTGTGAAAGTCACAACCACTATGCAGGCATATGGATTGGGTCAAAGGCAGCAGTCATCCCAGTGATGAATAGTGTAGATGAGGAGATGGATGTTTAAAAACCGCGCCAAAGACCACTAGTGCAGGAGATGGATTTAACGTGACTTTATTCCATATTCAGGTCTACGCGTTTCAGGAGCGTCCGCTCCCTTCCTCAGGACAATACAGGCACAAGCAACATCAAAATCAGCAGTCAAAGAATGAACCGAAAACTTTATACCTTCCGGTGTGACGTCATTAGTACGCCCACTTGACCCAGAAAAGAAAAAAATCGGCGGGAATTGCATACATTCATTGAGTAAAACAGTAACATGATTTCAATGCAAAAAACGCTTTTCCTTGTCACAAACATATCTATTAAAATTGTCATTAAAAAACCAGATGAAATAAAAAAAAGGAAAAGGAAAGGAAATTGGAGTCCCGTGTATTTGTGACAGTGAAAAAATAATATATAATTGTATACTTGTGTGTGGAGAACAGACCAAGCAATGAATCAGAAGAGAACCTGCAAGACATCGGATTCATATGTGTGAAGAATGTGACAGGGGATTAGACCATTAAACCATACCGAACAGGTAGCGGTATATATAAAGAAACCCGCTCCTGCGACACCAAACATCAAAAAATGAGTGCTATATACATCCTTCATAGAGTACAAGAAGTAGAGAACTGCACTTCTCAGAGCGGGTGAGGTCGTGAAAGTTCAGACCGTGGGAAAAAAACTTATACGCATGCGGGAAAAAGGTAAGAAGCAAGATAGAATTGTGAGGTCGAGAAAGTTCAAAGCGTGGGAAAAACACAGCTGCGCATGCGGAAGGAAATGAAAGGATTTACCAGTGATAGATATACAAAGGGAAATATTACTGAATAAGAAAAAATGTGCGAAAAAATCAGGAAAACAATAAATATATATCAGAAACCAAAACTCACATTGAATTATAAAGAATAAAAAATGATAATTACAAATATATATAATATTAATATCTAATAAATAATTCTTGTGATCATTAAAATTACACAATCTACATAAAAATAACCAAAACAATAACCAATAGTAATTTAATACAATGCTAAAATATGAGGTAAGACCTGAAGATGAACTATAAAAATGCAACAAACAGTATTTAAAACCAACAATTAAAACTGCACGTTAATCAATTTTCATAATACCCTAATGTATGAGCCTAACCGATAACGGATATATGAAAAAATTTTAATAATAAAATAAATAATTGTTAATACGTATAAGGATATCTATATATATATGATGTGTAGCACAATTTAAAAGGGATATAAACATATATATATAGATATATATATAAACACATATATATGAAAATTAAAAATACATTTTTATAAAATCAAACAGGCAAGAACCCCTAGTGAAAAAGATCAGTTACCTCATTCAACCCCGACGGTTTAAGGGTGTTTAACTTATAGATCCAATACGTTTCCTTTTTATTAAGTAATTCATTCCGATTCGGGGTATGTAGAGGTATCTGCTCAATAGGAGTAACTTTAAGACAACATTTTTTATCATGAACCATGGTCATATGCCTGGATAGACCATGGAACATAAACCCAATTTTTACATTGTGCCTATGTGAATTCATTCGATTATGCAGGGCTTGCGTGGTCCTGCCCACATAACGCATATCACAGTCACACTCAATAAGGTAAACAACAAATTCGGATTGACAAGTGAGATGACTCTTAATAGTGAACTCAGTGCCTCCTGGATACAAACCAAAAACCTCCCTTCTATGCTGTATGGATCTGCAACAAAGGCAGTTTTTCATACCGCATCTAAAAACTCCAACAGGTTTATCAATTAAAGGTATATGTGAAAAGTTCCTCAATCTACTAGGGGCTAACTGGTTTTTTAGACTAGAAGCCCTCCTAAAAGTGATCCCAGGTTTCTTTGGAAGAACCTCCTTCAAAAAAGGATCATTAAGAAGAATGTTCCAGTGCCCTTGAATTACATTTTTTATGGCAACATTATCCCTACTATAAGTCGTCAAGAAATTTAGAGAAAAATTTGACTCATTCTTAATGCTATTTTTTATCATAGATTCGTTCTTTTTACCTTTAATTAGTTCCACCTGTTGGGATTTTAAGTTCTCTTTATATGCTCTTTTGATCACAGAATGTGGATATTTTTTATTTAAAAATCTGTCCTTTAGGACCCCTGCCTGTTCAATAAAATCTTTATTAAGGGTACAATTCCTGCGTATCCTCTGATATTGATTTCTGGGCACATTTAACAGCCACTTACAATAGTGATCACTAGTGAAATCAATATACCCATTGCTATCCACCTTTTTGAAGAACGTTTTGGTCACAATGGTACCCTCCTCATGCTTAATAGTGAGGTCCAAAAAATCTATAGTTTTTTCGTCCACTGTGGGTGAAAACGTGAGACCCCAATTATTATTCTTTATATGTTCCAGAAAAGGGGTTAAACTATTTTCTGAGTCATCCCAAATCATGAATAAATCATCAATATATCTTTTATAGATGATAATATGTTTAAAAAATGTTGAAGAATATATATACTGCAACTCAAATAATCCCATGAATAAATTAGCGAACGTGGGTGCCACCTTCGAACCCATCGCCACCCCACGTCGCTGGCGATACAATACATCCTGGAAGGTAAAAAAATTATTCACCAAAATAAACTCCATGCCCTCTAAAATGAAGTTTTTTTGCACCTCTGGTAGGCGATCATCAACCTCCAGAAATTGCTGAAATACCTCGAGGCCCAAATCATGTAATATGTTTGTGTATAATGCCGCAATATCCATTGAAACAAACCGAAAAGACTCCTTCCATTCAATATCCTTAATGATATTAATAAGGTGGGTGGAATCACGCAAAAAACTTTTTAATCTGACCACATGTATACCCATTATCTGGTCTATGTAAGCCGCTAGGTTCTCGGTTAGTGAACCAATACCCGAAATAATAGGTCTCCCCGGAGGATTATCAAGAGATTTGTGTATTTTAGGTAGATGGTAATAAAATGCTATCTTGGGATCTTTAACCTCCAGGAATTTTATTTCATCTTTATTGAGTATCCCTCTCTGTGTTGCATCTTTTATCATGGTATAATACTTTTTAAGGGAAAGATTATACTGAGTCATCTCCACCACTTCGTAATGAGCAGGGTTTGAAAGATTCCTCAGTGCCTCAGACAAATATGTCTCTTTATTTTGTATGACTATACCCCCCCCCTTATCTGCATTTCTAATGATTATGGATGAGTTATTTTTTAGACCTAAGAGGGCCGCCCTCTCCTCCTTATTCAAATTAGACTTAAAAGGTGCTTTATTAAGCGCAAGTTTCTTGAAATCTTCAAGGACTAAATCATAATACGTTTTTATATGGTGTCCCTTACTCTGAAGGGGATAAAAGTTAGATTTAACCTTGCAGTCAGTGTGGAAGAATTCATCCACAGGTGAGGCCATCACCTGTGGATTGTACTTATTAATTTGAAAATGGCGAGTGAGAGTCAATTTTCTAATAAATTTTTGTAGATCAATATATATCTCAAAATCATTTGAATTTTTTGTCGGGCAAAAGGACAGTCCCTTACCCAATACATCCAATTCTCCTTTTGTTAGGATATGACTGGACAAATTAAAAATGCCCTTGTTAGTGGGGTCTATTGTGGACCTCTTCTCTCTTTTTTGTTTGACCCTAAGGCCAGCCCTGGTTCCTCGGTAATGTTTTTTCTTTTTCCCACTCGCGGTGTAAGGAAGTGTAAAATCTGAGGTTGGAAACTCCTGGCCCCCGGTAAAAAAGGAACGCATTTGTCCCCCTCACGAGTATTGTCAATAGTGACAATACCTTTTGTAGAGTCATCAACAATTGTGGCCGTGGATACCACTAAAGTGGGCATCTCCAGCGGACCCTGATCGGGAGGTAGTGGAATGTATTCATCATGTATTGACAAATCCAATAAGTCCAATACATCTTTATCAATCGTGTCTTCTTCAGTGACTGATGTATTAGCTTTTTCACGTTCTGCTTCTAAATCTCTATTTTTCCGTATTCTCTCTATTTGTAACCTGAGGGCTTCCAATTGTTTCCTAGTGTCCGTGAAATCTCTGGGGTTATTATCAGAAACTACAGAGGAAACAGGGTCTACACGAGCTGATGTGATCTGTTTGGGACTAGGGATAATAATGGGATCACTGCCAGGGATTACAGTGAAAACCTCATCCGTTGTGGTAGGTAGGGGGGATTCAGAATTAAGACAACCCGTGGGATTGGGGTGGGGAGGACAGTTTGTCTGACCCTCATCACCAATACCAATGCTATTATTTCTGGTAGACACATTAGAATTTTTCCTATGGAATTTGCTATTAAAAAAATTCCTGTGCTGGCTATTAAGTCTAGGTCTATGGTTAAAAGACGTCCTTTGTATTACCTTATCAGAAGGTTCTGAACTTTTTTTGTCAGTAACCATATCTTGTCTATCCCGTTGTAATTTTTTAGATTTACGGAATATAGTGTCCTGTTCTAATTGGATTAACCTGGTATTAATATCAGAATTATGGATTTTATATTCCGGATGTAAATCAAATTTGTTCAACTCTTTATACAAATCATTAATATTATTAGTTGCTTCATCCGCAATAGTAATTCTTTTCTTGTGTAAGCACTGTAACATGCTCTGCATACAATTAGAAAGAATACCATCCCATTCTGCCGTGAAAACCAAATCAGACGGAAAAGGAGAGTCATGTTTAATTCTTAAGCCCCTAGGGCACAGTTTCTCCTCCATATAAATCATGAGGAATCTGGCATCCAAACCAAATCTAAGTTCCTCTTTCAATAAATCTTCCAATCGATGAAACAATTTTATCATGCATGCAGTGTCCTCCTCAGAATATATATTCGGTAAATCAAGATCCCAATTGGTTCTCCGAACCACGGGTGCACCTACTGTTTGTAGAATCAATTTTTCTCTAGAGGAAAGTCGGTTGTTAAAATATTCCATCTTAGGTGAAAAACGACCCTCTGCTGCTGAATCCACACACAGAAGAAACTGGTCACGCCAGATCCAAGAAACACGTGCAAAACACTGTGGAAAAGGAGCGCAATAGGGTCTTACCCGACAAACAAATGGGGTATGATGGGTTACAGAGGTTACCCGCGGCCACCGCTGGATCCAGCGGTGGCCGCGAGTTACCTGACTGACAGCAGCTGATCGCGCTACTCATCTCATTAGCTGCATGGAGGTGACCGGAGCGGCGGTGTCTTCTGCAGCTCCTGTCACCTCCATGCAGCAGAGCTGGACGCGACGCTGGAGGACTGTGGAGTACGCCGGACATGGAGGGTTTGCGGGGGTTAATAAATTGGTAATGAGGGAATTTGTTTGTGTTTTTTATTTCTAATAAAGGATTTTTTCAGGTGTGTGTGTGTTTTTTTTACTGTAACTTACAGATTAATCATGGAAGGTGTCTCATAGACGCCTGACATGATTAATCTAGGACTTATTGGCAGCTATGGGCTGCCAATAACTCCTTATTACCCCGATTTGCCAACGCACCAGGGTAAATCGGGAAGAGCCGGGTACAGCCCCAGAACTGTCGCATATAATGTATGCGGAAATTCTGGGCGGCTGCTGACTGATATTGTTAGGGTGGGGGGCCCCCCATAACGTGGAGCTCCCCATCCTGAGAGTACCAGCCTTCAGCCGTATGGCTTTATCTGGCTGGTATTAAAATGGGGGGGACCGCACGCCGGTTTTTTTAATTATTTATTTATTTATTTTAATGCACAGTATAGACACGCCCACCGGCTGCTGTGATTGGGTGCAGTGTGACACCTGTCACTCAGCGTGGTGGGCGTGTCTCACTGCAACCAATCACAGCCACCGGTGGGCGGGGAAAGCAGGGAATACGAGATTGATTAATGGGCGGCCGGTTTTTTCAAATTAGAAAAAGCCGCCGGAACAGTGTGAATGCCGTGCAGCGCCGGTGATCGGGGAACGGTGAGTATGAGAGAGGGGGGGACACTTCAGTCACTCGGGGGATTAGTGGTCACCGGTGAATCCTTCACAGGTGACCGCTAATCAGTACACAGCACAAAGACAGAGCCGCAGCATGACAATGAACTCGGGTGAAGTTCAACCGAGTTCATTCTCATCCCGCTACTCTGTCTTCCGACATGTAGTAACGACATTTTGCATCACACACATACATTTCACATGGACAACACATACACATGTCAGTTATTTCACTCACGCACACACGGACATTCCACACGCACATACGGCTAGCATACGGGATACACACGCAGGCCACACATACCATAAAAACGGACCTAAAAAACGGAAAACGGACCCGAAAAACGGCCCGTTTTACACGGACGTGGTTTTCACGGATGTGTGGCGGAGCCCTCAAATGTATAGTTTACACTGAAAGGCCTTAAAACATCAAATGTGATCAGTTGAAGGCATTTCCTCTGGGTTCTCCGGTTTCCTCCCACATTTCAAAAACATACTGATATGGAATTTAGATTGTGAGCCCCAAAGGGGACAAAGATGATGATGTCGGTAAAGTGAGGTGGAATTAATGGCATTATATAATTGAGCTAAATAAATAATTAAGATCAGGGGAACATGCTTTGGACACTGTTAAAACATACCCTTAATGATTTGGGCTCAGTCTGTCCCTGTATGAGAGAGTTAAGGGTAGCTGAATCTTTCACAAACCATTGTCTATAGAAGTTGTCCCTCAATTTATCTTTATCAGTTAACAGCCGCTCTGTAACTTGCCACCTACTATATGTACCACAAATTATATCTGTTTATGTTTTACGCTTATTAAAGTGGCTTTTGTGCCAAGGACGTTTTTTAGCATTTTCACAAATTATGTTATAGACATCCGACTATGACAATAAATATAACCAGGCACTCAGAAGGTATGCATGAAAATGCTTTATTTATATGAGTCAGCCAAATCCACTAGGTGAAGACGTTTCGATCGTATAATGAACCTTCCTTAGTACAAAACAAAACAATACAATACAATACAAAATACAATACAATAAATAAAATAAATAACTAAAATGCAATACAATACAAAACAATATATCACTGTAACAGGTACATCTAAACAAAAATATACATATCGTAACAGGAAATACATATGAAAGAGAGACAATACATAATATATACAGTACTATTTATAATCTACAATTATTATAGAAAATAGGGGGAAAATGAAGAGAGTGAAAAATGAAAAAAGGGGGAGAGACACAAAAGGGGACAGGAAGGAAGGAATACTAATTCAAAAATAAAGAAAAAGAGACTACATGGGACTTAAAAGAAAGAACACACAAGGCACATAGAAATACAGGATGCAGGGATAAAATACCAACTAGAAAAAGAAAAGAAAAAATAAAAGGAAACAAATAAAAAGAAAAAAAAAAGAAAAAACACTGCACATAGTATAATTATGTATTGTACTGAACTTGGCTGCCTCATATAAAGTATTTTGACGTGTACCTTCGGAGTGCCTGGTTGTATTTATTATCACTGCAGTTTAGATCTTACAGGGCACCTACAAAGGTCCAGAAGTTCCATGCATTACCTACGATAGACAACTGGCTCACATGGGTTCTTCTTCTTGGAGCATAAACATAATGGGAAAATAGTGGCCGCTGACTTCTGTTCTGTGAGGTGAAGTGGCTGATATAGCTATCATGATGATCTATGCCAAGAAAACCACTTCAGCTACATTTCTGTAACCAGCCACTTTGGTAGCAGGTTTATGTTTACCAGTCTTTTACTACAGTACCTTATGCTCCCTGAGAAAGAGCTGCTAATACGCAGTGAAATGTGCATTGGGGCTCCCCCTCATTCCTGTGCTGTGGCCTCACATCTTTACCTCCAACCTCTCAGGTATACATATGCTTACTAAATTTCATACACTGAGGTTGTCCATGTAATAGATTGTTTGGGTGTACTTGGTTACTTTTGGACCTGTGTCCATTACTGAGGGTTAGAGACATGGGTTTTATTTAACGCTATCTTTGGGACATTTATGCTTGACTATACAGCTATATCTCTATCCCTATGTCTATATATTGACATATTGTC
The DNA here is from genome assembly GCF_048569485.1 of Anomaloglossus baeobatrachus. Classification (NCBI taxonomy): domain Eukaryota; kingdom Metazoa; phylum Chordata; class Amphibia; order Anura; family Aromobatidae; genus Anomaloglossus; species Anomaloglossus baeobatrachus. The sequence goes on along the minus strand of NC_134356.1, from coordinate 539,252,739 downwards.
TTTTGCAATCAAAGCTTTTTACTTGCCATGGTTAAGCCACTTTGGGGAGGGGACTCATCAATTTTGAAAGACTCCTGTGTATTGTATATTTTTTTCCTTATCCTCTGCTTTTGTCTGTTTTCTTTATCCATGTACTTTTGCATATTATTGTATATTTTCGTTTTTTTTCTATACAATGTATATACACTTTCTCCAAGCTGTATAGGCTTGAGAGCCAACTACCAATTAAGTAAATCAGGGGATGTGCATCTCTGTAATGAGGAGGGGTGTGGTGTAATGACATCAACACCCTATATAAGGTGTGCTTAATTATTAGGCAACTTCCTTTCCTTTAGGAAAATGGGTCAGAAGAGAGATTTGATGGGCTCTGAAAAGTCCAAATAGCCAACAGGGTCGCAAGAACCATGTTCGGCAAAAAAGGCACGAAATAACTGCCCATGAATTGAAGAAAATCAAGCGTGAAGCTGCCAAGATGCCATTTGCCACCAGTTTGTCCATATTACAGAGCTACAATGTTACTAGAGTATTAAAAAGCACAATGTGTGAAATACTCAGGGACATGGCCAAGGTAAGGAAGGCTGAATAACGACCAACTTTAAACAAGAAACATAAGATAAAACATCAAGACTGGGCCAAGAAATATCTTAAGACTGATTTTTCAAAGGATTTATGGACTGATGAAATGAGAGTGACTCTTGATGGGCCAGTTGGATCAGTAAAGGGCAGAGAGCTCCACTCTGACTCAGACGCCAGCAAGGTGAAGGTGGGGTACTGGTTTGGGCTGGTATCATAAAAGATGAACTTGTGGGACTTTGTTGGGTTGAGGATGGAGTGAAGCTCAACTCCCAGACCTACTGCCAGTTTCTGGAAGACAACTTCTTCAAGCAGTGGTACAGAAAGAAGTCGGTATTGTTCAAGAAAAACATGATTTTCATGCAGGACAATGCTCCATCACATGCATCCAACTACTCCACAGCGTCGCTGGCCAGTAAAGGTCTAAAAGATGAAAAAATAATGACATAGCCCCCTTGTTCACCTGATCTGAACCCCATAGAGAACATGTGATCTCTCATAAAATGTAACATATAAAGAGAGGGAAAACAGTACACCTCTCGCAACAGTGTCTGGGAGGCTGTGGTGGCTGCTGCACGCAATGTGATCGTAAACAGATCAAGCAACTGACAGAACCTATGGATGGTAGGCTGTTGAGTGTCATCATAAAGAAAGGTGGCTATATTGGTCTCTAATTTTTCAGGGTTTTGTTTTTGCATGTCAGAAATGTTCATTTCTAAATTTTGTGCAGTTATATTGGTTTACCTGGTGAAAATAAACAAGGGAGATGGGAGATATATATTTTTTTTATTAAGTTACCTAATACTTCTGCACTGTAATAGTTACCTGCACAAACAGATAGCCAAATCTAAAAAAAAAAAACACTCCAACTTCCAAAAGTATTAGTCTTTGATATTTAGGAGTCTTTTGGGTTGATTGAGAACATAGTTGTTGATCAATAATAAAAATAATCCTCTAAAATACAACTTGCCTAATAATTCTGCACACGGTGTATATCAATTGTTTCATAAAGATTTATACTTTTTTACATTATTTGTATATTTTAGAGGGCCATCGCTCTTTCTTCCTCCTTTTTTCATTTAATCATGAGTTTTGTTTTGCCCTACCTTTGGGCCTTAAGGCTACTTTACACACTGCGATATCGGTCCCGATATCGCTAGTGTGGGTACCCGCCCCCATCTGTTGCGCGACACGGGCAAATCGCTGCCCGTGCCGCACAACATCGCCCAGAGCTATCACACATACTTACCTGTCCGGCGACGTCGCTGTGACCGGCGAACCACCTCCTTTCTAAGGGGGTGGTCCGTGCGGCGTCACAGCGACGTCACTGAAGCGTCACTGAACCGCCGCCCAATAGCAGCGGAGGGGCGGAGATGAGCGGGATGTAACATCCCGCCCACCTCCTTCCTTCTGCATAGCAGCCGGAAGGCAGGTAAGGAGAGCTTCCTCGTTCCTGCGGCGTCACATGCAGCGATGTGTGCTGCCGCAGGAACGAGGAACAACTTCGTTACTGCTGCAGTAACGATTTTTAAGAATGGACCCCCATGTCGCCGATTAGCGATTTTGCACGTTTTTGCAATGATGCAAAATCGCTTATCGGTGTTACACGCAACGGCATCGCTAATGCGGCCGGATGTGCGTCACGAATTCCGTGACCCCAACGACTCCGCATTAGCGATGTCGCAGCGTGTAAAGCCCCCTTTAGGGTCACCATGTTGAGAACCCTATGTGTTTTCTATTAATATTATGACTTTTTAGATGTTATTTATCCTTTTTGAGCTCCAGTTATGCTTTATTCTCTCTCACATTGGAATATACTAGTTAGATGTCTGCAAACAGCTTTCATGCTATGCCGGCAAATGGGATATTCAGGTTTTTACATTCTTGCCAGGCCTTTTTTTTTTTCTTGGAAATTGGTAAGTACAGATATTTCACATTCATGCAAACAATCACTGCCAATGCCGCCACCTGTTCTTTATGCCACCCCGGTAGGCAGCAGCCCCAATGTGCAACCTGATGCTTTTTTAAGCATGTGCGGCTCAGCACTTGTATTTTTCCCAAATGAACCAAACAATCCCAGCAATTATAAACAGACTAAATTGCTGGCACCCCAAACTGGACTTCTCTAGATGAAATTCTATAAACGACAATAAAGGCTCCATCACACTTCAGATTAATTTGCAGAAATGGAGCGGTGCTTATGTTCTATCCACATGAAGCGGGCATTATATACACATGAAATGAACATAAGCACAGGATGCATTTTCTTTAAATTGAATCCGCTCATCCTGCATTCTCGGGATATTTACTCATATGTACCTTGGCCAATGGAAAGAAAACACTTGCTGAAGGGTATTCTGTAGGGCAGGAAAATTTTCCAAAGCAATGTGCATCTGTATTGTAGTTTAAACACCACATATACATTTTCAGAGCCGCCAGCAACATGTTAACCATTCACTTTTTTCAGGTCTCAGACTTTTCACATCGTCAGGTATCCTGAGTGACAGTTTTAGATAGATAGAGATGTCTTAAATATTTTAATGCAATTTCCGATAATGTAAAAAAAAAAAAGACTCCACTGAGCAGACAACTAGTGTTGGGTAGCTGTGTAATGTTCCTACAAAACTTTGCAATGTAAAAAACCTGACATATAGCGTAAAAAAAGAATATGTGCAATATGAAGCCATGATTTGCTTCTAAGGTCCTTAATCTGAATTATGGTAAAAACCCTGGAGTATTTTGCTAAATGTCTGAAACCACAATCAGCTATGGGAGTCTAAAGGTACTTTACACGCTGAGATATCACTACTGATATATCGTCGGGGTCACATCGCTAGTAACGCACATTCGCTGCTGGTAGCAACATTGCAGCGTGTTACACCAAGGAGCGATGATCAACGATCGCAAAAACGGTGATCGTTGAAACGTCGCTCCTTTCCTTTATATCGCTGCTGCCACAGGTCCGATGTTGTTCGTTGTTCCTGCTGCATCACACATCGCTATGTGTGACACTGCAGGAACGACGAACATCTCCTTACCTGCCTCCACCGGCAATGCGGAAGGAAGGCGGTGGGCAGGATGTTGCATCCCGCTCATCTCCGCTCCTCCGCTTCTATTGGCTGGCCACTTAGTGATGCCGCAGTGACGTCGCTATGATGCCGAACGCACCTCCCCCTTGAGGGAGGGATTGTTCGGTGGTCATGGCGGCGTCACTGACAAGGTATGTGCATGTGACGCTGCCATAGTGATAATGTTCGCTACGGCAGCGATCACAAAATGTCGCACAAACGACGGGGGCGGCTGCTATCGCGCTCGACATTGCTAGCAATCTTTAGCGATGTCGCAACGTGTAAAGCACCCTTAAAGGTAGATGTCTGTATACCTGGTATTCTGCAGAAGAGACATATCCTCTGGGCTGTAGGGCAGATAAGTGGATATTACAGTGATTCAGGACAGAAAACGGGTTAATAACACCATCCCTGGTAGTCCAGTGCAGTCAGGGGAAAAACACTTTGGAAATCTGGAGCAAAGTATACAGTAGGTAAATGCTTAAATTTTGATCTAAGGCAGATGTACATATTTTTAATTTTATAAGATGCACTGGATTATAAGACGCACCCCAAATTTGAAGGAGGAAATAGGAAAAAATAGTTTTTACTGTTAAAATTAAGGGTCCATCTCATTTTCCTAGTGCCTTTTATATTCACTCATCAGTGGGGTGTGGCGGTGGTAGAGCCGCTCAGGAAGGTAACAGGAGGCAGGGTAGGCAATGCAGCAGGCTCAGAGGAGAGGGGTTTTTGGCTCAAGATTGTCAGTTTTCGGAGGTAGGGAGATACTGCGGGCTTGTGGGGTGCCATGGTGGTGGGTACCATTGATATACCGGCGGGCTCGGAAGAGGGGTGTTGTGGCTCAAGAGGGTCAGTTTGTGGAGGGTCAACGATACTATGTGTTCATGGGGTATTGCAGCGGTGACCACCATTGATCTGCCAGCGGACTGCAGGCTACATTGAATCGCTGGCCTTTGATGCAATGGACTTCAAGAAAATTGTCGTGGAGGCAGCACATGTGCAGATTGGCCTCTGTGTCCATTTTTTTGAAGTCCATCGTGTCAACCGCCGGCAATTCAAAGCAGCCCGCAGATCAAAGGCGCCCTCCAGCGTGACATCCCACGAACCAACAGTATCGCCGACCCTCCACTACCACACACTGACCCTCTTGAGCTGCTCCACTGCAGTGACACCCCCTTCGAGCACTCCTTATCACTGACCTTGCGCCACCACTGCAGCTCCGGTAAGCCATACGCGGTTTGTAAGACGCACTCCGATTTTCTCCCAGTTTTTGGGGAAAAGGATGTCTTACAAACTGGAAAATGCAGTAAATACTTCTGCCCCAAAATGACAAAATCATTGTAGGACTGATACTTTATTGTCTAACCAGAAAAAAATGTATTTGCAGCTTTCAGAGCACAAAGGTCCCTTCATAAGGCAGAGCAAGGGTTAATACCAAAAAGAGCAGTGAATATGTTAGACAATCCCTGTAATAGAGGTTTGGGGCATTTGAGGGGTTAATGTCTGTATTCTTGGAGGGATGATGGAAGGAAAGGGTTGATAACCACAAGCCCCAGTGGTCTAGGTGGGTTGTTGTCAAATTTCCTGGTTGTCTAGGGCAGAAACGGTAATAAATGGGTTTTTCAGCCATAGAAAACCAGTATATTTGTGAGATGGTTTCTTACTCTCCGCATTCGCAAACGTTTGGCAGTGCCACTTCAGTCTCTGTATGCTTAGTAGAACTCAGTACAAGGCTCGTGTGCAGGGACGTAGTGCCCCAGAGGGGAGGGGATGAAGGATCACAGTATAGCTTGGAAATATGGATACAATAGTATATTAATTTCTTTTTTTCCTCGGCACTCAGAATTGGTCAAATATTGACTTATAATTTAGGGAACACATTGTTCTTAGTGGATAAAGAAAAGAAAATGCATAATTTATAATAAAGAGTAGCACTCCTAATAATTATTACCACTATATTTAGATCTTCATTTGCATTTAATGTTTTAAAAAATGTCTTTATTTTTTAAATAATTGCAATCACATTAGTATTGAATTCTCAGGTGCTAAATAATCTTACATATTCAGGATGTCTCATGCTCGGTAAATATTGCCTTTAATTGCAATATCGGAAAGCTAAGCACACTGTTCATTACCAAAGTTGTTGAATCTGTATTATACCTTAAGAACAGAAATGAATGCAGATTCCCTGCATCTTGACCATGGATGAGCAGACCTGTATTATATATTGATTTCCAACCTGGTAATGATCACATCCAATTTTACTCTATATCAGAGACCCTTGAACCCCTATGGAGAGTCCTGGCAACTGTTCTTGACTTTCTAAGATTGAATATTGAATTTTTGCCAATAGTGGAAGCCTTTAGCCCTTAAACATATACATCTAGCATTTCTGCACCTATTAGGTAAGTTAGGCTACCTACATATTTTTTTTTTTTTTTTTATTTATTGCATTTTTGAGTGTTTTTTTCCATGCTTTTTATTGTGTTCTTGATGCTGCGATTCTCTCTCTTTTTAGTATGTCATTTTTTTAAAGTACCACTGCAGCATTTTTTTTATTTTATCGCATTTTAAAAACCTTACCAAATAGTCAATGTGTTCACGTGGCCAGCCTAAGGTGAGCTTTGCACGTTGTGACATCGCAAGCCGATGCTGCGATGTCGCACGCGATAGTCCCCGCCCCCGTCGCAGCAGTGATATCTTGTGATTCCTGGCGTAGAGAACACTATCGCTACGCCAGCTTCACATGCACTCACCTGTCCTGCAACGTCGCTCTGGCCGGCTTCCCGCCTCCTTCCTAAGGGGGCGGGTCGTACAACGTCAGAGCAACGTCACACGGCAGGCGGCCAATCATGGCGGAGGGGCGGAGATGAGCAGGATGTAAACATCCCGCCTACCTCCTTCCTTTCGTATAGCCGCCAGCAGCAGGTAAGGTGATGTTCCTCGCTCCTGTGGCTTGATACACAGCGATGTGTGCTGCTGCAGGAACGAGGAACAACATCGTACCTGTCGCTGCACCGGCATTATGGAAATGTGATACGCTTTTGCGCTTGTTAATCGTATCATCTATGATTTACACACTACGATGTCGAAAGTGATGCCGGATGTGCGTCACTTTTGATTTTTCCCCACGGACATCGCACGTGCGATGTTGCAATGTGCAAAGCCACCCTTAGGCTACATTCCCCCAATGAGGTTTTGGGGAGTTTTTGATGTTGCAGAGTTTCTAAAGCATTTCTGCACATATTATGTGGTCAGTCTCGATTTGTGACCTGCCGGTAGTTCCAGTGTCCCATGGAGCATTCTGGAGATCACAACTCAAGGCATGGGAGCCTAATTCTGTCTCTTATAGATATGTATTGAGAGATTGTGATGTAACTTCTTTCTTCGGACCAGTCAGAAATTGCAGTCATAAGATGGCATTGCGGGACCAGAGTAACATTGAAAAAGGATGAAGCCAACTGTCACGATCCCCGGATCCCGGCACCGCCTGTCACTCACCGCTCCAGTCCCCGGTCCTCCTACCCACGGCTGCCCCTCTCACTTCCCCTCCTGTGCATCCTCCATGCCTCCAGTCCGCCGGTCTCGGCGTCCTGCTGCGACCCAAGACTCTGTGCCTGGCTCCCCTGCATCTCCTTCACCTTCCTCTCTGCTTCCTGAACTTGTCTCCGGCACTCGGGCCTCGTGCATGCGCATTAGGGCGCGGGCGCGCTCACTCACCTCTTCTTAAAGGCCCAGTGTCCCGGGAACAGGATATGGCTGATTACAGGTACAGGGTATATAAGACTTCCTTTTCCATGTGGGCGGTGCCTGTTCAACGTGTTCCTGTACCTAGGTGTTCAGGCCCCTCTGTGCCTTGTACCCAGATTAACCCTGTCTCTTCCGCAGAGCCTGTCTGCTGTCCTGACTGTGTCCAGCTTGCCGATTTCCCAGGAAGTGTCTCAGTGACTGTATACTGTGGATCCCGCCATCTTCCATCAGCCTGAACTCGTCACCGATCCTGGATTTCACCTGGATACTTCAGCTTGCACATCCCGTTAGATCCGGACCCCATCTGCTATTACTACTCGGCACCTGTACCCGGTTCCAGTCATCTGTAGTGCCTACGGTTCCTGTTGGACTAATAGTCATCTCCCGTGCTGACTTCTGAAGGACCCGTACTCCGTACCACTAGTGTTCCAGCTACCGTGCATCTAGGCCCTCTGGTGGGGTGATCAGTCAGTTCCTGTATAGGGGTTAGCTCCGGGTTGCCTCTCTTGGGGAGTCCGGTGCACGGTCCCGTGGATCCACCTCCAGGATGTTACACCACCAGAGGGTGAGCATAAGAGTAGAGGCAGGGAACTTATATTAGAAGCACCATTTCAGACATGGAAAAAACTGCTGGAGTGGTGCTTTACATTAGTTCGCTTTGGCAAAACTTTATTGATGCATTCATTAATAGATTAAAGGCCCCGTTACATGCTACGATTTATCTAATGATCTCATGAGCGACGTGACACGCCCAGATTGTAGTTACGATTTGCCGAGATCGCACATAGGTCGTTTATTAGCGGTCACACGTAACGATCACACAAGCGACGCAAAATTGTTTAGCGATATAATGTTTGACCAAGGCGGTCGTGTGGATGTTGTTCGTCGTTTGCAGGGTGTCAAACGTACCAATATGTCTGCTGCGATCCAAACGACGAACAATATTTTGAAAGGGAACGACGTGTTAGCGATCAGCTATTTTCAACCTATTTGCGATCATTCGGAGTTGCACATAGGTGTTACATGCAACGACGTTGCTAACGATGCCGGATGTGCATCACAGAAACAGTGACCCCGCCAACATATCGTCAGATAAATTGTAGCGTGTAACGCCGGCTTAAGTGTGTTTTTAGTGCTTTTTCCAGAGCAGAAACGCATTGAAAATGCATATGCATTTTTCACCTGTGTAGTTACCATACCTAATGCAATTTCATGGAGAAAATCAAATCTTCACAAAAACTCAGTATGCTGGCATGTGAAATTGCCTTGTTGCTGATTTGAAACATGCAATGCAAGCCAGTTGACACTGAGTTAAAAAGGACCAACCAGAAGGATTTTCCTATATAAGCTAAAGCCAGTGCTATACAGGCGCTATCATGCTGATTCTAAACATACCTTTAGTTGTGCCATTGGATGTATACTTTCTGAAATATACGCAAGTAAAGTTTGTGAAATGCACAGTTATTTGATGAGAGGTGCAATGGAATATCTAATAGGGGGGTCGGGTTTTGTTAGTTATTCCTGCCCGTGTCTGCCTGCTTGTCCTTCCTCCCCCTGTCTCTGTTATTACAAAGGGAGGAAGGAGGGAGGAAAGACAGGGGGAAGAAGGACAGGCAAACAGGGGCGGGAATAATGAGAAATACCTGACTCACCTATTCAATATTCTGTTGCACCGCTCATCAAATAACAGTGCATTTCACAAATTTTACTTGCCTGTATTTCAGAAAGTATACATCCGATCTCACAACAAAAGGTATGTATAGAATCAGCATGATAGAGCCAGTATAGCACTGGTTTTAGTTTATACATGAAAAGCATGGTGGCTGGTTTGTTAAAATGGCGCCGGAGTGCCCGCATGTGTATACTGCGATCTACGTCTCCATTTTATTAAACACACTGTGGTGAAGACTATGAGAAGCATCGGCGTGTGTGCAGATTTTTTTTTTACAGCTGCACATGTGCCGATACTTCTCATAGTCTTCACTACAGTGTGTTCAATAAAATGGCACCGTAGATCACAGTACACGTATGCATGGACTCTGGCGCCATTTTAATGAAGACCTGAGTACTGCGGAAAAGCGCACACGCTGCCAACAGGAGCAATGGTGGCGTGGCGCGATATTCAAATAAAGAAAAGGGGGCATGCCAGGAGGACACCAGTCGAGGAGGAACAAACACAATGACCCGACCCACAAAGACCCATCCATGTTACACCAATCAAAGTGCAGTGTTTTTCTGCAACTTTGATTTAACATATTTAATCAATCAAGCATCCCATCTTTCTATAAAAGGTGTGCCTTCAATCAGCATCTTACTACATGTATGGCACTGCCTTTACCTCATATAGCAAAATCCTGTTGGTTGGTCCTCTTTAATTTATGGGGGCCATCTTAGTTGTTCCCAACAGATAGCATGAGGCTTATTAGCTCACTCAGGTGACACATTCTAAAGGTATAAGTATACTGTTACTACACGTCTGTCATAAAGCAAAAAAAAATAAAACATTCTTTGATGTTTTAAAAGTTCATCAGACAAGATATAATTATATTTAAAGGAACGTTATTTTTTACTATTCCATCATTTTATCATTATTCTATTTTATATTTTAACTCATAAATGCATTTAAAGCCTATGCAGTGTTTTGGAGTAAATGTAACAAAGTATAAAAAAGAGCTACAGTAACAAAACTAGGTGATAGGAATTGCCTTCAAGCATTTCTGCATGCCAGCCATGGTTTTAGCTGGCTAACACATTGACCTTAATCTTCCATGTTTCATGCTCACTCTAATTTTCCAGGTCTCTAATGCTTTGAAATCAAACCAATTCAATTTTGCTACCTAGCCATGCAAATCTATATAGCTGCTAAATAGAGATCACTTTCTTCCTTTCAGGATGTCATGTTGACGGACGTATCTACCTCAATGCCATCTGGCAGTTTTGTATGAGTCTTTCCTCAATGCCAAAACTCAAACAAAATGTTTAGCCATAATGACTTAAAATGAAAAAAATAATAAATTCCAACTACAACATAATTCTCCAAGCTGTCATGTTGTAAATTTTCGATGTGGTATGTCTGTTATTTTGATCTTGTTTATGGTTACTGCAAGGTATATTTACAACTGACCTCCATGAATAGCAGTTGTCACGCAGCTGTATGAAATTTTTTTGAAATGATGTACTTCAATAATTCTAGAAGTCATAAACAAGTTATTGAAGTTTTTAAACAGAATGAAAGCATTTAGGAAACACTACAAAAAGTGAAGACGTTAACAGTTCTCAGTCTTAGGCCCCCTTCACACGCACGTGTCTCCGATACGTGTTTGGTCCGTTTCCGTATGTACCGGAGAAACGGACACACGTACTCCAATGTTATTCAATGTTTGGAGTTACACGTGCGTTTTTCCGTACGGTCCGTGTGTCCATGTGCATGATACGTATGTGTATCCCTATTACACGGATGCATGTCCGTTTTCTGCACGGAACACGCACACACGCACTCAATGAAAGTCTATGGGTCCGTGAGCACACGTAAGTGACATGGATGCATCTCCATATGGTCCGTGTAAATTTTGTGCTTTTTTTGAAGCGATGTCGTTCAATCTTTTTTTTCTGTGTATGTCAGTCAATCTCCCTCAGTCCGTCGGTCAGTTTTACTCTCTTGTCTGCCCCTCTCTCAGTCTGTCGGTCAGTCTCCCCCCTCTCTCATACTCACCGTTCCCCGATCACCGGCACAGCGCGGCACAGCTGTTAAAAAAAACTCCAGCGGCTTTTACTATTTTGAAAAAGCTGGCCGCTCATTATTCAGTCTCGTATTCCCTGCTTTCCCCACCCACCGGTGCCTATGATTGGTTGCAGTGAGACATGCCCCCACGCTGAGTGACAGCTGTCTCTCTGCAACCAATCACAGCCGCCGGTGGGAATACCAATATCGAGCAGTAAAAAAAATAAATAAATAATTAAGAAAAATCGGCGTGCGGTCCCCCCCCAATTTTTATACCAACCAAGATAAAGCCACACGGCTGAAGGCTGGTATTCTCAGGATGGGGAGTTCCACATTATAGGGAGCCCCTCAGCCTAACAATATCAGCCAGCAGCCGTCCGGAATTGCCGCATCCATTAGATGCGACAGTCTCAGGACTGTACCCGGCTCATCCCGAATTGCCCTGTTGCGGTGGCAAATGGGGTAATAAGTAGTTAATGGTAGCAATCCATAGCTGCCACTAAGTCCAAAATTAATCATGACAGGCGCCTCCCCAAGATACCTTCCATGATTAACCTGTAAGTTAAAGAAAATAAACACACACAACGAAAAATCCTTTATTTGAAATAATAAAAAAAAAAACATCCTCGCTCACCACTTTATTAAGCCCCGAAAACCCCTCCTGGTCCAGCATAATCCACGGAGGTCCCACAACGCTCTCATCTCTGCTACATGAAGGTGACAGGAGCGGCAGTAGAACACCGCCGCTCCTGTCAGCTCCACGCAGCAACTGAGGTGAGACTTGCAATCAGCGATGATGACACTCAGGTCACTCGCGGCCACCGCTGGATCCTCCAACTGTGACAGCAAGTCTCCGGAGTGACAGAAGTGCGCTGCACGATCAGCGATGAAGTCACAGGTGAGTTGTGGTCTCGGGTGGAGGACTCCAGCTAGCTGCGAGTAACCTGAGTGACGGCAGCGCAAATCACGCTGCTCACTTCAGTCACTCAGGGGATTAGCGGTCACCAGTGAGTCCTTCATGGGTGACCGCTAATCAGGACGCTACACAGACAGAGCTGCGGTATGACAATGAAGTCTGGTGAGGTTCACTCGAGTTCATTCTCATCGCGCGTCACTGTCTGCTGTCAGCGGGTATGTAGCAACGTCATTGTGCATCACACACGGAACATTTCACACGGACAACACACGGACATTACACGTACGTATCACACACACACACGGCTAGCATACGCCATCACATGGATGTCACACATACCGGAGAAACGGACATAAAATACGGAATCCGAAAACCGGAACGTAAGACAAGAACTTGTTTGTCACATGCGTGTGAAGGGGTCCTTAAGGTGGACATAATCCTTATTTGAAAGTTGTCTAAACCTGCTGATTTTGACCAGACCAGATGATCATATTGGGTTGTAATGAGTGAACACTACTATGCTTTGGTGCTTGGTACTCAAAATAAGCAGTTCGGAGCCTTGGATGGGCTCAACTCGAGTACCTGAGTATACTGGAACTCAATGGGAAACTTGACAATGGAAAACTTGAGCATTCTTCCGGAAAAATGCTTAAGCTTCTCATTGACTTCCATTATATTCAATAATCGTGTTACGCTCATCCAGGCATTCAACTGCTCATTGCGGGTACCGCGCACCCTAGAATTGTAGTGCTTGCTCATCACTAGCATTGGGGCTTACTGACTCCTCAACAGATGATGTCAGGGGAGAGAAAGATTGGGCATGGAGTGTCACTATCTTAAAATTTGATTTCAAAGGGGATAAGCTGCTTCCAGAGTTCTCTAGCAGCAGCTTTCTCCTCTCTCACCATGAAAAACGCATACACAATTGGCTGAACGCTCATATGTATGTAATTACTGTCTGTAGATTGAAATTTCAGTCAGAACTTATCTTATGTGAATGGCCAGTTCTACCTAGCCTTGAATACTGAGTTTAGATATAGTGATTTGAATCTATCTGATATCAGCTCTTCAAAAATGTCAGCAAGGACTCCAGAAAGGGAAGAAATTCTGGACCCCTTGAAGAACCAGCAAATATCAATGAGCCCACTAAATCACTTTAAACCTTGAAGAAATCAGTATTTATGTAAAGACATTTTAGGCCCATTTGTCTAATTAAGTTTGTGGTGGTGTCAAACAGGGCATGGAAGGACAACAAATGGGCACAAAGAACATCTAAAGAAAAAGAGTGGCTTCAACCAAAGGGGCATTTAAAGAAGTGGATTTGTTACAATAAAAATAAAAATAAAATAAAATAAATAAAATAAAATGCCAAACCATACAACCTGATAAATATGTCAAATATTATCTTGTTTTATCTTCTTTTATTACATCAGTCACACAAGGTGAACTTAAGAAAGAAAATGATTAAGAGAAGAAAGGATGGAAGGAAGAAAGGAAAAAAAGCGAGAAGGAAGGACTCACATGTTTAAAATCAATAGCGGTTAATGGAACATTAATAGTAAGAAAAAAAATGATTAAGAGGTGGAAGGATAGCTGGAATAAAGGAAGGAAAGAGTGAAGGAGAAACTCACATGTTTAAAACCATTAATGGTTAATAGGGGAGAACTTTTCTCCTTGCAGAGACTGACAAACCAATCTGGCTGTAAGTGGTGAGCTTCTCATAAAGCCAGATCAGACCTCATACTTAGCACTAATGAGGGACAATCATCCCAAAACACCGTGTCTGCAAATTGAGGTTCTGATCTGGCATAAATCCTAGGTCATATGAAAAGACTTGTTAAAGATCCACTTTTGACTTTTTGGATTGCTACTTCCCATAGGTGGCACTAGAGTTTGTCTCCTTCCTCCCTGATGAGACAATTTGATTAACCGTTAATAGAACATTTCAGGGTATAATTGTCATACATGAATATGTGATGCCCTGGCAAAACCAGGTAGTCACAAATAGGCCCCCGCATAACACCTTCCCTCACCAGGAAACACACAGCCAACCAGTAAACTCTAGTCACCCCCCCTTAGGGACAGACGGACACACCAGAGGGCGTGACCAGGCGGTTGGGACACGCCCACCCAGGGATCCAGACAGCCCAGGGCGGGGAAGCACATGCAGTTTGTCTTAGAGTTCAGTTTGGAGAGGATTGTGGGCTGGAGCTAGGGGTAGCTCCAGCAGTCAATTCCAAGTTGAGCGGTGCCAGGGTAGGAGCCCTGGTGCCTTGGCTAGGAGGCAGACGGTGGTCTCTGTCAACAGGAGACGGGAAGATGGCTCGGTGGAACTGAGATGGACCGGGCCAGGGTTGTAGCCTGCCGGTACCGACATGGGGAACCGACCCGGAAACCGTAGCACAAAGGGGGATACTCGGACCCTGAAGCCAGGAACCATAAACAAGTGGAACTGGTTAATTAACCGATTGAGGTCAGGACTAGAGGACCTGTCCCACCTAAAGTCCCTCATAGAAGACAACAGCCCATAAATTAGGGATAAAAGGTCACCGCCAAGGCCCATAAGTCCCATGGGCCAGCGTCTGCGGGCACGGCTCCTTAGGCCACATCCAGACGGGAGCGGACTCCTGAGTTTTATACTGGGAAAGTCCACCTTACACAACGGTGCAGGAAAAGGATAGAGACCACCAGCCGGGTGGGGGACCCCAAACGTAACCAGCCGCGACACCGGCCACCTCCACCTTGGTTTACCAGAGACTTGTGTGTTTTACTAACAGTGAGTACACCAGCACCCCCTGCGGTCATCATTCCCCCTGCACCAGAGCCATCGGGTCCCGGGGCCACCATCCCTGCCACGGAGGGGTTAACATCTTGCTGCACAACATCTCCCCCGGGTGCCCCGTAACAGCAGTGGTAGTGTCCCACCTCACCACACACCGTGGGTGGCGTCACGAACCTATTACGGCCTAGTCCGTACATCTACGTCCCCCATTTTATTCGGCATGTCCGGGAGACCCCCGGGTCCGGAGACCCTGAAGCCACCACCCCTGAAGGTCCGGACCCGAGCAGCGTCGGCTGCTGGCACAGGGGTGGCACAAATTTCTTACACAAAGAATAACAAGGTTAGATTGTTGTGTGGTTAGAACTAGGGAATACCTTTACAGTAGGTCCCTACCGAATCAGATGGAGCTCATTGTGCAATCAGAGCCTATGACCTTATCCGATATCTGGCCGTAGGTAAATCGGCTTCATCTTCAGAGCTCTGCGTTTGCCATTATGCTCAATTATAACAGAGTCATCAGTATAATTCTGGCCTAAGTATTCTGCAGATCACTGTCGTTTCAGAGTGACACAATTCAGATGCTACATCACACCTTTATTATTTTATCAATTTGCGTATTCCATTTTTTTTTCAAGATGCTGTTATGCTTTTCTCCCCTAAGAATATTTCTATTGTCTTCTTTGGAAAAGCTACATGATGTAAGCATTTTGTATTTCTAGCTAAATAAACCTTGTCCTTGACTTCAATGCATATGTAGTGTTCCCTAGCAACGACGTCTCGTGTTTTTGCCCTTTTCAATATTCACATGCTAACGGAGCATAGATGTTTACCATGTCCAGCAGCTGGAACAAGGCACAAAGAGCAACGCCAATGCACATCTATGGAGTATTCTTATTATCAGCTTGATATTTTATAATTGGGAACTTAGTGATAAACAATTATATTAAAGCTTGGATTTCACAATAATGTCTAAGAGAGAGGGTATATTAATTAAAGTGAACCTGTCAGGTCCAATATGCACCTAGACCTACGAGTAGTTCTCAGTACATATTGCTAATCCCTGCCTAACTGTCCCTGTATACACTAACATAGATAAAGGAATCTTTAGAAAAAGTATTTCTGAAGATCTTTTATCATATGCTAATGAGCACAGGGACTAGTCACAAGGGCGTTACTTCCCCTGACTAGTCCATCCTCTTAGCATAGTAGCACACCCACAGGGGTGTACTAACATGCTACTCAATGCAGCATCACCAGCGGAGACATGTATACCTGTGTCCGCTGTCTTTGCTGTTCAGAAGTCCTGGCACTTCTGGTCATGCGCAGCATGAAGCCGGTTGTACGCGTCCCGGCTTCAATGAGGTCTAGTGCGCATTACCAAAAGAGCTAGGGACTTCTGAAACAGCAGAGACAGCGGACACAAGTACACACATTACCGCTGGTAATGCTGCATTGAGTAGAATGTTACTATGACCCTATGGGTGTGCTACCATGCTAAGAGGGCAGACTACTTGTGGAACTAGCGCCCTTGCGAATAGTCCCTAGCCTCATTAGCATAAGAACATCTTCAGAAATACTTTTTCTAAAGATCTCTTTATCTATACTGCTAGATACAGGGATGGTTAGGCGGGGATTAGCAATATGTATCCAGAACGGGTTGTGGTTCTGGGTACAAATTGGACCTGACAGGTTCTCTTTAGCGATGTCGCAACGTGCAAAGTACCCCTTAGGCTACATTTGCACATAGCACTTTTGCACTCTCATTGCTTTCAATGTTGAAAAAATTTTGCAAAAGGCTGAGAAAAATTACATGCTGCTACTTTAAAAAAAAGCAGCAGTTTTCCATTTCAATCAGAAAAAAACACTCTTGAGCATTAGATTTATGAAATCTCCTAACTTTTGTTGGTACTGTAAAGATGAGCTTTTAATTTGCATAAAACCCATGAAAAAAAACACTGCAAAAAATAGCAGCAAAAATGCAAAGTGTGAACATAGCCTTAATAGCAGAGCTATCACTCACCATATTTCACAGTATTTATTTAAAGGAAGGATTACATACATCCCGGAAGACACAGAGAGGGGGGGCCTAAGAATAAATTTTTCAGCAAATTTAAAAGTGGGACTTCTACAGTGGTAAAGCCTATGCACTACGTTCAAGGCCTAGCAAATATTTAAAGGAGGAATTGCAATACACAATGGAAGACACATAGAGGAGAGCCTCAGAATACATTTTTGGACAAATGTATAAAAAGTCTGATTCCTACAGTGGTAAAAGCTATGAACTAAGTGCAAGTGTTGTGTTTTAACCTGTAGGTAGATGGCTGCGTATTTCTGTTTGCACTTTACGACCTGGGCTAGGGACAGCTGCACGCTACACTGGGAAAAAGAACTGGACATGGTTGCTGATTGTGTGTGTAAATATGCAACAAAAGAAGCAGGGTGAGAGGCGTCTGCACTTGCATCCTAGACAGGGGATTTATCAATAAAAACGTCAGCTCAAGAGTACAGATGCGCAAATCATAACTTAAAAGTTTAGTGTTCGTATCAAACACAGATTTTGAAAAAAAAAAAAACAGTGTTTGAGTTAGGGTGCTTTACGTATGCAAACCACTTGCGTGAGTATTGCTGTGCTTGGGTACACTCAGTGCTCGGCCCACTGTGAGCCACTTTCAGTGTTTGAGAAGTTAACCATTTTATTGGTAAATTGACATGAAATCAGTACATACTAAACAATTAAATCAGTACATACCTGTTACACCTCGTGGCTCCCCTGTTGCAAGGAATGATGTGGTCTCCCATTCCTTGCCTGCCACACGCCCTCCTGCTCAGCAGCGCCAAAGGTCCAGGAGACTACACAATGTGCAGAGGATAGCTATTCAGGGCAAGCAGCAAGAATCTTGTTACCCCTGCATCTTGTGAAGCCACAGATCCCGCCTCTATGTCTCAGAGGCAGGAGAATGAGCATGTGCGCCACATGGCAGGTTTTGACTCGCCCACTGACATCACACGGCTTGATGATGAGGCTGGTGATGTGGTGAACCCTGATTGGCTGGGCTGGGACGTCGTGGATCCCGATTGGGTCAAATCCGTCGTCTCCGCCTCGTGCCCGCCTTTGGGTGGAGCTGCGCCTCCTTAAAAGCCCCGCTTTCCAATATGGAAGCACGCGAACGTCCTCTATTGTTGGATAACTGGCTGCTTTCTGCTACGCCGCTGTAAAGGCATTATTGTCTTCTTGTGGGCTTAGCCCTTGCTGCTTCGGCAGTGCCTTGTTTTGCAGGTTGTGTCCCTGCCTTCGGTGAGCTCCTTGGGACCTCCTCAGACTCACCTTGTTATTGAAGCACACGTGCGGGGGCACCACTGTGGTACCCTCGTGCCACGTTTCCGTGACTTCCGTTTGGGCACACGTGCGTGGGCGCCACTTTGCTTCTTCGTGCAACAAGTGCACAGAGCTGTAAACCCCGTCCCATACAACCCTCACGGGTTAGGGCGAGTCGGTGTACGCAGATCGTCTGTTACGTAACAGACAATCGTCAGCAACAACCCGCTCACTCTCTAACGACCATAGCAGCGGTCCCCTACACTGCACAGTGGACCTTGACCGGCAGAAGCTGCCTCTTCACCATCTTGGCACGCTTCCCCGGGTCCCCCTCGTAACACATACCATTGAATGCATATTAGTAGTAGTAGTTTTAGTAGTGGGCGGCACGGTGGCTCAGTGGTTAGCACTGCAGTCTTGCAGCGCTGGGGTCATGGGTTCATATCCCACCAAGGACACCATCTGCAAGGAGTTTGTATGTTCTCCCCGTGTTTGCGTGGGTTTCCTCTTACACTCCAAAGACATACAGATAGGGACTTTAGATTGTGAGCCCCAATGGGGACAGTGTTCCTGATGTATGTAAAGCGCTGCGGAATATGTTAGCGCTATATAAAAATAAAGATTTGATTTTTTTTAGTAGTCAACAAAATTATTCTTTTATCTTAAAGGGATCTTTCAGGTTTATAGTTTATTATGAGAGCAGCATAATGCAAGAAAGGAGGCCCTAATTTTAAGGATGTGTCACTTAGCTTACTGCATGCAGCAGTTGTGGCACAATTAGATGTAGCATATAGCAGAGCTCAGAAAGCTAACCCCACCCACACCACAGCTTTTTGTGTTTTTTTCTATTGACAGCTTATTATCAGATAAGGGGCTGTAGTCCGACAACAGCTCATAAGCCCTGTAGTCTGTGAAGTGATAGTTTGGTAATAAAAACTGAAATGTTTAGAAATAACAACACACAGTCTAATAAGTGACACATTCCTGAATTCATTTTTTTAACACCTACGTGCCTACATGTCCTCAGATTACATAACTAAAAGCTGTTGACAGATTCACTTTAAGCTAGTAATACACATTAGAATTAATTTGGCAAAACCTTACAATTTCAGTGGAAATTAGTGACCTAATACTGTATGTAGGGATGACATCCAGATTTTCCCTGGCCAGCTGATGTTGGGGGAGACAAACATATGATTTCAGCATGCCTAACATTTTGTGATTAGTGGACAGCAATATCTGTTAGCAGTTTATGCATTGTTTGCGTGTGTATTCGGGGGATTGGGAAGAACAGCTGTTGACCGAGCAAGATTTCTTCCCCTAGCTATCTAATGTGTATGACCAAAAACAATGAATGAGAGCGACCTATTAAAGGGAATCTTTCATCAGGTTTTTTTCTACCTCATATGAGAGCAGTATGAAGTGAGCAAAGAGATTCTGAATCCAAAGATCTATCACTTAGATTACTGGCTGCAGCCGTTCTGACAAATTTTTTTTAGCTTTAGTCATGAAGCTGAGCCCAGAGAGCTGTCCCCACACACATCAGCGTGTAAATGGCCCTTTAGACTCTGTGCTGTTGTTCACTTAACCTAATGGCTTTACAACTTTGTGATTATCATTGCTAGGTCTAGCTAGCATGTGCAAGGAAGTCTGGCACACCCCCCACTTTGATTGACACCTCAGTGTCAATGTGTCACGGGCTTGACTGGCGGTGCCGTTCCTGTGCTTGTAACTTCTATTGTGTCTTCCTGCATATGGTCATCTTGCTATTATTTGCCCTGTGACAGGCCATTCCCTGCACTTCATTTCTCACTGGCTGGCTGTCACACACCACTGCAGAGCAATGGCTCTGCTTTATCTGGGAGTGTTTGTGTCCGGGGCGGTGCCAGTCGTATTCTCTGGCTAAGTTGCAGTAAGCGCCCTGCTTCTCGTTTCTGCTGTTATCTTGGTTCTCAACCCTGGACTGACCCCTGACTTGTCTCTGCATGCTCCCCCTGGCTTTCCATTCCCATCTGGTTCCCGATTTCGGCTTCCCTCCTGTTTACATTTTTGTCTGCCCTCTGTGTCTGTTCTGTCTCTCCTGATTACCTGAACTCTGGCTTGTTTTATGACCTTTCTTCCGTCTGCTCCCTGTGTTTCATCACGTCCTCTCAGTTTTGACCTCAGCCTGTCTGACTACCACGCCTCTCTTGTATCTCCAGCGCCACCTAGTGTAGTAAGTGGTTACTGCACCTCTCAGGTGTTATTCCCTGTCTCCACTGTGGTAGGGACGTTTCATCAGGGAGGTTACAAATATACAATCTCTATTGAGAGCCTGATGTGTGTGGGGACAGCTCTCTGGGCTCAGCTTCATGAGTAAAGCTAAAAAATCAGATTTTGTCAGAACGGCTGCAGCCAGTAATCTAAGTGATAGATCTTTGGATTCAGAATCTCTTTGCTCACTTCATACTGCTCTCATATGAGGTAGCAAAAACCTGATGAAAGATTCCCTTTAATGAGTCGCTCTCATTCATTGTTTTTGGTCATACACATTAGATAGCTAGGGGAAGAAATCTTGCTCGGTCAACAGCTGTTCTTCCCAATCCCCCGAATACACACGCAAACAATGCATAAACTGCTAACAGATATTGCTGTTCACTAATCACAAAATGTTAGGCATGCTGAAATCATATGTTTGTCTCCCCCAACATCAGCTGGCCAGGGAAAATCTGTATCCCTACATACAGTATTAGGTCACTAATTTCCACTGAAATTGTAAGGTTTTGCCAAATTAATTCTGTGTATTACTAGTGTGACACCCTGGACCCCAGGGGTCACAGGTCACAACATCACCACATACACCCCCACACTAGAAAGGTACCATCAGTCAACCATAAAGACCTGATTGCCTCCCTCAGTGTTAGACAGGCACACCAGGTGGGCGGAGTCAGGCAGAAAGACACGCCCCACGAGGAGTCTGCTGGTCTGAGGCAGGAAAAACACAGAGTTGAGCTCAGCTCACAGTACAGGACAGTTAAGTTCTGCCCAGTTCAGGAAGCAGTTCAGTACAGGACCATGGAGTGGAGAGTTGGTCCGAAACAGTAAGGCAGGCATGCCTGCAGGAGACCGGGAACACGACCAGCAGAACCGTAGGAACCCGGACAGGGTAGTGGCCCGCTGGAACCGAACCGGGGAGCTTTCTGGATACCGGAGCACCAGGCAGGGTACTCAGACCCCAAACTAGGCTATATGCCACCACCATAGTGGAATTAACTGATTGCGGTCTGGACCTCAGGGGTTCATTCCCACCAAAGTCCCGATAGAAGGCAACAGCCTAACCCATCCGGATAGTAGCCACTGCCAAAGGCCAGAAATCCAAGGGCCAACGCCTGCGGGCAAAGGGGCTCCTACGACACATACACGCTGGGGAGCGGACTACCAGTGCTCAGGCACAGTGGTCAAACTACTACATAGGTGCAGGAGAAAGGTGGACATTGCCAACCCGACTAGGAAGCTGCAGCCGGCTGCGGGCCCCGTTCATACCTTCATTTGGTTTACCAGAGACTTTGAATGGTTTAATCGTGAGTACACCAGTGCCCTTAGGCATCGCACCGCAACCCTGCGCCCTGCACCCCGGCCCTTGCACCACCGGGCCCTGGGACCCAAATCCTCTACCCACGGAGGGGTCAACACCTAGCTGCGCCACTACAATGCTCCCGGGAGTCCCCGTACCTTCACCGCAGCGGTGGTGTCCACCATCACCACAACCCATGGGTGGCATCACGAACAATCATCCCAAAACCAAATACCCGCATTCCCCCATGTGCAACGCCAACCCCCTTGCAGAGTGACGTGATCCCCGGGTCTGTGAGAGGCTCGAGCCACCACCCGTAGAACGCGAACACAGATGCGATCGGCTCGGCGGCCGCAGCCGAGGCCGCGGGGCGGTACACTAGCTTAAAGGGAATCTGTCAACAGCTTTTAGTTATGTAATCTGAGGACATGTAGGCACGTAGGTGTTAAAAAAATGAATTCAGGAATGTGTCACTTATTAGACTGTGTGTTGTTATTTCTAAACATTTCGGTTTTTATTACCAAACTATCACTGCACAAACTACAGGGCTTATGAGCTGTTGTCGGACTACAGCCCCTTATCTGATAAGCTGTCAATAGAAAAAAAACACAAAAAGCTGTGGTGTGGGTGGGGTTAGCTTTCTGAGCTCTGCTATATGCTACATCTAATTGTGCCACAACTGCTGCACGCAGTAAGCTAAGTGACACATCCTTAAAATTAGGGCCTCCTTTCTTGCATTATGCTGCTCTCATAATAAACTATAAACTTGAAAGATCCCTTTAAGATAAAAGAATAATTTTGTTGACTACTAATATGCATTCAATGGTATGTACTGATTTACAAGCTGTGACATCGCTAACGATATATTGTTGGGGTCACGATATTTGTGACGCACATCCGGCGTCGTTAGCGACATCGCAGCGTGTGACAGGCTGGAACGACCTTAAACGATCGCAAAAGAGGCAATAATCGTTTGTCTGTGAGAGGTCGTTTATTTATGAAAAATCGTTGTATGGTCAGTAGCGATGTTGTTTGTCATTCCTGCGGCATCACACATCACTATGTATGACACTGCAGGAGCGACGAACATCTCCTTACCTCCGTCCACCGGCAATGAGGAATGAAGGACGTGGGCGGCATGTTCCAGCCGCTCATCTCTGCCCCTCATCTGCTATTGGACGGCTGCCCTGTGACATCGCTGTGATGCCGCACAAACTGCCCCCTTAGAAAGGAGGGGGTTCGCTAGCAACAGCGACGTCGCAGGGCAGGTAAGTCTGTGTGACGGGTGTTGTGCGCCACGGGCAGCGATTTGCCCATGACGCACAACTGACGGGGCGGGTACGCTCGCTAGCGATATCGGTACCGATATCACAGCGTGTAAAGTCCCCTTAATAAGAGAGGCGTAGTTGATTGTTGTTTATTAACCCCTATAGCATGCGGCTTCAGCTTACATAGCAAAAATCTGCTGACAGATTCTCTTTAAAGAGTTTATCATCCTTGAATAATCCTAATCCAGGGTGTTTAGTTCTCATCACTATTTCTTATCATCTTCTTGAAGCTTTAGAACTGCAGGAAGAATCCACATAATATGAACCAGTTTACCATGAAACACAAACACAGTATCTCTAATACAAGACTAGAAGATGGAATGATATGTCATGCTGGCAGCGGTCTTGTCAGTCAGCATAGCGTATGTGTTTTACAAAAGTTTGATTACCAAGATAGGACGTGTTTATAGTATTGTAAGCAGCCTAGGATTGTAAGCAGCCTGGATATTAAGAAATGGAAAACTACAGAATGATCTTTCCATAAGGATGGTGAGCTTGTCCCAGTGTTGAGCATGCATTATGTTCCTCTGATATAAATGCCACCTCCTTCTTTCAGTCTGTCCAAGCAGTCGTTTCAGTATGGAGGCTCTGACACACCAGCTTTGTCTCGGTGCATCCGCCTTGCCAACTTTTCAAAGTTAGTGGTGAGAAAAAAACACAACAATGCAATGCAAGCTGGCACATTGAAAAGAGCTCAATGTCGTCTCCTAAACAAGTTCCAATTAATTTTCAGATAACTTGGTTGAACAGAAGGATATTTTAATGAATGCATTTGACCTTTAAGAATAATTAATATCAGGATAACAGACTAAACTGAGAAAACGATTCAGATGATTTTAATATAGTCACAGTCAAAGCAGTTGCTACCACATTTTCCGAGGAATCGTTCCTCCCTTATCTCTTATTTATTTTGATCTTGCCTGCAATTAGTGTTCTGAGGCATTGGTGGAGTGAGAAATAGTCCTCAGTCGAAGGTAAATAAAACCATCAGGTTTTTGCATCTGTCCAAGATCCTGTTGCCTAGCAACAAAGGAAAAAGCAATTCAAGTGGCTATTTGATTCACGATTGGCATACAGTGCATTGAAAGAATAACAAGTAGAAGCATGTGTTATTCACAAGAGGAGGGTTTCGCGTACAGTGCGTCCACCCACCCTGGCCCACACGCCATCCATCATATTTAGCTGGTGCCATGTATTGTCGTCACCGCGTAGGTATGATGCAGGGAGCTGGATCTTGGTAAATCATAAAGCATTTATTGCATTCAAGCTCATTATTAGTTGTCGTCTGCCTGGAATGAAAATGACTTTCCAAGAAGACCAGCCCTGTATCCAATCATTACAGCTGATAATTACTTCAATTCGTTATTCGTTATGTGACGAGCTTGAGCTGCATCTTCATCCAGAAATAGAGAAAGACAAACAAGACTATTAATTCTTGGTTTACTTGAAAGGGAATCTGTCACCAGGTTTTTGTTACCTCATCTGAGAGCAGCATAATGTAGAGACACACAGCCATGTGTCACTTGTTGGGCTGCTTGCTGCAGTTTTGATAAAATCACAGTAGTTCTCTGAATGCAGAGCTCTATGTAACCCACCCACACCACTGAGAGCTTTCTGTGTAACCCTTCATAGGCAGAAAGCTTCCAGTCAGTGGTTGGGACATACTGACCCGCATACGCTTGCACTGCTTTCCCCGCCCACCGGCCGTCCTGCCGCCTGTGATTGGTTGCAGTCAGCTGACACGCTGACACTCAGGATGGGGGCATGTCTAGCTGCAACCAATTACACGTGCCAGTGGGCGGGCAAAACAATGAATATCTAATTGTTGGCTCCTGAAGGGAAAAGCCTGACCCAGAAGGAGTTTGCTGCCATGACACAGCCTCGGGTGAGTACACCGTGTGCGCTCCTACCCCCGTATTTCTTCCACAAACATTTTTAATATCCAGATTCTGGTCCCCATAGACTTATATCGCCACTGGGCTCAATAAAGTCCATTTTTCTCTCTAAAAGCCTGGAGTGCTGCCTTTGCTTTTTTCTGGATAGATGTCAAGGTAGCTAACTGTAGGTGGAATTAGAGGTAACTGACTTCCTTCTGGATAGTAGCTCATTTGCATACTTTTATTCCCATGTGGAACTCTTTATATTATTGGATCTCCCCAATGAGAAGCAATATCCCAGACTTAAATCACATTTAAGTGTTTCAATATATAAAAAGCCAATAATAATTCACAATTTGGCTTGATAACATGATGCTCTAGCTATAAAAAAGAGAGATAAATAACTTTAGTACACCCTAGTATTTTATCAATGTATCCTAAAAATGTCAATATCTAGAACTCATTCCAGGTATATTATTAAGGACTTTATGAGTGCCTTTGACCTATGAGTATCATGTACAGCTGTGCACTAAGCAAGTGGATGACTACTAGATAGCTATGTACATTTCACCCTCATATTGAGGACATGGCTTTATTATGAATTGTGAATCAGGGCCATGGGAATAACAGCTGACAATCTTTTTCTCCTATTTGTTCAGTGACCCTCCGCTTAGCAAAAGTTCTATGATGCTATCACCTCCTGTGATATTCTCAGTACGAATGTTAACCAACAGTCTTGTGATGTGACACTTTTCTGTCCCTTTGTAATCAGGCTTTCCGTCTTTAAAGCAACCACATGACCAATGTCCCAGACTTTTTGGCGTCACTTTAAAAGATATTCATATTGGGGTTTTAGTGGCAGGTGTAGATTGTATAGATATAGGAGACATATTTTCGGCATCATGGTGCAGTTGCCTGCTTATTAGGCCAGAATGAATATCGTCCAGGTGCCTCATATGTATAGGAAGCAAATATTGTGGTAGAAAATATGTCCTAAATATTTCCTGCCTGAGATCTTCAGGGGGGAAGATATTCCTAAGATCGAGAATCTTAGAATTTTTGTTACCTGAGCCTTCATTTATTGTCCTCCATCTGAAGTCACCAATGGAGGTAAGTGAGAGTGGTTGTAGCCTGGTAAAAGTAGATTCTGGCCTAGAACCCATGTTCAGTGCTGGAAGATACAGCATGCTGTAACGATTGCACTATTTTCTGTTCCCATTCACAAGATCTGTGACTTTCCTATGACAACAGGTCTAGTAAGGCCGGGGCCACACAGGGCACTACTGCGATGCTCGCATGACACTCGGCTCGCGCTGGCAGCACAGCAGGAGTCGAGTGTCATGCTAGTATCCATGCGACTGAGGTCCGACTGTGCAAGCGGACCTCCGCTGCAGAGGGGCGGGCTGGCACGGAGGAGGGGAGGGAGGGATTTCTCTCCCTCTCTCCTCCATAGCCGGCTATTGCAAATCTCGCTCTGCACACGCGGTACACCAGTGTAGCACGAGTGCAGTGCGATTTCTCTCTGGCCCCATTTACTTGAATGGGTGTGAGAGAAAAGAGTCTTGCATTACAATCGCAGCATGCTGCGATTGTTTTCTCGGTCTGATTAGGGCTGAGAAAATAATCGCTCATGTGCGCTGACACACAGGCTAACATTGGTCCTAGTGGAATGCGATGTTTTATCGCACTCCACTTGCACCGATTTTCTCGCCGTGTGGCTTAGGCCTAATATCTTTTGTGTATTCCTTTTATTTTTTATGTTACCGTTTTGTCTTATCCCCTTTGTAACATCTCTTGTATATTGTGTTACTGTATATAAGTGCTAGTTAATTCTTGGATTAAATATATAAAATTAAATAGCTTCATTCCTCTTGCTCTATAAACTGCACCCCTGAAGCCTCATGAAACTCCACATTATCAGAAAAGGGCATGGAATCGGTCTGTAATAAACAATTTGAGGTTGTAGATAGTTTTTCTTATATTTTTTGCAGAACTTAGCGGGGAGTCACAATGGAAACTGTTGCCTCGTCCATCAATCGTCAGTTCATTGTGAAAGTACTGTGACAATTGGTGGCAGCAGTCATGTATCTTCCGGACAAGAAGGAACCAAACATTTTTGTTTATTTTAGTGGAATGAAAGTGGTAGTAACCAAGGTGTATCCTGCCTTTTTGTTAATTCAGCCACTGTTAGTAGTTGACTAATAGAAGTGCCATACGTCTTGCTGCTACATGATTAAAATGGCCAAACTGATTATTGATCAAAGAGGATAAAGTAAACATTAGGACATGTAAAAACCTCAATAAAAATCCACTGACTTTATAGAACAATGCATCATGTCTTCGAGAAATAGCAGCAATGGTTTATGTATTGAATTCTCAAAGAGACGGGAACACTTAATAGACCACATTTTGATCCAAAGACCTAACATATTGCTTGACTATTGGACATTAATAGCTATGTAATGTGTCCTGTAATTTGCGGGTCTGGAGTGTAAATGATTCCTTATGTTTATATCACTACAGAACGATTTGCCTTTATGCCTTTTACCACTGGTGACAAGATGTCTGAAAAGGCGGATGTCTTTGGGTAATTAAATAAATGAGAGCTTAGTAGAAAGCATAAATCACCCAATACATATGAGAGCATCAAACGACCTTGACTAGTGGCCTCTTTGATTGAGAATATCCACCTTTCTTTTTTCTTTTTCAGTTTTATTTTGCTTGTTAGCAACACACTCTTCCCGTAAAGCTTTTCATGTCTACTTTGACCTGTATTCCTTATAACTGTACTATAGCTATAACCCAGATTCTCTCCACTGCCATTAACTTGAGAATGGCGACAGCTATAGGAATAGAAGTGGTGTCTAGGTATAGTAAAGTAGCCATGTG
Organism: Anomaloglossus baeobatrachus; assembly: GCF_048569485.1. NCBI lineage: Eukaryota > Metazoa > Chordata > Amphibia > Anura > Aromobatidae > Anomaloglossus > Anomaloglossus baeobatrachus. The sequence goes on along the minus strand of NC_134356.1, from coordinate 539,224,966 downwards.
CTATGCAATGAAACCACCTGTAGCTCTACCTGGTGGAAAAAAATGGAGTTAGCATTTTTTCTCAAAAACGGAACTAGATAGAGAAAAAAAATGAATTAACAAAATTGTAGGGCATCATCAATTCAATAAGAATCGACACCTTACATACAGAAATGCTATGATATGAAACCCATGACCCCCCAAAAACATTGAATGCTGGTCAGCCTTGTGAGTTTTACACGTTCTAATCATAGCATTTCTGTATGCAAGGTGTCGAATCGTATTGAATTGATGATGCCCTACAATTTTTTAATTCACTTTTTTCTCTACCTCGCTCCGTTTTCAAGATAAAAATGCTAACTCCGTTGTTTTCCACCAGGTGGCGCTATAGGTGGTTTCATTGTGTAGCGCATGGCTACTTTACTATACCTAGACATCACTTCTATTCCTATAGCTGCCGCCGTTCTCAAGTTAATCTCGGTGGACAGGGTATGGATGGACACACTATATACTGTATATATACATATATATGCATACTATATATATATATATATATATATATATATATATATATATATATATATACACATATACATACATACAAAGAGTCTGTATGTTCTCCCCATGTATGTCAGATTAATTGCAGGTTACTATGCCTAGAAGACTCTTTTAGTTACAGATTTATTTTTTATTCTTCATTATTGCCCTAGGTGTGGCCATATTAAAGCCACACTTTGCCTTTCTGTTCTGCTCTTATGGACAGTGCAGAAGGATGTGTGTGCTTTATCTCAGCTGAAAAGATTGGAAGTAAATGAACAGAATAAAGTTTACAAACTAACACATTTCCAGACAAGGATAAAGCTTAGCCCTCTCCTCCAGAGACCGGGGAGTTACAGCGTGCAGTGCCGTATCTGTGCACAATATATAGTTTATATTGTTGCAATCCTGCCTTATCTGGGCCTCCAGTAATCAGATGACTGTGGTGACCCTGTGCTCGTCTACAGAGGAAAGCTAAAGTCTGAGATACAGAAAATGCAAGCTTTAGACTAAAGCCTGCTTTAGATGTTGCAATTTTGCATACGATATCGTATGCGATTTGCAACATATGTGCCGCACATACGATTAACCCCGTCACACATACTTGCCTACCATACGACCTCGATGTGGGCGGCGAACGTCCACTTCCTGGAGTCGGAGGGACGTTCAGCGTCAGATTGACGTCATGCGGCAGCTGGCCAATAGAAGCGGAGGGGCGGAGCTGAGCGGGTTGTAAACATCCCGCCCACCTACTTCCTTCCGCATTGTGGGCCGGGAGCCGCAGGAGGCAACTGAGATCTGTTCATCGTTTCCGGGATGTCACACACTGCGATGTGCGCTACCCCGTGTACGATGAACAATCTGACGTTCAATTCGTCAGGAATGAACAACGTGCATGCGATGAACGGTTTTTCGTTCAATCGCAATTGCACGTCGCTGTCACACACTACAACATACCTTACGATGCCGTATGTGCGTCACTTACAACGTGACCCCGCCGACACATCGTATCTTGTAGCATGTAAAGCGGGCTTTAGAGATGTACAAAATTATTACAGAGGAATTGAATTCTTTTCGAATTTTACTAAACTATGTACTTTTCAGAATACAGAAATTTTGCAATTTGCTTTGTGAAGGGCAAAATGATGAAATAATAATACTCACCTGTCCGGCCAGCTCTGCTGATCACTGCCCCCCATTTGATACTCCGTGCTTCTTCTTACCTCCGCACAAGCTGAGACCCTTGGACTCTTCATGCTAGGTTGGGACTCCCAGCAACAACAAAATGTCACAATGTGCACTACAACTGCATGATTCACAAACTCAGGGATGTCACATGAATGGTTGTGGCCGAATGTTCCCACCTAGTGAAAGGATACCCAGGGTTTCTGAGAACGGTAGTGGTAAGAGGAGAAAAAGCAAGAGCAGCAGTAAATAGAGAGGACACCAGTGAGGTATCAGGGTTTTTTTTTCTACATTTACCTTTAGTATGTTCTGGGGTCTCTCATTATTATAAAGCATAATGAGGAACATTTAAATCGCAAAGAATTCAATTGCTGTGAATTGAATTTCTCGGTAAAACATATAGGATTTAGCGAATTTGAATTGCGTCAGATCCGCACATCCCCATTTAGAATGTGCTCTCCTGGAGTTATTAAAAAAACGGCATTGATTCGCTGAATCTGTTTTATAAATAGATAAAAAAAAATAAATAAAAAATATGATATATATATATATATATATATATATATATATACTGTGTATATATACAGTACAGGCCAAAAGTTTGGACACACCTTCTCATCTCTAGAACAACTATTAAGAGGAGACTTTGTGCTGCAGGCCTTCATGGTAGAATAGCTGCTAGGAAACCACTGCTAAGGACAGGCAACAAGCAGAAGAGACTTGTTTGGGCTAAAGAAAACAAAGAATGGACATTAGACCAGTGGAAATCTCTGCTTTGGTCTAATGAGTCCAAATTTGAGATCTTTTGGATCCAACCATCGTGTCTTTGTAGAAAAGGTGAATGGATAGACTCTACATGCCTGGTTCCCACCGTGAAGCATGGAGGAGGAGGCGTGATGGTGGGGGGGTGCTTTGCTGGTGACACTGTTGGGGATTTATTTAAAATTGAAGGCATACTAAACCAGCATGGCTATCACAGCATCTTGCAGCGGCATGCTATTCCATCCGGTTTGCGTTTAGCTGGACCATCATTTATTTTTCAACAGGACAATGACCCCAAACACACCTCCAGGCTGTGTATGGGCTATTTGACTAAGAAGGAAAGTGATGGGATGCTACGCCAGATGACCTGGCCTCCACAGTCACCAGACCTGAACCCAATCGAGATGGTTTGGGGTGAGCTGGACCACAGAGTGAAGGCAAAAGGGCCAACAAGTGCTAAGCATCTCTGGGAACTCCTTCAAGACTGTTGGAAGACCATTTCCGGTGACTACCTCTTGAAGCTCATCAACAGAATGCTAAGAGTGTGCAAAGTAGTATTCAAAGCAAAAGGTGGCTGCTTTGAAGAACCTAGAATATAAGACATATTTTCAGTTGCTTCACACTTTTTTAAGTATTGCATTCCACATGTTTTCATGTCTTCAATATGAATCTACCATTTTTAGAGTCATGAAAATAAAGAAAAATGTTTGAATGAGAAGGTGTGTCCAAACTTTTGGTCTCTACTGTATATATACTGTATGTATATAAATATATATATATATATATATATATATATATATATATATATATATATATATATATATATATATATATATTACTAAAATAATAATACTTTTTTAAATGACATATTGCCTTTAATAATTAATGCAAAAAAATTGTAATTTGAAATATGAGGCGGACTGCTGACATGGATCACTGGAAAGGTAGGAATAGAGAGCCAGGACTCGTAGGCCTTTTGTAGAAACCAAAGCCAGACACTAAGGGGTACTTTGAATGCTGCGACATCGCAAGCCGATGCTGCGATGCCGAGCGCGATAGTCCCCGCCCCCATCGCAGCTGCGATATCCTTGTGATAGCTGCCATAGCGAACATTATCGCTACGGCAGCTTCACATGGACTCACCTGCCCTGGGACGTCGCTCTGGCCGACGACCCGCCTCCTTATTAAGGGGGCGGGTTGTACGGCGTCACTGCGACGTCACACGGCAGGCAGCCAATAGGAGCGGAGGGGCGGAGATGAGCGGGATGTAAACATCCCGCCCACCTCCTTCCTTCCGCATATCTTACGGGAGCCACGGTGACGCCGGTAGGAGATGTTCCTCGCTCCTGCGGCTTCACACACAGCGATGTGTGCTGCCGCAGGAACGAGGAACAACATCGGACCGTCGCGTCAGCGTAATTATGGATTACGCCGACGCTATACCGATGATACGATTACGACGCTTTTGCGCTCGTTAATCGTATCATCTAGGCTTTACACACTACGATGTCACCTGCGATGCCGGATGTGCGTCACTTTCAATTTGACCCCACCGACATCGCACCTGCGATGTCGTAGTGTGCAAAGTACCCCTAAGGATCTGAGTAAAGCGGGGTGACAACTTTATAGATAGTGTTATTATAACAGATTTTAGTAGTTAACATACAGTAAGAGAAGAAGCCTCAATATTTCCAGCTACTTCAGGGAAAAATTCATTTTGCGGTGATTTCCATGTTTGATATATTTTATAACTAAACAATTTCACTTATTTAAGTAATAGGCATTTTGTGGACACTGTTTAATTAAATGCAGTACACTGATCCACAAACATTTTAAATATCAGTAATAAAACACCTAGCTAAAAGAAGTTGACACGCAGAAGAAATATGCGGTGCTATTAAATATGGAACCTGATGTGGGAGCATTTACGTCAATGTGTCAAAATAAACCCACGTGAAATTACATAGAAGCAAATGTTAAAGAGACGCGTTATTTTGCATATGATAATGTGACACTAGATATAAAGATCCATTGCTAACACCCTGGGGCTTTCCATAAACACATTGCATTCGGCTGAATAAATATGAGTCGTGCAGCTAAGATCATGAAGGTTGAATAACCTAGTGAAACACCTCTATTCCAGTCCTGGAGAGGAGTATATTCTTATCACATCCATATCTGACTCATCTTATGTCAGAGCAGGGACATTTGTAGGATGGTTATAATCAGCGTCTGTCTTATAAGCACCTTTCTAGTCTCAGTGTTAACCTTTGCCACCATGACTTACTAGTGTCAGCTGCATCTTCTGCACAAAGGTACCAGGGGTTGGACACCATGACCCTGGAGGTCCCTAACATTCTAAGATATGTAACCAAATATCTTTTGTGCCATGTTTTATAGGGCTATAAACCAAAATTAAAAGCTGCTGCTAGGAGAAGCTCCAATTCTGGAGATACTTGGAGAGACCATGTATTGCATTGCGTTTAGAGGGGGCCATATAATACAGCATGTCTACTGGAGTTAGTGCTTCATAATGAACGGTTGCCTGCAGATCTCCCCTGCAATATCCAATGAGGATTTATTTGCAAAACCTGCAACAATCAATTGATCATCAGACAAGTCCCATATTTCAGACAACCTGGCAGACATCACATGCCCAATATTTCTAACAGATTATATGACTGGGGTCAAATTTGGGCCACATAAGATGCCAGGGAAAACTTTATGTGCTTTGGAGAAGCACAAAGACAATAACGTATTGCTGACTTTCTAGTCAATGAGGGAAGGATATGTACCCTGCACTGCTTCTGGATTTATCAGCACACATGTCTGTTGCTATATCGCGTCCGAGTCCTGGATTTTGGCTCAGTGCTCATGATCCCGGACTTTCAGTCATGCGCCCTATGAAGCCGGGTGAACGAGTCCTGGCTTCAAACCCACGAAGTGTGCAAGATCAAAGGTCTGGGGTCATGTGCACTGAGCCGAAACCCAGGACTCAGATGCGATAGCAACAGAGAGGTAAGCACGACCATCCTCTGACGCTGTGCATTCATTAGCATGTTAGCACGTCCACAGTGGTGTACTAACATGCTAAGGGAGCCAACCATCCAAGGGAAGAAACACCATTGCAACTAGTTATTGGCCTCATTAGCATATAATAAAAGATCTTTAGAAATATTTTTTCTAAAGATCTCTTCATATATGCTACTAGATACAGGGAAAGTTAGGCAGGGATTAGCAATATGCACCTAGAACTGCTCATGGTCCTGGGTGCATATTATACCTGACAGGTTAACCTTAAGGTATAGTTTAATAAGGTGGAAGAACTTGACTGGAAAGGTCCATTAAGGCATGGTTGGATGAGAATATGTGGAATACTTGACTGGCTGCACACAGCCCTGATGTCAGCGCTATGAACACCTTTGGGATACACTGCAACAGACCCTGTGATCCGTGTTCTCTCATCCAACATCACTGTCTGACCTCACAAATGCTCTATTTGACAAATTTTCCCACAGACACCTTCAAAATGTAGCAGAAAGCCTTCCCAGAAGAGTGTAAGGCTGTGAATAGGAAACTCACTTTATACTGATACCTATGGATTTATAATGGAATGTCATAAAAATGATGTAGGTGCAATGAGCTATATAATGTTTATAATAGAATTTAATGCGCAGAGCATTTATTACATACATTGTATTATGAAACTATTAGAAAATTAGTCTCGGTTTACTTTAATTATAATACCTGTTGAGACTGCACAAAATGTAAATGCCATTATTGTACCAAGCTGTATAAAGTGCCAGGCGGGAGGAACTCAGTGTCAAATACTAAATGAGGTTTCCTGCCATTATCCTTAGCTTCCTAAATATTGCCCTTAAACGTGTTAATTTTTATATTCTAATGTAAAAAATAAAAACTCTCTTTGGAGCCATTATTTTCCGTTATAACAGCGGGCTGTGCAATTAGTATGGAGAAGGAAGTGCTCATCTAGTAATTGTGATTGCACAGCTGGGGTCCAGAGACTTGTAAAGAAAGAAGAACATTAAAAGCTGACAGAAATAGAAATGACTTTTCAATGTGACATTATCCTAACCTGGTGGAAGCCTGATCATAACAAGCTGGCCATGCCGAGGCCGCTGCTTCCCGTAGCAAAGTATCATGGGAGATGTAGTTTTGCCACACAACATAAGTCAAGGAAGATGTATTGGCTGATATTGAAGTCTGTTTAAAGGAAGTATTCATTTTACTGTACCATCCTAGAATTCATAATGAGCAAGTATTTGGCTGTGTCCTTGGCTAAGCAGCACTTTGTGGTTGGTAATGGATTCTATGTGGCTGGTACTCTTTTCGGGGCTCTGGGTGGCCCTTTTGTGAAGGTTTTGTCTCTATCAGAACTTTGTATCTGGGCCTGTTGTATGAACACTGTGGTTAATTCAGTCGTAAAACCCTGAAAATGGTCTTGGCTCTGACTGCTGTAGCCCAGTGTGAAGCCAGGCATAAAAGTGATATATAGTATACATTAGGCTATGTGCGCATGCCGCAGTTTTGTGACTTCAATGAAAAACACACCCTCTGGCCAAAAAATGCAAGCTTTATCCATGGGCTTTATCTTTGCTGGGTATAATTATATGTGGGGATGCTAAAGCCTGCTTTACACGTGTTGATATGTTGTGCGATCGCATTTGCGATCGCACCCATCCCCATCGTTTGTGCGGCACGGGCAATTTGTTGCCTGTGTCGCACAAAGTCGTAAACCCCATCACATGTACTTACCTTCCAAATGACCTCAAGGAACATCCTCCTCCTGAAGGGGGAGGGACGTTCAGCGTCACAGCGACGTCACACAGCGGCCACCCAATAGAAGCAGAGGGGCGGAGATGAGCAGGACGTAAACATCCTGCCCACCTCCTTCCTTCCACATTGCTGGTGGCTGCAGGTAAGCTGCAGTTCAGCGTTCCCGGGGTGTCACACAGAGCGACGTGTGCTGCCTCGGGAACGATGAATAACCGGAGCACAGAAGGACGTTCAATTTTTAGAAAATGAGCGACGTGTCAACGAGCAACGATAAGGTGAGTATTTTTGTTCATTAACAGACGCTTGTAGCTGTCACACGCTACGATATGTCAAACGATGCCGGATGTGCGTCACTAACGACGTGACCCCAACGACATATCGTTAGATATATTGTAGCGTTTAAAGCGGCCTTAAGTAAATTTTTATTTTTATTTATTTATTTTTATACCATGATAGACCCACAGAGAAGGTCTATGATTCCTATCAATCACCGACGATATATGGGGCGGGGTCTGACTGCAGCCAATCAGAGACATCGGTGAACGGTGAAAGCAGTGAACATGCATGAGCCTAATGAGCGACCCTGGAAGAAGAGTTTGCGGCGGCGGCAGCAGTTCCAGCTGAGCCAGAGGCTCGGTAAGTATCACGCTTGCTCCTATCCCTTTGACCACCATTTTATAAGCACCGGAGTCTGGTCCCCATAGACTTATATGGAGTCAGGCAATCTGGCCAGATACCTGGGATCAATTCCGGACAGGAATGGTTTTGTTTTTGCTTTTTTTTAACCTGTTAGACCCACCAATTCTGGATATCACTAAAATGCTGGTCAAAAAATTGACATGCTGCTTCTGTTTTCAGCACCCAAAACTGCAAGGAAAAAATAAGCAACGTGCTCACAGCTCTTCTGAATTTTCATAAACTTTGCTAGGGAGGAAGGACATGCAGTTTAGGGCAACAAACTGTACCAAAAAATGTGGCAAACAAAAGCAGCATGCACACAGGGCCTTACAGTCAAGTCCAAGAGGAATGTGTCTATATGTTCCGCAGATGATATAATCAAATGGCTGCTAATCCATTAGGTATGTACCTGCCCTGTCACCTTATACAGAGAAGAATCCAACATTTTATTTAAGTACACATTAAAAAATCCCACAATAATAAGGTGATACTTAGTGCAAAAATGTGACTAGTGCAAAAACAGTGAGCCATAGCAGGACAGCAAAGGTAGGTACACAATATAGCCAAGTGGATCAATAGGCACTATGAGTAATGGGCCATACCTGACCGCGGAGGTCAGCACCCTCAATATAGTTATGGCGCACTCACTGACCGAAGGCTGACCCTAATACTCTGTCTAGTTCCCTATTCTGAACAAATTAAGAGTAAGAAAAATAAATTGTATTAACAAAATATTATGAAAAATATTAAAATATATTGCTACTACTGAAATAGGCATACAACCTTAGTAATATTTACTGCACTGCACAAATCTGTTTGTATTTAGCTTATCCATCGGCGGAACAGACATCATAACTCTACCCTAATACACAACTCCCTTATCTCAATGTGTTTTCCCCTTTTAAATAGGTCAGGGCTCATCAGGATATTCATAGATGGGGCCCAATAGACCAGCAATGTTCCTGGTGAGAGTCAGTGCTCCATCCATTAACTGACGCTTTGACTCACACCACGAACAATGCTGGGCCATTGCGCATCCCATCTATGATTGTATGGCTCACTGTTTTTGTACTAGCTACTTTTTTTTTTAACTGAGTATCACCTTATTATTGTGGGATATTTTAATATACACTTCAATAAAATGATAGTTTTTAATTATATATAATAAGGGGGTTTGATCTTAGTCCCTATCTGATGACACCTCTCTAATTTTTGAATAAGAGAAGAATCCAGCAGAGAACCTAATGAGTTGAGCATCAATATATCTTATAAAATTATGTAACAACAAAGGATTTTTTACTTTTCTTTCACTTCCAGGAAATTTCTCAGATCTTAATCCCATTGAGAAGGTTTGGTTATTAATTAAAATGTGATAGGACAAATAAAAACACAGAAATTGTGATAAACGCCAAGCACTGATTAGGCAAGAATGGGTTGTTATCGTGGTTAGGCCCATAAAATGATATCCTGCTCCCTGGACTTCTGGCTATGCGCACTATTGTACGCGTCCCAGGTTCAAACTGGTGTAGTGCGCATGACCAGAAGTCCAGGGTCTTCTTATCATGTACACTGACCCTTTGCCCAGCGTTCTGAAGTGGTGCAATGGACACAGGTACGCTCCTCCCTACCGATGATGTCACTGGGCAATGAAAAGCATGTTAACACGCCCCTGTTGGCATACTATCATGCTAAAAAGACTGGAATAAGGGCAGGACTAGTCCCTGCGCTCATTAACATATCATAAAGGATCTTTAGAAATGCTTTTACTAAAGATCCCTTTATTTATGGTACTAGATACAGGGACAATTAAGCAGGGATTAGCAATATGTACCCAGAACTGCTCGTGCTTCTGGGTGAATATTGCTTCTGACAGGTTCCCTTTTTCGATCTTACCTCACTCCTGTAAAAAGCACTACACAGTGCGAAACGTGCGTCGGAGAGGGTGTGGGACACTTTTTTGCAGTCTATTTTGCCCCGTAGGTATATTTTTTTGGTCTGTTACTTTGTTGCCATCAGATCTCTTTGAATTTTGTATCTTTGAAACACACTTGTGTTAATATATACGTACTTATAATTATACCATTACTGTAGTTTTTTATATGGGGCAATATTAATATTAATATTTATTATAACAATTATGTGAAATTTATGGTGTTGCCAACAATAGGATTGATAGTTTTAACCCCTTCTAGGGGACCTGCTTCCTTGTGACATCCTGTCTAGGTTTTTATACTTTACTATTAATAAAGATTAAATTTTTTATATTGACTACTTTTTCTTGCCGGTGATTCAGGTTCCCTTTAAGTAGCAGGCAACAGATTCTAATTTTGAGTAAGAATAAAAAAAAATAGACAAAATGGGAATCAAGATCATATGTTAAGCAGCTGCAAAGATGCTAAATGTTATTCATGCAATCAATCTTCATTATAGTATTAGTTACATGATTAAAACCAATTAAAAATACGAGAAACGTCCTGTGAAAAATCAAAGGGGGAGTATGAATATTTATTGTTCATACATGGTAATAAAGCTCATATATCAAGGGCTCAACTAAATATGATAGGGATATTAATATAGTTAAGAGCCTCCACAATGGTACATAGGTTATTTAAAGTGTAGATGCATACATACAAATCATTAAAAATATTATAATCAGAAGGAAACATACATAAAAATATACTGTAGGTGTTAAGTGCTTACATATATAAAGTAAAGAAATGAATGACTACATATAGATCGTTGGATCATGTTTGACATCATATCAGGCACAAAACACTCACAAGAGTACAGAATAATTACCTTAGCTATGTATGTACCTTATTCCCCTTTGTATATGTACCCAACATGCGTTTCGCCATTGCTTTCTCAAAGGGGAACCACAAATTAATCTATTTATGTTTCATTATGGATTATATTATTTTTAATCATTTGTTATATGCAATTACATGCATCTATTCCTTATTAAAATAACTTATAAACCATTGAGGAGGCTCTTAACTATATTAGCATCCTTATTATAAGTATCACCAGTGGAGCCCTCAATTTGATCATTATTACCAAGCATGAACAATAATTATTTATACCCCCCTCTGATTTTTCTTAACATTGCGATTTTCAGTATTTTTAATTGGCTTTTATCATGTAACTAATACTACGGTTAAGATTTATTATTTGTATTACATGTTGATTATGATCATCATTTCTATAGGTTTAAATAAAACTTATAGAAGTACCATATTTTCCAAAACTGGGGGTAAAATGGGGGTGCATCGTACAATGCACATATGGCTTACCAGAGCGTCGGTGGTGGAGCGGGGTCATAGGAGGCAGGATCAGCGATACTGAGGTTGTCACTGCAGCGCTGTGACGTTGGCAGGTGATTTGAGCCGACAGCGGGCTCTAATGTATCGCCCACGGTTGACGCGATGAACTTCAAGAAAAGAGCTGTGGAGGCAGCGCGCGCACAGATCGACACGATGGACTTCAAGAAAATGGCCGCAGGATCCTTTCTGCGCATGCACCGCCTATACGGCCATTTTCTTGAAGTTTATCTTCAACTGCAGGTGATTCAATGGAGTCCACAATAATATCAGACGCCCACCGCCACAGCGACAACCTGACACCCCGTCCTATGACCCTCCTGAGTCCTCCACTGCAGTGACACTCCTGCATCCTGCCAGCAGGTCAATAGTGCCTGCCACCGTGACACCCCATTGCTGACCCTCCATCCACTGACCTTCCTGAGACGCAACACCCCCTCCTCTGAGCCTGCAGCATCGCTGAGTCTGTCTCCTGTGACCTTCCTGAACGGCTCCACCACTGCTGCTCCCCCCTCGTAAGCATTAGGATTAAGACACACTAGGATTATAAAATGAACCCTCATTTTAACATTACATTTTTTTTTTCCTATTTTCCGTCTCTAAATTTGGGGTGCGTCTTATAATCTGGGACGTCTTATAAATCGAGAAATACAATTGCTTCCTGTAGGCCAATGGAGCAATAGTAAGAACGCATATTCTGCTAGTCTCCACAAAGAAAATCAGTTGGCCCCAAAAAGTAAAAGTTCTATACAAGTTTAACTATTAAATTATGTCAAAAACAGAATATTGATATTATCCTCCATTCCCAAATTGTGTCAGAAGAATATCAAACTACGGTAATTTTTTTGATTCTGCGGTATATAGTTAAATTGTGCTCTTAGCCATTAAATGTTCAAGGTTATCATATTTCAAGGTCATTTGCGGAATGACTGACAGCTGTGTCTTTCTTATCTAGAAAATCTCAAGACACTGTTTTCCCAAGTGATGTCATCTAATTATCGATGAGCGATGAAAGCTGGGACCTCTATGACCTGGTGAGCCGAGATGGTTGAGCAGAGATAATGTGAACAATAGTCATTCTTTATCTTCAAAATACCTTAAGCAAACAAAAGCTGCGCTACTCAATTCAATTGTGTCCTACATTGCATGGAGGAAATTACAAAAAGTATAATACAATGTCATATAATTAACTACAAAAGCAATTATTACTGTCTATTAATCACCACAGGGACTGATTTTTTTTTATCGTTACTTCAATAATATCACCTTATGGCATTTTGTGAACGCTACTTCACAAGGGCAATTATTTTTATGATTTTATTTCTGATTTACTGGTGTGACCTTCTTTACCTTTCCTCTGGGCCTGGCATATACTGAGATGTGCGATGTGAGATGACCAGCTTTACAGGGAATGCATTATCTAAAACTGAGCTATTCTTTAAATAAGGTTTATATTTTTAAAATAATGTTTATTAAAAATGATAAATCTTGCAAATTTCCCACTGACCACTGGATTTTTTGTACTCTAACTTTCTGGGGGTTTTTTCATGATAGTCACATGTACATAAGTCACAATGAAAGGAGTCTGACCATCTTCTGTATCTAATGCGCATGTGCAAAGGTCATTTTTAAAAGGGATGGGGTCAGCTGTGACATCGGCTCTTGTGATTGATGGATCCTGTGTTAGCGGAGATCTTCATTAAAATTTTGCCTCTGATGATAATAAAGCTGATGGAAACTCTTCTTGAACTAATAGGAAGTTAGAATCTATATGACAAGTACACTTTCCTTCAAAAAGGTAAGTAGACACCAACAACACATGTGCAGGGTTTTAGAAAGGCTTGGGATGATATACTTTGTGCATAAGGGCATTAATCAGAGTTGGATTAAGGTACAAGAAGCTTAACGTCTCGGTACATTGTCCTTACTTGCTTCGACCTAAAACTAGAAATTTGCATATGGTGCAAACTGCATTTAAACGTTTATTGTTGTAAAATAAAGTACTGCTGTGGCTAGGAAGCATTGATACAGAGAGGACTAGTATAGTATTAGAAGGTATAGTACTAGGATACCCAAGAAATAGTATTCATCACATAGCCTTAAGGCTCCGTCACACGCTACAATATATCTAATGATATGTCGGCGGGGTCACGAATTCCATGACGCACATCCGGCATTATTAGAAATGTCGTAGCGTGTGACAGCTCCTAACGACGGTGAACGAGCAAAAATACTCACCTTATCGTTGCTGATTGACACGTCGGTCATTTTGAAAATGCTGGTCCTCCTTCTGTGCTCCGGTTGTTCATCGTTCCCAAGGTAGCACACATCGCTCCGTGTGACACCCCGGGAACAACGAACACAGCTTACCTGCGTCCCGCTGGCAATGCGGAAGGAAGGAGGTGGGCGGGATGTTATGTCCCGCTCTTCTCCGCCCCTACGCTTCTATTGGCCGGCCGCTGTGTGACGTCGCTGTGACGCCTAACGGCCCTCCCCCTTTAGGAAGAGGATGTCCACAGCAACGTCGTCCGGGAAGTAAGTACGTGTGACAGGGGGTTAACGACTTTGTGCGCTCATGCAATCGCACGATAGATCGTACTGTGTGACGCCGCCTTTAATCGAATGATGATGAGTAGTAATGAGCAAACACGTGGATATTCGGGTTCTCCGAACCAGTACAGACCCCCAAATAATCTGGTTCAGCAAGTGAACTTGACCCCGAACAACTAACCCCACACAAGTCAATAGGGATTCCAAGTTTGGGACTGTAAAATGGTTGTATTAATGCCTAAGTAGCTACAAAAGGAACCTAAATGGAGGAAAGAGCATTCCAATTGCCCTGCAAACAAATATGGATACGTAAGTGACTTAAAGGGCTTCTGTCACCATAGCAATTATGGTTACATAGGACGTAAATGAAGAAACTAAAAATGTTAACAATGATACCACAGAGATGTAGTTCAGAGATTCTCCTCAGATCAACAATTTTAAAAAATTACCTTAAAGAGTCTGTATTCCCAGTTCACCTACACAGTCAAGATTACCAGACTTCCCCCACAGAGCAACAAGTTTAACTAATTTCCCCTATGCAATCTGTATTTCTGGTTCAGCTACATAATCAAAATGGACAAATTTGCCCAATAAGCAATTTTAAAAAGGACCATAGGTAGGTTGTCCATAGCTCCAGCTCAGTGGGATATTTCAAACAAAAAAAAAACAAAACCAAAAATCCATCAGAATTATGATTTTGGCTACCGCAATGCTGCAATAAAAGGCAATAAGATGCAATCAAAACTTTGTATCTGTCCAAAAATGGTGTCACTGAAAACATCATATCGGGGAGCAAAAAAATAAGCTTTCATAAAGCCTCAGATCCCGAAAAATAAAAACGGTATATGTCTTGGAAAATGGTGTCAAAAGCGAAAACAAAATTCTAAAAAATTTGGTGTTTTTTTCACCACTTAAATAAAAGGAAACTATCTATACATGTTTGGTATCTGCATACTTGTATTGACCAGGGGAATCAAATTTTCATGTCATTTTTACAATAAAAAACCCGGAAAACAAATGTTGAATTGCATTTTTTGTTTCACTTTCACTGCACCTAGAATTTGTTTCCTGTTTTCCTGTACACTATATGGTAAAATGAATGTTGTCATTCAAAAGTATAACTCATCCCACAAAAAAATCAAGCCCTCATTTGGCTATGGGGACGGAAAGCTAAAATTGTTATGGCTATGGGAAGAAGGGGGAAGAAAAAACGGAAACTAAAAAAAAACTAAAAAAAAACTAAAAAAAAAAAACAACTGAAAATGGCCATGACGTAATGTAGTTAAATACTTGAATCTATTACAAATGGATGACAACTGGACTTGTCCACAAAACCTAATGTCTGCCTTAGGATTCCAGTTTCTTTCCATCACAATAAGTATAAAGTGCTGCGGAATATGTTGGTGTTATATAAATAAAATTATTCTTATTATTATTGATAAGAATTTACTAGAATGTGCCATCACTCTCTGATCAATGAAATCTAACTCCACTTGAAAATAGCCGTGATGCGAAAACTGTGAACAGTCCATAGCGCTTCCCGGGGTGCTGTAAAACATGTCTTATGTTCTCTGAATACAGATTTTACCCAAGAAGAGAAAGAAGCAGCTTTTTCTGATAAGGTACGTTATAAATAGGGATGATTGAATATCACAAATATTCGGCAACATTCGGCTTCACGAATATCCGATGAATAGGTCACCGCTACGTGAATATTCGATGCGCAATGTAAGTCTAAGAGAAGCCAGAATAGTTGCTATTCGGCAACTATTCAGGTTTCCCATAGACTTACATTGCGCATCGAATATTCGCAAATAGTCGAATAGCGGCGACCTATTCGGCGAATATGGGTGTTGAGGTATTCGATCATCCCTAATTATAAAGTCTCTAGTCTTCACTTCCCTTGCTTTTATGAAAAAACAAATAAATAAATAGAAAAAAAGAACAAAACGAGTGTTACTGTTTACACAAATATCTTATATGTTAGTATAAGAAATTGCTACATTTAAAATATCCCTGTTTTGATATTTTATACTATGGAAATATAGTCTTATCAACAATTATTATAAAAAATCCCATGTTCATATATTGTGTTTGTAAATAGTGTATGTTTAAGGTGAGGGGAGCAGAGAAGCTCATATAGGAGTGTGGAGCTTTCTGCAGTTCAAATCAGCTACTATGACAGAATGAACCAAGCAGATAGGCCAGCACTTTAACCCCTTCAGCCCCCGGGCACTTTCCGTTTTTGCGTTTTTGTTTTTTGCTCCTTTTCTTCCGAGAGCCATAACTTTTTTATTATTCCGTCAATCTTGCCATATGAGGGCTTGTTATTTGCGGGACTAGTTGTACTTTTAAATGAAACCATAGGTTTTACCATATATTGTACTGGAAAACAGCAAAAAAATTCCAAGTGTGGAAAAACTGCAAAAAAAGTTTTATCGCACAATAGTTTTTGGGATGTTTTATTCACCGTGTTCACTATATGGTAAAACTGAGGAATCTATGTGATGCCTCAGGTCGGTGCGAGTTTGCAGACACCAAACATGTATAGGTTTACATGTATCTAAGGGGTTAAAAAAAATTGAAAAGTTTGTCCAATAAAAGTGGCGCACGTTTTGCGCCATTTTCCGAAACACGTAGCGTTCTTATTTTTTGGGATCTATGGCTCATTGATGGCTTGTTTTTTGCGTCTCGAGCTGACGTTTCTAATGGTACCATTTTTGCGCAGATGCTACATTTTGATCGCCTGTTATTGCATTTTGCGTAAAACTTGCGGCAACCAAAAAACGTAATTTTGGCGTTTGGAATTTTTTTGCCACTACGCCGTTTACCAATCAGATTATTTGATTTTATATTTTGATAGATCGGGCATTTCTGAACGCGGCGATACCAAATATGTGTATATTTATTTATTTTTTAACCCTTTAATTTTCAATGGGGGGAAATGGGGGTGATTTGAACTTTTAGGGGGTTTTTTTATTTTTTAAAACTTTTTTTTTTACTTTTTTTTTTTATTTTACTAGTCCCCCTAGAGGGCTATAGCGATCAGCAATCCGATCGCTATTATCTATCTGCTGATCACAGCAATAAAGCTGTAAACAGCAGATTCAGTCACTTTGTTTTTCCCTCTGCTCTCGGCCGGAGGGAAAACGAAAGTGAAACTTCGTAGCTGCAGGCGTCATCACATGACCCTGTGCTACGATGGCAACCACCGATAGTCACGTGATAACACACGTGACTTCCGGTGGGGGCGGCAGTAAGTAAAAAACATGGCCGCGCGCATTTAGATCTTGCTGCCAGACTTTGGCAGCAAGATTTAAGGGGTTAATGGCCGCGGGTGGAAGCGATTCCACCCGCGGCTAGCAGGCACACATGTCAGCTGTTGAAAACAGCTGATATGTGGGCCGATCCACGCCGCCTGCCCGCGGCAGGGCGCGGGGCTTAACGGGACATGATCCTGGACGGATAGATCCGTCCAAGGTCGTGAAGGGGTTAAGCATGGTGTTAAAGGGAATCTGTCACCGTGCTCCCTGCACTGACTGAAAGCAGGTTGAAATGATGAGCGGCTGTCAGTCACTACGGGTGCAATTACCGGCGCCAGTCTCCATATATAGAGCAGTGACAGAACCCGCGCAGGCGCTGCCCCATGGTGGAATCCGGAATGTTGCTGGGACTATTAAAGTTCTTTTTGTGCCCGATGCAGGGGTTTGATGTGCGCAGGCGCTAAGCAGGTTTCAAACACTATAAACCTGCAGGTCAACCACATATCTACAGGCTAATAGTATTGTTTTACAGGACATGTTTCCTTTAAAAGTAGAAGGAATCAAAATGAGGCAATGTAACATATTACAAATATTCATAACTTTACAAACACCGATCCATGATCCATCAGTTACCAGTTCACGACATATGTGGATGCAGTTTCTCATTCAAATATTCCAATAACTATTGCCATTTTTATGATAAATGAGGCATCATTTTTTCCATTTTTATGACTAAATTTTCATATTTCGTCCTTTTAGATTACTTTTTATTGCTATTTAGTGGAACATGTAAAGAGAAAAAAATGAAGTATTTGTCCATTATGCTATTTTTTTGAGGTGGATGAATACAAGGGTCGACAAAAACATTTTAATTTGTGTCCGTTCTATTAAAATTATTTTAAATTGTAGACATAGGTTATGGTTTTTTTTTTCACTAAGATAAAGGGTACTTTACACGCTGCGATCTCGCTAGCGAGATTGCAAACGATCGTACCCGACCCCGTCGGTTGTGCAACACGGGCAAATCGCTGCCCGTACCGCACAACCTCGCTTACCCCCTTCACATACACTTACCTGCCCTGCGACGTTGCTCTGGCCGGCGATCCGCCTCCTTTCTAAGGGGGCGGTTTGTGCGGCATCACAGCGACGTCACACGGCAGGCGTCCAATAGAAGCGGAGGGGCGGAGATGAGCAGGACGTAACATCCCGCCCACCTCCTTCCTTCCACATTGCGAGTGGAGGCAGGTAAGGAGATGTTCATCGCTCCTGCGGTGTCACACATAGCGTTGTGTGCTGCCGCAAGAACGAGGAGCAAAATCGCTAATAAGCAGAAAACGATTTTTTGTTTCAGGACGACCTCTCCGCGGCAAACGATTTTGACCGCTTTTGCGATCGTTTAAAGTTGCTCGTACTTGTCATAGACTGTGATATCGTTAATGACGCCGGATGTGCGTCACAAACACCGTGACCCCGACGATCATTCACTAACAATATCGCAGCGTGTAAAGCCCCCTTAAGGCTAGATAAAATTAATTGGACGAGCGGTGGCTATCTATATTTATTCTGTTTTAATTATCTATTTTTTTTATTTTTTCTTGCTTTTTACATTCAATTTTCTCATTTATTTCACACACTATGCCATCCATAAGTTCATGAAAGACCTTTTAGAAGGATTTCATCATCTAAACACGTTTTTATTTTGCTTATTTTCCTTATGAGTTGGGGGTTAGCAAAGCTGATAGGAGTCTGCTAAGTCTCCGCAGTGCATATTCCCTACTGGCACCTATCGATTAAAGTATCCCTGGGTTCAGAGGATGAAGCACTGTGAGTGCTTCCTATACTGTATACAGCAATCAGGAAGCAATCAAAAAAGCAGAGATAGTGATAAATATTTTTGCCTTGTCTGTGTGGAGTCCAGCTGTATCTGACTGTCAACTCCCTGCTTCTTCTTTATGAATTTGTACAGTTGCTTACTCTGCAATGACGTTTTAGAACATCATTGCAGAGTAAAATGTGAACCAACTGGATATGTAAAGTTCAAAGTGAATTCAAGTAGTTAAGTTAAAAAAAAACTGTTTAGTTACTCTTTAAAGGGAACAGTTCATATGAAGAACTGCTATTATCCTGCACATATAGGGTTATTCTGCAGGTTACTATGAAACTGCCCAGCCAATGCACTGACAGACCCCCTACAGAGAGGAAATGGTGTCTATTAGAGATGAGTGAACCTGTGGTTCAATTTTTGAACTGAACAACAATTTAAAAAATCAAGGTTCGGGTTCAGGATGCTTTATGTGCAAACTTTACTGGCGTGAACAATGCTGTGCTCGGGTACGCTTAGTGCTCAGCCTTGTGTGAGCCGCTTGCAGTGTTTGAATGGCACAAACTGGGGGTAGAATCAGCATGATTACATGTAGTGTCCAACCCCAAAAAATTGTTTTGGAAAAGCCCGTCCATCCACCCACCCTCCTAACGGATGTCCTCTGCTTATGGCTGGATGTTTGTGGGTGGAGACTCAAACTGCCAATCAAATAATTGCTCCAGAGTTTGGGTCAAGCTCGAGCCAGTGGAGGCTCGGCTCCTTGGCTTCCGGCGAACCGAGCCTTCACAGAACCGCACCCTTACATGGACTGACAGTTGGCTCTGTAGTGATGAAGTTAGGATCAGGCATAATAATACTAAACATGCCCAGTCCTTCCTCCAAAAGGTCTGCTGTCTATGAAGAGTTGGGTGGCCTTTTATATGTATATTAGATGGTCAGCAGATTCTTGCAAACCTCTGTCAAATGAAAAGGGCACTTTCACAAATTTCTACACTCTATGGAGCAAAGTACATCCTAAAAGTCTTTTGTTTGACCCCATAAAAAGCACCGATGGAATCACTTCAAGGAGCTGAGCATCTAACAAATGACACCTTTGCAACATGAAGCCCTTTTCTTAGCTCTTTCCTCATTTCTTCTACAATCCTGCAAATGTACAAATTAATTCTTGTGGCAGCTTTGACAATAATGCAAAGATTCCATTGCTCATCCCAGAGGCGACTGTTTATCAAATACATAGGAGTGGAAATAAAAGGTATACAATAGCAATACATATACCCAGACGCTGCTTCTAAAGAGCCATGGGACAATAATTGAAAGTGTCAGCTTGTATCTCTCTTCTATTTGTCGTGTTTGTCAGATAATAGCATCTGACATATTATCCATCGTTCGTGACTGAGCTCCACTGAGGCATGGAGGAAGTTGTGAAGAGCTACGACAGCACGCACCAAAAATATCAGTCACATTCGCTTTCCTTCTTTCAACTGTGCTTCTTCTTCTAACGATCGGACTGGGAGTGTTGCATGTGCCTTTCCCACTGACTGATAAATAGCTCGGGGGAAGAAATGTGTAATAGACATGTGCCATCTACAATATAAGTTACTTGGCCATTGATTAAGATGCTATGACACCTCTGCTTATGGCAGCAGCACAGGACAGAGGAGCGATGCTCCGTGACATGCATGGAAATGTCCTTTCTTCTACAACAAGAATAGGAAAGGTTGCATCATCAGGAAATAGACTTAGAGGGATTATTAGGAGACATTCCCTCGGAGAGCGCAGATGTATGATCTCACTACGTATTACATAGACAGAAAGTAATTGCTGATCGTTGTTATGGCTACAGCTTGCTTGAAACGTTTATATCTTACTGAATTACACTCAATAACAAAGGATTAAAAAGGGAACAAAATGCTTCCTGTCTATGTGAAATGTAGCATACAAAAAAGACAATTTAAATATTTTAATAAGAAATTAAAGGAATTGGCTCTTGAAGACAAAGCCCTTTTTAACTGAAACCTGGAATGTCAATCAGCTAATTGGCAGTGATCAAGCTCCTTAAAGGGGTTGTCCACTTCTTACTGAAGTGGAAAGGAGCTGAGCTGCAGTAACTGTCTCCAGCGATTAAACAGTCTATTGGGCTGCTCTGTTCCAGCTCTATACACTGATTGTCTCCCATTATCTCTGGAGCTGCTGTAAGGGGGTGTAATGCTCTGCCATCCCAGACCTGCAAATCCGCTATGTGTAAAATGTAGTAATGTTCTATATACAGTTTAAGTTCATAAAATGATGTAATGTGTTCATGCAGCACTAGGTGGCCACAATGTGTAAAACTGCTTCCCTGGTACTCCCGGGGCTAGGGAGAGTTTAGTTAGTAAAAAAGGTGCATTGACAGGAAGTGACAGAAGAGTCCCTGTGGGAGAGGAGCAACCAACATCTGTGGGAGATGTGAGGAGAGAAGACTCCAATAATAATAATTTGGCTGACCCTCAGTGTCGAATCCTGGTGCTGAACATGTGGGGCCCTAATGTGGAGAGGGAAGTTTTAACTATGTCCCAAAGTGTGGGGGAAGTCCATGTGGCCTGGATGGTGTCCACCCCCTGGTGGATACCCAACGAAATCCCTCAATCAGTGAGAGGTCAATGGGCTCTCAAGAGAAGAGTAGGTGGTGTCTTACCGGGAAGGTGGGGTGGCAGTGGTGGTTGAGCGAGGTCACAGGAGGCAGAGGCGGTGCTGGAGTATGGTGATGCTAAGGGCAGTGCAGAGGGGGGCCAAGATACCCAATGTGGGCTGCAGCACTGCTCTGTGCTGGGCCAGCTGGCACTGCTCTGTACTGGACCAGCTGGCGCTACTCTGTGTTGGGTCAGCCAGCACTGCTCTATGCTGGTGCACCCGGTGCTACTTTGTGCTGGGGCAGCCAGCACGTCTCTCTGCTGGGGCTGCTGGCGATGCTCTGTGCTTGGGTAGCTAGCGCTGCTCTGTACTGCTCAGCTGGCACTATTCTGTGCTGGGGCTTGTTACAGGTGATGAGGCACTGGCCATTCTGAAGATGTCAGCACTGCGGGATTCAAAGAAATGGCGGTCGGAGTCGGCGCGTGCACAAATGAGAGGTTGAGCTGAGAGCTCCACCTGCACACGCGCCAACTCTGGGTGCCATTGTTTGAATCACTTACCACCAACATCTTCAGAAGGGCTCGTGCCTCACCGCCCACCGCAGAGAGCCTCACCGCCCACCACACAGAGCAGCGATGCTCAGAACCGTACAGAGTAACGCCACAGCGCTCAGCATCGCCTCTGCCTCCTTTGACCCCTCTTCACCACCCCCTGGTGAACTACACTCGGATTTTAAGACACACCCCTCATTTTCCTCCCAAATTTTTGGGAGGAAAAGTGCGTCTTATAATCCAAAAAATATGGTAATTTAGTTTTTTGCTATTCAATTCCCAATGTTTTACAATTGTCTCTAGTCCTATACTGTTCTATCTGCTATTCAGTATATATGAGATATTGGCACAGAGGCATGTGCCCATGATACGGCTGTAAAGATCCACTTATGCTATACAGTGTTTAGTGACATCGAGAGCCAACGCCATATTCTAATCACAGTGTCCAATACCCTTGTACCAGGCAGGAGGCCGCAACTCTGGGTCATCCATATGCTTTCTGCAGAATTAAAAGAGTAAAAACTCTATGAACCATAAGGTAATTGTCTAATCCATATTACAGAATCATAATAACAGATAATATAAAGTCAGAGACATGTCGTCTGAGAAACATCCACCTTATGTTACCGAATGGTTCAGTCGGGGTTAAACTTGCAAAGACACGGTTTCATAGGAGCCATTATGCTAGAGAATCAGTCTAGAAACTGAGACTGCTTTCAAATACACTTAAAGGAAATGAATGGTTTTATTTTCAGCTACTAAAATAAAATAATAAAAAAAACATTCGGCACATCACAGCAGGCACCAATGGGGGGTTTGTAAATGGAGACACAAAGTACTTCCCTTCACCCTTGCAGGGAGATGACGCGAGGTGTAGAATGAAAAATTAGCCTTTTCGCTTTTTTTCCCTCTCACAATCTCCAGTTCTAGGAGAAATCATCTGCTGCCTATTTCAGGATATTTATTTGTCATTCACTTTCAGTAAAGCCAGCGAAGACTGTTAGAACTTCAGAAAGGTGACTTTATACAGAACATTTTAAGATCTGTGTCACCACCTTAATGGGAAGACACAGCAAAGCAGGAGAGGGCCCAGGGGTTTTCTACTTTTTGAACTAGCTTTTATTACAAGTCATTTTCTATGTTCTGGTGTCAGTCTTTTTACCATGATACATTGATCACAATATCTCGTACAGCTAAATGCTGTTGGCTACACCGACTTTACAAATTTATATAGATCTCTACAAAACTCCAAGGTAGGAGCTATGGTGGAGTTATTGCTATTGCACTTTAGGAACCTTGTAACATGCAATCTAAGAAGCTCCTTTCGGGGCAAGATATACCAGGCTTCATGTCCACTTTGGATGGTTATATACACTATTCACAAAACGTTAGAGATATTGGCTTTCGGGTAAAATTGCAGGATGATCCTACAATCCACTTTAACCGTTTCAGGGTAACTTAATGTGACCTTATCTAAACTTTTGAATGCACATGTCCAACTGTTCAATGTTTGAGTAATTTTTGTCCAACTTGCTATTGTCTATGCAGGAGCTTAATGGCAAAATTCACAACAGGTGTTTGATCTATAAATCACCCAATATATTTTATGGTTCAATTAGAATTGGTATTAAACAGTCATCATCCTGCTGATCACATTTTGACATTGTGACACCAAGACGAATTTTAACAATTGATCAACACTACCTCTTCATTGCAAGGCTTCAAGCAGAATGTTCTCAGATAAAAAGTGTCCACTGAGCTTAGAGTGTCACTTTATAAAAAACAGAGTTTGGGTATGGAGTTGGGATGCTTTACATATACTGACCACATGGGCGAGAATCGCTGTGCTCAGGTATGCTTGGTGCAAGCCCCTTGCAATGTTTGAATAGCTTGCCCTGGGAGTAACAACAGCATGATCAGACGTAGCGTGCAATCAAAATAAAATAAAAAAATGGAAAAACCCCTTCCACCCTTCTCTAGAAGTATTCTGCTTATGGCTGGCTGTATGTGGGTGGAAACTCAGACTAGAACTGCATATTAGTGACTTCTATTAGGGTACGGGCCAAGTCTGAACCAGTGGAGGTACGGTTCGGCTGCAGCTGCCAAACCAAGCTTCCACGGGGTCGCTGATCTCTAATCAGCAGGTTACAATAGAGATACAGAGAGACTGGAAGAGTCACAAAAAGGCATAGTATTAGACGTCTTTTGGCCACATCCCACACTGAGGACCGCTTAATTGTGAACAATGCCTTTCAGAATTGGATGACGAATTCCACACAACTCTGTACACATTTAAGAGAGGTGAGAGGCACCCAAGTGTCATGTCAGACCATTTACAAAAGTGTGGTCTGCATGCTGGATGACCTGCAAGAGTAGCTGACCACACCACTAGGCACAGGCGTTATCGTCTGCTGCCAAAGTAACCAGAGGGCCTCAGTGCTATTTACTAATGAAAGTCGATTCAAGGTGAGCAGTAAAAATGTCCACCAACAACGTTGGAGATGTCAAAAAGAGCGCTATGCATTAGCCACTGTTGTCACCAGATAAGCCTTTGGTGGTGGTGGTGTTATAGTGTGGGCAGCTATGTCTTTTCAATGCAGAACTGCCCTACACTTTATGAATGGTACAGTGAAAAGCCCCTATTCTTTGAATACAATCATTAATCCAATCATTGTGCCTCTGCAAGAAAAACAAAGGACTAATTTCATCTTCATGGACAACAATGCTCATCAAGGTCACATCATTAGGAAGCCGCTGCTGGAGACTGGGAGATCAGCTCAGCTGCCGTGTAGAGCCTTGTAGCTCTGTTCCTCAGATCTTAATAACCTGAGGGTTGTCCTTTAAGAAGAGTGTGATGTCATGCCTCAGCAGACAATATCTCCACTTGTGAACAGCAGGAGACGTTGTTGTCGAGCTGTAATTGATAGTCAAGGTCCCATGACAATTTATTGAGACATTGACATTTTTGGTGAGAATACCCACCACTGTTGTTGGCTTCTGTTTAAAAAATAGCTTGGGCTGAGGAAATCACCATTGCACGCTTCTACTTATATGCCCTATATTCATGATAAAATATCACTGTAACATAAACTTTTCACGTTTTACAGAAATTTAACCTGAAAGCCAAATATCCTTAACTTTTTGTGACTGGTGTATATATATATATATATATATATATATATATATATATATATATATATATATATATATATGTATATATTGTTCGTTAGGCTGCCTATTTATATTCATAGATGGATTCCATTATGTTGGCATGGGGTATCAAGGATACGTCCATAACTGATTCTGAGACTCCACTCTTCAGCTAAATATTATCAGTCAGGGATGGAGAATACTATGTAGACTATACACTGCGTTATTTCCTCCCTGTCTGTGATTCCTAGCCCCTCTGCCTGCCTACAGTCTGTGAATGATCTGCCTCCTCTGTTTGAAATCTCAGCAGTGACCTGTAGAAATACTGGAGTTAGATGTAGGGGCCGAGGAAACAGACAGTGTGAAGAAGACCCAGTCTACAGTTCAGCCCCTGTGCACCGAATTCTAATTAGCAGAAATGTTCAAGTGTTGATTAAATGAGAACAACAAGGCTACACAATCATAATGAGGTTTTGGTGAGTTTTTGATGTTGCAGATTTCTTGCTGAAATTCTGCACCTATTATGTGTATTAGGTTACTTGCCTTTTTTCCTCATTTTTATTGTGTTTTTGACCCTGTAGGTTTTGTCTCTTGTTGGCATGTCATGTTTTAAATAAAGCTGGCTTGTTCTTGATACTTCATGTGCATTTAGTGTGTTTCCGCAACAGAAAACATATCAGCATACCCACAAGAGTAGAGATGAGCGAACCGGTCCCGGTTCGGCTCGAGGCCGGTTCGCCGAACGGGGGTCCCGTTCGAGTTCGGTTCGTCGAACGTTCGACGAACCGAACTCGAACGTATAGGCTATAATGGGAGGCAATCACAAACACATAAAAATGCATTATAAATGTACACAAACAGTTAATAAACATTGCCATAACACTTACCGGTCCTCGCGATCCCTTCTGCACTCTGTCTCCTGCCGCTATTCCATCCGATGATCGCTGAATCCTCCCGGTGACCTGCACTGCCAGCAGAGAAGCAGGACCTATCGTGACGTCAAAATAGCCATGTGACCAGTCACGTGGCTATTATCTCATTGGCTACAGACTGGTCACATGACTATCACACGTCATGTAGGACCTGCGAGTGCATCTCTCCGGTACACGGTGCACATATGTGTATCGCCGTGTACCGGCGACATGCTCTAGCACACGGTCGACTCCCCGTTCCGTTAGGGACCGGCTGACACAGCCGGTCATTAACGGAGATCACCGTTGCCATAGCAACGCAGTTAGCGGTGACGTCACCGCTAACCGCGGCTCCGGGAGCACCGTTGCTATGGTAACGCGTCTGTCAGCGTTACCGCTAGCAGCCAGCAGTGATCACTCACGGAGTGAAGGCTGCACGCTGCTTCCCGATTGTAGTGAGCATTGTAGTTAGGATGGAGGTTCCCCAGCCCCAAGTGATGCCCCTCACTACAATCGTCACTACTACTACACTAGAAAGAAAGAAGACAGAAGAGCAGGATCGTGGAGGGCTGACAGGGGTAATAAAGATGGAGTCTCTAATGTGTCTGTGTATTTATTTCTATTAAAGTATTTTTTCTCTGTGTGGTGTCTTTTTTTAACCCTTTATTGGAGATTCTTAATGGCCGGGTCAAACGTGCCTGACATTAAGAATCTCTGGCTTAATACTGGCTGGTAAAACAAAGCCAGTATTAACTCATGATTACCCAACAAGCCACCCGGCTCCAGGGCTGTTGGAAGAGTTGGATACAGCGCCAGATGATGGCGCTTCTATGAGAGCGCCATTTTCTGGGACGGCTGCGGACTGAAATCCGCAGCAGAGGCGCCCACAAACCTCGGGCTAACCTGTGCTGCGGATTCCAATCCCCAGCTGCCTAGTTGTACCCGGCTGGACACAAAAATAGGGCGAAGCCCACGTCATTTGTTTTTTAATTATTTCATGAAATAAGTGAAATAATTAAAAAAAACGGGCTTCCCTATATTTTTGGTTCCCAGCCGGGTACAAATAGGCAACTGGGGGTTGGAGGCAGCCCGTGGCTGCCAGCTGTACCTGGCTAGCATACAAAAATATGGCGAAGCCCACGTCATTTTTTTGGTGGGCAAAAAACTTCTGCATACAGTCCTGGATGGAGTATGCTGAGCCTTGTAGTTCTGCAGCTGCTGTCTGCTCTTCTCCATACAGACAGACAGCAGCTGCAGAACTACAAGGCTCAGCATACTCCATCCAGGACTGTATGCAGAAGTTTTTTGCCCCCTGAAAAAATTATGTGGCTTCGCCATATTTTTGTATGCTAGCCAGGTACAGCAGGCAGGTACGGCTGCCCCCAACCCCCAGTTGCCTATTTGTACCCGGCTGGGAACCAAAAATAAAGGGAAGCCCTTTTTTTATTATTTCATGAATTTCATGAAATAATTAGAAAACAAATGACGTAGGCTTTGCCCCATTTTTGTGTCCAGCCAGGTACAACTAGGCAGCTGGGATTGGAATCCGCACCACCGGTTGGCCTGAGCTTTCTGGGCCCCACTGCTGCGAATTGCAGTCTGCAGCCACCTCAGAAAATGGCATTTTCATAGAAGCGCAATCTTCTGGCGCTGTATCCAACTCTTCCAGCACCTGCCTGCTATACCTGGCTAGCATACAAAAATATGGCGAAGCTCACGTCCTTTTTTTGTAGCTTTTTGGCAAAAAAAAAAAAAATGCTTCCCTGGATTTTCCATTGCCAGTGAAGGTAACACCAAGCAGTGGGGGTTAGCAGCCAGTAGCTGCTTAGATTACCCTTAGCTAGCAATACAAAAAATGCAGTGGGAGCTAACATATATTTTTTTTAATTATTTATTTAAATAACTAAAAATAAAATGGGCTTCCCTGTATTTTGATTGCTGGACATCACAGTGCTGTAAAAATAAATCTTTAAAAAAATGACGTAGCGCTCCGCGGTATTTTTGATTCTCAGCGCAGATAAAGCAGACAGCTATGGGTTGCCACCCCCATCTGCCTGCCGTTACCTTGGTTGGCAATCAAAATACAGGGAAGCCCATTAATTTTTTCTATTTAAAAAATAGTTAAAAAAAAAAAATTACGTTGGGTCCCCCCATTTTTGATAGCCAGCTAGGGTAAAGCAGACGGCTGTAGCCTGAAAACCACAGCTGGCAGCTTTACCGTGGTTGGGGATCCAATGTGGAGGTCCCCTCAGGCTCTTTTTTATAATTATTTTATAAATATTAATAATTACACAATAAAAGTAGGGACCCCCCAAATTGGATCACCAGCCAAGGTAAAGCGGACAGCTGTGGTCTGGTATTCTCAGGGTGGGAAGGTCCATAGTTATTGGGCCTTCACAGCCTAAAAATAGCAGGCCGCAGGCACCCCAGACGTGGCGCATCCACTAGATGCGCCAATCCTGGCGCTTCACCCCAGCTCATCCCGTGCCCTGGTGCAGTGGCAAACGGGGTAATAAATCGGGTTGATACTAGCTGTAAAGTCACCTGAGATCAAGCCCAGCAGTTTGTGATGTCATGGCGTCTATTAGATACCCAACATCATAAACTGTCAGTACTAACAAAAACAAAAAATCGACAAAAGAAATTTATTTGAAAAAACAGTCCCCAAAACATTTCCTCTTTCACCAATTTATTGTAAGAAAAAAAATAAAGGGGTCCCACGACGACTCTGGACCGTCTAGAATATGGGGGGGAGACACTCAGGGAACGTATCCCCCATTTTCTAGGAGTGCGGACCCTTCATGTGAGGAGTGTGGGTGCAATGAATCTGCACTCACTCTCCCCGGGTCCACAGCAGCAGAGTCCATGTCGTAATGGTTGCTACCAAAGCTGCAATGCCCTGCTCATGAGGTAAGGGCATGCCTAATCAGGAGAACTACTGTAGAGGAAGCTCTGCTCACTGGTATATAGGAGCTCAGAGGTAATAATAGATAAAATTAGTGAGTAACCTCGGCACTCTATATCTCCCAGACTAAGTCAGTAAGTCACAACGGATAGTAATGCAAAATCACTCTTTATTGGTCCGTATTAAGAAAATTTTTTTTTCATAAGCATATATGTTTTTGTCCAAAACAAGTTACAAATGACGTTTCGGCCTGAGCCTTCGTCAGATTGGACTTATCTGCATGTAATCATGAAAAATGACAATAATCAGTATCACATAAGAGTGAGAGAACAATAACATAAACTCGAACAATGTAGAGGTACAATTGGGATGCAGCAAAAAAAATGCAACACAGCAAGAAATGAAACACATGATACAAATGTCATAATACAGTACAAGGACAATATAGTAATGACAAATATGGGGTCAGAGTAGACTTAGACAGCTCTGGTACGAAAGAGATGTCAATCATAAAGTAACATGTGCAGTAGGTGTAGAGCTACACTACGCA
Source organism: Anomaloglossus baeobatrachus (assembly GCF_048569485.1). Classification (NCBI taxonomy): domain Eukaryota; kingdom Metazoa; phylum Chordata; class Amphibia; order Anura; family Aromobatidae; genus Anomaloglossus; species Anomaloglossus baeobatrachus. The sequence continues at coordinate 539,195,396 of NC_134356.1, read as the reverse complement.
TGGCAGAGCTAATGGGTAGACCGACCATAGAAAAAGTAGAGAAAAAGTGGAGAAAAAGTGGAGAATAAGTGGAACATAAGAGGAGAAAAAGTGGAGAAAAAGTGGAGAAAAAAGTGGAGAAAAAGTGGAGAAAAAGTGGAGAAAAAGTGGAGAAAAAGTGGAGATTAAGAGGAGAAAAAGTGGAGAAAAAAGTGGAGAAAAAGTGGAGAAAAAGTGGAGCATAAGTGGAGAAAAAGTGGAGAAAAAGTGGAGAAAAAGTGGAGCATAAGAGGAGAAAAAGTGGAGAAAAAGTGGAGAAAAAGTGGAGAAAAAGGGGAGCATAAGAGGAGAAAAAGTGGAGAAAAAAGTGGAGAAAATGTGGAGAAAAAGTGGAGAAAAAGTGGAGAAAAAGTGGAGCATAAGAGGAGAAAAAGTGGAGAAAAAGTGGAGAAAAAGTGGAGCATAAGAGGAGAAAAAGTGGAGAAAAAAGTGGAGAAAAAGTGGAGAAAAAGTGGAGCATAAGAGGAGAAAAAGTGGAGAAAAAGTGGAGAAAAAGTGGAGAAAACGTGGAGAAAAAGTGGAGAAAAAGTGGAGAAAAAGTGGAGAAAACGTGGAGAAAAAGTGGAGAAAAAGTGGAGAAAAAGTGGAGCATAAGAGGAGAAAAAGTGGAGATTAAGAGGAGAAAAAGTGGAGAAAAAGTGGAGAAAAAGTGGAGAAAAAGTGGAGAAAAAGTGGAGCATAAGAGGAGAAAAAGTGGAGAAAAAGTGGAGAAAAAGTGGAGAAAAAGTGGAGCATAAGAGGAGAAAAAGTGGAGAAAAAAGTGGAGAAAACGTGGAGAAAAAGTGGAGAAAAAGTGGAGAAAAAGTGGAGCATAAGAGGAGAAAAAGTGGAGATTAAGAGGAGAAAAAGTGGAGATTAAGAGGAGAAAAAGTGGAGCATAAGAGGAGAAAAAGTGGAGAAAAAAGTGGAGAAAAAGTGGAGAAAGTGGAGAAAAAAATGGAGAAAAAGTGGAGAAAAAGTGGAGAAAAAGTGGAGAATAAGAGGAGAAAAAGTGGAGAAAAAGTGGAGAAAAAGTGGAGAATAAGAGGAGAAAAAGTGGAGAATAAGTGGAGAAAAAAATGGAGAAAAAGTGGAGAAAAAGTGGAGAAAAAGTGGAGCATAAGAGGAGAAAAAGTGGAGAAAAAGTGGAGAAAAAGTGGAGAAAAAGTGGAGCATAAGAGGAGAAAAAGTGGAGAAAAAAGTGGAGAAAAAGTGGAGCATAAGAGGAGAAAAAGTGGAGAAAAAGTGGAGAAAAAGTGGAGCATAAGAGGAGAAAAAGTGGAGAAAAAGTGGAGAAAAAGTGGAGCATAAGAGGAGAAAAAGTGGAGAAAAAGTGGAGAAAAAAGTGGAGAAAAAGTGGAGAAAAAGTGGAGAAAAAGTGGAGAAAAAGTGGAGAAAAAGAGGAGAAAAAGTGGAGAAAAAGTGGAGAAAAAGTGGAGCATAAGAGGAGAAAAAGTGGAGAAAAAAGTGGAGAAAACGTGGAGAAAACGTGGAGAAAAAGTGGAGAAAAAGTGGAGAAAAAGTGGAGCATAAGAGGAGAAAAAGTGGAGAAAAAAGTGGAGAAAACGTGGAGAAAAAGTGGAGAAAAAGTGGAGCATAAGAGGAGAAAAAGTGGAGATTAAGAGGAGAAAAAGTGGAGATTAAGAGGAGAAAAAGTGGAGCATAAGAGGAGAAAAAGTGGAGAAAAAAGTGGAGAAAAAGTGGAGAAAGTGGAGAAAAAAATGGAGAAAAAGTGGAGAAAAAGTGGAGAAAAAGTGGAGAATAAGAGGAGAAAAAGTGGAGAAAAAGTGGAGAAAAAGTGGAGAATAAGAGGAGAAAAAGTGGAGAATAAGTGGAGAAAAAAATGGAGAAAAAGTGGAGAAAAAGTGGAGAGAAAGTGGAGAAAAAAATGGAGAAAAAGTGGAACACCCTTTGGTACCTTTCATGTGGCACTAAGGGGTGCTTAGCTTTGTATTTAGCCAAAAAAATGAAAAAAAAATGACATAGGGTTCCCCCTAGTTTTGTAGCCAGCTAGGGTAAAGCAGACGGCTGCAGCCTGCAGACCACAGCTGGCAACCTCACCTTGGCTGGTAATCCAAAACTGAGGGCACCCCACGCTGTTATTTTAAATTAAATAAATAATTAAAAAAAAAAACACGTAGGGGTCCCCCAAAATTGGATCACCAGCCAAGGTAAAGCAGACAGCTGGGGCCTGATATTCTCAGACTAGGGAGGTCCATGGTTATTGGAATCTCCCCAGCCTAAAAATAGCAGGCCGCAGCCGCCCCAGAAGTGGCGCATCCATTAGATGCGCCAATCCTGGTGCTTCGCCCCAGCTCATCCCGCGCCCTGGTGCGGTGGCAAACGGGGTAATATTTGGGGTTAATACCAGATGTGTAATGTCACCTGGCATCAAGCCCTGGGGTTGGTGAGGTCAGGCGTCTATCAGATACCCGACATCACCAACCCAGTCAGTAATAAAAAAAAAATACACGACAAACACATTTTTATTTGAAAAAACACTCCCCAAAACATTCCCTCTTTAACCAATTTATTAGATTGAAAAACAAATCCAGGTCTGGTGTAATCCAAGGGGTTGCCATGACGATGCACACTGTCCCAGTCAATGAAGAGCAGGATGTTCCCCATTGGCTGGGAGAGCAGTGCAGTGACCTGAGCTAACATCAATGGGTCAGCCCAGGTCACTGCAGGGGGGTGACAAGTGCTGCTGTCAGTGAGGTACATTACCTGCGCTGATCTCCAGCACACTGACAGCCCCTGTCACTGAGGTCAATGACCGGCGCCTTCACATCAAGTATCGCGAGAGGTCCGTGACGTCACCGCCAGTGTCAGTCTCGGGTCGGAAGCGATAGGTGATGTGACAAGCGGCGGCCATGGAGGACAGTGACAGCGCTGAGGTCGGGATGGCGGGACTTCATCACCGCAGGTAAGCCGAGCGAGCGAGCGAGCGGGCGGGCGGGCGGGCGGGGGGTGGGGGGGTGGATGTGTGTGTGTGTGTGTGTGTTTGTGTATGTGTATGTATGTGTACATGCCGCGGGCAGGAGGGGGTGGAGCGAGCTGAGCGGGAAAGTGTGGGCTTCCTGCACGTAACTAAGATAAACATCGGGTTACTAACCAAAGCGCTTTGCTTGGATACCCGATGTTTATCTTGGTTACCAGCTTGTGGCAGGCTGCCAGCGATGGCTCCTGCTCACTGTAGCTGTAAAAAGCCCTGCTTTTTGCTGCTAGAACCGTTCTCGAACGTATCTAGAACTATCGAGCTTTTAGCAAAAAGCTCGAGTTCTAGTTCGATCTCGAACAGCCCAAAAATCACTCGAGCCTAGAACTGGAGAACCACGAACCACGAACCGCGCTCAACTCTACACAAGAGATACTGATATGCTGCAGATATGAATCATGCACAGCAGGTGAGCTTACGTTGAGAGGTCATGATATTTCCATAAAGTCTATCCACTTTGCTGGAACTGGACCCTGTAGTTTTAACACAATGAAAATATGTAGGTCAAAAATGCAACAAAAACTCAATCCGCCCAAAGTGGATTTCTTCACTAAAGGTATCAATGTAGTCCGTATTTCAACGCCATTTGCAACCATTCTTTTTACTTTACATTAAAAAATCATGCTGACAGGTCCTCTTTAAGTCAAAAGAAATATAGAAGGATGCCTATGACTGTGTGAGCTGCAGAGCATTTCATTTAAAATGAAAGATAAATAATTAGGCAATAGGTATCGTAAAATGCAAGAGTAAAACTCTTTTCTACATTTGGACACACAGTATGTATAGATCACCTGTACTCCCTTTTTTTTGCTGGAATGAGAGACGTCTCCCCTTAGTTAGCACAATCCATACTGACATAACTGTGGGGGGTGTTCTTTCCATTGTGGTGCTCAGGGGTCCAGACATGTCACTGCAGTCAGTTTTGTAACATAAAATACATAGCTGTTGCAGTAACGAGAGATATTTGGTATCCTCATGACCTTAGCTGGCCTATGATTACACATTGTTACTGTACACGAGTCATGGTGAAATTGGAGTACCATATTGCCGCAATTTAACTTCAGTAAGAAGCTTAGGTAAGGCCGAAGAAATAAGTTGGGCATTGGAGCATTATTTCCCACCTCATATAGAACATTGTGGTTGCACATTTGTCATGCTACAACCTCATATTTCTTCGATACCTTTGCCAAGTTGAACAGTGTAAGGCTGAGTTCACAAGTCCTGTAACCCTCCGTTAGACTGGATCTTGCAGAGATCCCTTGAGAAAAAAGTTGCGCAAACACAACTTTTTTGTCCATTGTTAAATAACTGATTTTTGATCCATTTTTTTTTAACATGGGAGTCTAAGGACAATGGATCCATTAACAGACTGCTATTTAACCATCTGTTTTTCTTGCATTTATAATGGACCAGGCTTTTTTTTTTACAAGATCTGTTTCAAATGGAAGCTAAAAGGCAATTGGTTAATGGATCTGTTCTCCATAGACTCCCATGTTTAAAAAAACGGATCCAGAAGAAATCATTTTGTCAACAGATCTCTGCAGGATCCATTGTAGGGGAAGATTACAGGACATGTGAACTCAGCCTAAAGTGAATACAGAGAAAACCATGCCATAAACCCAACATGTGCCCAACATTGGTGCTAAAAGAACAAAAGTTTTGGTACCGTGTTAGCCAGTTGAAAAATGATTGGTTGCTCTCAGTGAAAGAAACAAAATTATAATATTTTGTTGTGATACCTTTTAATGGCTAACTAAAATAAAAATAAAATATGATGTTATAAAGCAAGCTTTCGAGACTTCTCAGGTCTCTTCATCAGGCATGGTATGTATGACAAAATATCTGAAAAATATCTAACGAAACACAAATATATACACAAACAGAGCAGAGGCAACATTGGTGCCTGACACATTGCTCAAACATAAAAAAGCTGAATCCAATACAAAAAAACGGATAAAAATAATAACAGTTTTGGTTGTAAGTAGCTGGAAGTGGCCGATATGCCACAAATTGCAATATATAACAGCTGGTTACCTAATATACAATTTTAGTAACTTTGGTTCCTTGATGAGTAACCACAACATGATGGAAAAGAGTTTTATTGCTGCGTTTTAGGAAGTTGAGTATATATGTCATAAACTGGAAGATAAATGTTAAGTTTTCATGAATGGAAAAATGTCAAATTTTAATAACTCAAATTTGCCTCCTCCTGACTGATAAGCTCATTATAGTCAATAACATTCTGTCCTTCAGGTACATGGAATTTGCAGATAGGAGAACAACCCTCTACTATTCTGATGGCAATCACTGGAGAAGAGGAAAATATCAAGATGCCAATCCAGTCCATTAGTAGTTAAAAGAAAAAAAATTTGGTACCATGTTAGCCAGTTGAAAAATGAATTGATTGCTCTCAGTGAGAGAAACAAAATTATAATCTTGTAGTAGTGATGCCTTTTAATGGCTAATTAAAATAAAATAAGATGATGTTACAAAGCAAGCTTTCGAGACTTCTCAAGTCTCTTCATCAGGCATTATATAACAAATTATCCAAAGAAACACAAATATATACACAAACAGAGCAGGGGCATGGTATAATAAAAGGGCATTTAAATAAACAAACACTAATCTAAGAAAGCAAATCCTTAATTAGCTTTGATTGGTTGTGTGAAAGATTTATTATTCCAATATCCATGTAGGATCAGAGGCCTGGTGCCTTCAGTCTCTGGAGCAGACTCCTCAGATTTAGTACTGTGTCATAAATCCTCATGACAGGTTAAGTCCTGTGTCCACAGAGTTAAACATTGTAATGAATTTGTGTTCCCAAACCCTTCGATGATTCTGTGATCTGAAGTTGACTTTTAATATGACAACTTTCATGTGGTTTATGATGTGTCCTGAAGTACAGAAATGTTTGGCCACAGGTAAATGTTTTTTTTGTCTGTAATTGTGTGACGATGAGCCCTCATCCGTGCTCTCAGTCTCTGCCCTGTTTCTCCAACATAAAAACCCCCAATAGGACATATAGTGCACAGCATTAAGTACACCACATTGGAGGAGGAACATGTGAATGTCCCAGGAATCTTATAGTGTTGTGTGTTAGGGTCTGTATCCGGTCTTTGGTCTCTACATGAGGGCAGGTTTTGCAGCTCTTTATATTGCAAGCATAAGTTCCTCTTGGTGTATCTGAGGGCATAGAACTTCGGATCATGATATTTCTTAAATTAGGAGGTTGCCTGTAGTATAGCAATGGAGGATCTTTGAATATTGTTTTTAACCGGTCATCTTTGTGTAGAATATGGTGAAGTTTCTTAGCCATTTTTCCCTGTACCTCAGGCTGTGGGTTGTAGGTCACTATCACAGGTAAACAACTGTTTTCCTTTTTTTGTTTGTATTTAAACAGTTCACTTTTTGGGGTCCTTGTGGCGCTAATGATCTGATCATTAATGGAGGTGGGATGGTAGCCTTGGTTTAAAAATATCTTTTTAAGATGGGTTAAGTATTCATCCCTGTCTGCTGGGCTGGAACAGATATGATTATATCTGAGGGCCTGGCTTAGACAATGGACTTTTTGCTCTGTTTGGGGTGGAAGCTGTCCCATCTAAGGTATGTGGAATGGTCAATAGATTTCTTATACACCAATGTCTGGATTGAACCATTTAGAATTTTTATTGTGGTATCTAGGAAGTTGTTTTGCGTTTTTGAGAGGTCCAATGTCAGGTTTATAACACACAAAGCAATGTAGTCAGCTCACCTCCTCTGATTCTCAGGTATCCTAGTAGTAGCCTGGACTCCATTTGGGCAACCGTATGAAGACAAGCAAAAATGTAGATCCGGCGCTTGTAAGAAACCAGCTTGAAGTAATTCATATAAAATATCCAAGTTTATTTAGAAAAGTTGCATATAAAAATACAGGACAGTCATGACTACCCCCTTATAGGACTAGATGGTCAGTAGGGACAACGCGTTTCTGCCAATCTCTTGGCCTTAATCATGATTAAGATGTTTGATGGAGCAGGATGCTAAAAAGTCATTTTTCCAGTTTAGCCATGAAAAGGTTACCATACTGCAGTGCCATTTTGCTGCCCATCGCAGTTCCTGTGCGTTGTAGCTATAGGATTCCAGATTTAACCTCACGCACAACTTTTTCTCTTTTGGCAATGAACTATATCTACAACGCTTGATGAAGAGCCCTGAGATGTCTCGAAAGCTTTCCCTGTAACATCATTTATTTTATTTTAGATAGCCATTAAAAGGTATCACAACTACAAGATTATAATTTTGTTTATCTCACTGAGAACAAGCAGTCCATTAGTGGGGAATGCAAAAAGCTGATATGGTTTTACCAATGAGGCTTTGTGCAGTGAGCGATCAGTTCATTAATAAACTAAAAACTTCACCTTTTTCATCTAAATACCGAGGTTTTTTCTTATTAACACAAACGGTGACAATTAGTTCTTTATACTGCCAAAGTACTGGACTAGGATTGAAAAATAATGAGATTGACTGGAAAACAGTTATAATTTTAAATCACAATTGAAAAGAAAAAATTGGTCTGATCATATCTTGAAATATAAATGACAGCCCAGATTTGCATTGTCCACTATCAGTTGTAACTTCCATCCCCAGACCATCGATTACATGTAACAGTTTGCTAGGTTTTTAATTTGAGTCACCAATTCAGCTTTGCAGAGTGACCGTCATTTTAATTTTTATTTCTTGAATCAACAGTACGTATGAAAATATACAGCTGTGTAATATATCTTATCTGAGAAATCTGCTTCTTTTCACTCCTAGGAGGATCTTTCTCTCTCAATTCTTGGGAAAAATCTGTATTCAGCAAAGATACATCATCCCACTATTGGGCTAGTAGATAGAAGTTGGTGTTTTCAAAAATCTTAGTAGAGGGAAAGGGGAGAAAGTGGAGGAGGGAGTAATTAGAGGCAGAAACAGACATTCTGCTGCAAGTTCTCCTGACATGACAGTTAAGGCGGCATTACATGGTATGATATATCTAACGATATGTCGTCGGGGTCACGGAATTCGTGATGCACATCCGGCATTGTTAGAGATGTCGTACCGTGTAGAGATGAGCGAACCGGTCCCGGTTCGGCTCGAGGCCGGTTCGCCGAACGGGGGTCCCGTTCGAGTTCGGTTCGTCGAACGTTCGACGAACCGAACTCGAACGTATAGGCTAGAATGGGAGGCAATCACAAACACATAAAAATGCATTATAAATGTACACAAACAGTTAATAAACATTGCCATAACACTTACCGGTCCTCGCGATCCCTTCTGCACTCTGTCTCCTGCCGCTATTCCATCCGATGATCGCTGAATCCTCCCGGTGACCTGCACTGCCAGCAGAGAAGCAGGACCTATCGTGACGTCAAAATAGCCATGTGACCAGTCACGTGGCTATTATCTCATTGGCTACAGACTGGTCACATGACTATGACACGTCATGTAGGACCTGCGAGTGCATCTCTCCGGTACACGGTGCACATATGTGTATCGCCGTGTACCGGCGACATGCTCTAGCACACGGTCGACTCCCCGTTCCGTTAGGGACCGGCTGACACAGCCGGTCATTAACGGAGATCACCGTTGCCATAGCAACGCAGTTAGCGGTGACGTCACCGCTAACCGCGGCTCCGGGAGCACCGTTGCTATGGTAACGCGTCTGTCAGCGTTACCGCTAGCAGCCAGCAGTGATCACTCACGGAGTGAAGGCTGCACGCTGCTTCCCGATTGTAGTGAGCATTGTAGTTAGGATGGAGGTTCCCCAGCCCCAAGTGATGCCCCTCACTACAATCGTCACTACTACTACACTAGAAAGAAAGAAGACAGAAGAGCAGGATCGTGGAGGGCTGACAGGGGTAATAAAGATGGAGTCTCTAATGTGTCTGTGTATTTATTTCTATTAAAGTATTTTTTCTCTGTGTGGTGTCTTTTTTTAACCCTTTATTGGAGATTCTTAATGGCCGGGTCAAACGTGCCTGACATTAAGAATCTCTGGCTTAATACTGGCTGGTAAAACAAAGCCAGTATTAACTCATGATTACCCAACAAGCCACCCGGCTCCAGGGCTGTTGGAAGAGTTGGATACAGCGCCAGATGATGGCGCTTCTATGAGAGCGCCATTTTCTGGGACGGCTGCGGACTGAAATCCGCAGCAGAGGCGCCCACAAACCTCGGGCTAACCTGTGCTGCGGATTCCAATCCCCAGCTGCCTAGTTGTACCCGGCTGGACACAAAAATAGGGCGAAGCCCACGTCATTTGTTTTTTAATTATTTCATGAAATAAGTGAAATAATTAAAAAAAAGGGGCTTCCCTATATTTTTGGTTCCCAGCCGGGTACAAGTAGGCAACTGGGGGTTGGAGGCAGCCCGTGGCTGCCAGCTGTACCTGGCTAGCATACAAAAATATGGCGAAGCCCACGTCATTTTTTTGGTGGGCAAAAAACTTCTGCATACAGTCCTGGATGGAGTATGCTGAGCCTTGTAGTTCTGCAGCTGCTGTCTGCTCTTCTCCATACAGACAGACAGCAGCTGCAGAACTACAAGGCTCAGCATACTCCATCCAGGACTGTATGCAGAAGTTTTTTGCCCCCTGAAAAAATTATGTGGCTTCGCCATATTTTTGTATGCTAGCCAGGTACAGCAGGCAGGTACGGCTGCCCCCAACCCCCAGTTGCCTATTTGTACCCGGCTGGGAACCAAAAATAAAGGGAAGCCCTTTTTTTATTATTTCATGAATTTCATGAAATAATTAGAAAATAAATGACGTAGGCTTTGCCCCATTTTTGTGTCCAGCCAGGTACAACTAGGCAGCTGGGATTGGAATCCGCACCACCGGTTGGCCTGAGCTTTCTGGGCCCCACTGCTGCGAATTGCAGTCTGCAGCCACCTCAGAAAATGGCATTTTCATAGAAGCGCCATCTTCTGGCGCTGTATCCAACTCTTCCAGCACCTGCCTGCTATACCTGGCTAGCATACAAAAATATGGCGAAGCTCACGTCCTTTTTTTGTAGCTTTTTGGCAAAAAAAAAAAAAATGCTTCCCTGGATTTTCCATTGCCAGTGAAGGTAACACCAAGCAGTGGGGGTTAGCAGCCAGTAGCTGCTTGGATTACCCTTAGCTAGCAATACAAAAAATGCAGTGGGAGCTAACATATATTTTTTTTAATTATTTATTTAAATAACTAAAAATAAAATGGGCTTCCCTGTATTTTGATTGCTGGACATCACAGTGCTGTAAAAATAAATCTTTAAAAAAATGACGTAGCGCTCTGCGGTATTTTTGATTCTCAGCGCAGATAAAGCAGACAGCTATGGGTTGCCACCCCCATCTGCCTGCCGTTACCTTGGTTGGCAATCAAAATACAGGGAAGCCCATTAATTTTTTCTATTTAAAAAATAGTTAAAAAAAAAAAATTACGTTGGGTCCCCCCATTTTTGATAGCCAGCTAGGGTAAAGCAGACGGCTGTAGCCTGAAAACCACAGCTGGCAGCTTTACCGTGGTTGGGGATCCAATGTGGAGGTCCCCTCAGGCTCTTTTTTATAATTATTTTATAAATATTAATAATTACACAATAAAAGTAGGGGACCCCCCAAATTGGATCACCAGCCAAGGTAAAGCGGACAGCTGTGGTCTGGTATTCTCAGGGTGGGAAGGTCCATAGTTATTGGGCCTTCACAGCCTAAAAATAGCAGGCCGCAGGCACCCCAGACGTGGCGCATCCACTAGATGCGCCAATCTTGGCGCTTCACCCCAGCTCATCCCGTGCCCTGGTGCAGTGGCAAACGGGGTAATAAATCGGGTTGATACTAGCTGTAAAGTCACCTGAGATCAAGCCCAGCAGTTTGTGATGTCATGGCGTCTATTAGATACCCAACATCATAAACTGTCAGTACTAACAAAAACAAAAAATCGACAAAAGAAATTTATTTGAAAAAACAGTCCCCAAAACATTTCCTCTTTCACCAATTTATTGTAAGAAAAAAAATAAAGGGGTCCCACGACGACTCTGGACCGTCTAGAATATGGGGGGGAGACACTCAGGGAACGTATCCCCCATTTTCTAGGAGTGTGGACCCTTCATGTGAGGAGTGTGGGTGCAATGAATCTGCACTCACTCTCCCCGGGTCCACAGCAGCAGAGTCCATGTCGTAATGGTTGCTACCAAAGCTGCAATGCCCTGCTCATGAGGTAAGGGCATGCCTAATCAGGAGAACTACTGTAGAGGAAGCTCTGCTCACTGGTATATAGGTGCTCAGAGGTAATAATAGATAAAATTAGTGAGTAACCTCGGCACTCTATATCTCCCAGACTAAGTCAGTAAGTCACAACGGATAGTAATGCAAAATCACTCTTTATTGGTCCGTATTAAGAAAAAATTTTTTTCATAAGCATATATGTTTTTGTCCAAAACAAGTTACAAATGACGTTTCGGCCTGAGCCTTCGTCAGATTGGACTTATCTGCATGTAATCATGAAAAATGACAATAATCAGTATCACATAAGAGTGAGAGAACAATAACATAAACTCGAACAATGTAGAGGTACAATTGGGATGCAGCAAAAAAATTGCAACACAGCAAGAAATGAAACACATGATACAAATGTCATAATACAGTACAAGGACAATATAGTAATGACAAATATGGGGTCAGAGTAGGCTTAGACAGCTCTGGTACGAAAAAGATGTCAATCATGAAGTAACATGTGCAGTAGGTGTAGAGCTACACTATGCATGGCAGAGCTAATGGGTAGACCGACCATAGAAAAAGTAGAGAAAAAGTGGAGAAAAAGTGGAGAATAAGTGGAACATAAGAGGAGAAAAAGTGGAGAAAAAGTGGAGAAAAAAGTGGAGAAAAAGTGGAGAAATGTGGAGAAAAAGTGGAGAAAAAGTGGAGAAAAAGTGGAGATTAAGAGGAGAAAAAGTGGAGAAAAAAGTGGAGAAAAAGTGGAGAAAAAGTGGAGCATAAGTGGAGAAAAAGTGGAGAAAAAGTGGAGAAAAAGTGGAGCATAAGAGGAGAAAAAGTGGAGAAAAAAGTGGAGAAAAAGTGGAGAAAAAGTGGAGCATAAGAGGAGAAAAAGTGTGAGAAAAAGTGGAGAAAAAGTGGAGCATAAGAGGAGAAAAAGTGGAGAAAAAGTGGAGAAAAAGTGGAGCATAAGAGGAGAAAAAGTGGAGATTAAGAGGAGAAAAATTGGAGAAAAAGTGGAGCATAAGAGGAGAAAAAGTGGAGAAAAAGTGGAGAAAAAGTGGAGAAAAAGTGGAGAAAAAGTGGAGCATAAGAGGAGAAAAAGTGGAGATTAAGAGGAGAAAAAGTGGAGAAAAAGTGGAGAAAAAGTGGAGAAAAAGTGGAGCATAAGAGGAGAAAAAGTGGAGAAAAAGTGGAGAAAAAGTGGAGAAAAAGTGGAGATTAAGAGGAGAAAAAGTGGAGAAAAAGTGGAGAAAAAGTGGAGCATAAGAGGAGAAAAAGTGGAGAAAAAAGTGGAGAAAACGTGGAGAAAACGTGGAGAAAAAGTGGAGAAAAAGTGGAGAAAAAGTGGAGAAAAAGTGGAGCATAGGAGGAGAAAAAGTGGAGAAAAAAGTGGAGAAAACGTGGAGAAAAAGTGGAGAAAAAGTGGAGAAAAAGTGGAGCATAAGAGGAGAAAAAGTGGAGATTAAGAGGAGAAAAAGTGGAGAAAAAGTGGAGAAAAAGTGGAGAAAAAGTGGAGAAAAAGTGGAGAAAAAGTGGAGCATAAGAGGAGAAAAAGTGGAGAAAAAAGTGGAGAAAAAGTGGAGAAAAAGTGGAGATTAAGAGGAGAAAAAGTGGAGCATAAGAGGAGAAAAAGTGGAGAAAAAAGTGGAGAAAAAGTGGAGAAAGTGGAGAAAAAAATGGAGAAAAAGTGGAGAAAAAGTGGAGAAAAAGTGGAGAATAAGAGGAGAAAAAGTGGAGAAAAAGTGGAGAAAAAGTGGAGAATAAGAGGAGAAAAAGTGGAGAATAAGTGGAGAAAAAAATGGAGAAAAAGTGGAGAAAAAGTGGAGAGAAAGTGGAGAAAAAAATGGAGAAAAAGTGGAACACCCTTTGGTACCTTTCATGTGGCACTAAGGGGTGCTTAGCTTTGTATTTAGCCAAAAAAATGAAAAAAAAATGACATAGGGTTCCCCCTAGTTTTGTAGCCAGCTAGGGTAAAGCAGACGGCTGCAGCCTGCAGACCACAGCTGGCAACCTCACCTTGGCTGGTAATCCAAAACTGAGGGCACCCCACGCTGTTATTTTAAATTAAATAAATAATTGAAAAAAAAAACACGTAGGGGTCCCCCAAAATTGGATCACCAGCCAAGGTAAAGCAGACAGCTGGGGCCTGATATTCTCAGACTAGGGAGGTCCATGGTTATTGGAATCTCCCCAGCCTAAAAATAGCAGGCCGCAGCCGCCCCAGAAGTGGCGCATCCATTAGATGCGCCAATCCTGGTGCTTCGCCCCAGCTCATCCCGCGCCCTGGTCACCGCACCGGGGTAATATTTGGGGTTAATACCAGATGTGTAATGTCACCTGGCATCAAGCCCTGGGGTTGGTGAGGTCAGGCGTCTATCAGATACCCGACATCACCAACCCAGTCAGTAATAAAAAAAAAATACACGACAAACACATTTTTATTTGAAAAAACACTCCCCAAAACATTCCCTCTTTAACCAATTTATTAGATTGAAAAACAAATCCAGGTCTGGTGTAATCCAAGGGGTTGCCATGACGATGCACACTGTCCCAGTCAATGAAGAGCAGGATGTTCCCCATTGGCTGGGAGAGCAGTGCAGTGACCTGAGCTAACATCAATGGGTCAGCCCAGGTCACTGCAGGGGGGTGACAAGTGCTGCTGTCAGTGAGGTACATTACCTGCGCTGATCTCCAGCACACTGACAGCCCCTGTCACTGAGCTCAATGACCGCCCGGCGCCTTCACACCAAGTATCGCGAGAGGTCCGTGACGTCACCGCTAGTCAGTCTCGGGTCGGAAGCGATAGGTGATGTGACAAGCGGCGGCCATGGAGGACAGTGACAGCGCTGAGGTCGGGATGGCGGGACTTCATCACCGCAGGTAAGCTGAGCGAGCGAGCGAGCGAGCGGGCGGGCGGGGCGGGCGGGCGGGGGGGGGGATGTGGATGTGTGTGTGTGTGTTTGTGTATGTGTATGTATGTGTACATGCCGCGGGCAGGAGGGGGTGGAGCGAGCTGAGCGGGAAAGTGTGGGCTTCCTGCACGTAACTAAGATAAACATCGGGTTACTAACCAAAGCGCTTTGCTTGGATACCCGATGTTTATCTTGGTTACCAGCTTGTGGCAGGCTGCCAGCGATGGCTCCTGCTCACTGTAGCTGTAAAAAGCCCTGCTTTTTGCTGCTAGAACCGTTCTCGAACGTATCTAGAACTATCGAGCTTTTAGCAAAAAGCTCGAGTTCTAGTTCGATCTCGAACAGCCCAAAAATCACTCGAACCTAGAACTGGAGAACCACGAACCACGAACCGCGCTCAACTCTAGTACCGTGTGACACCTCCGAACTACTGTTAACGGGCAAAAATACTCACCTTATCGTTGCTCGTTGACACGTCGTTCATTTCCATAATGTCGTTCCTCTTTCTGTGCGCCGGTCGTTCATCGTTCCCGTGGCAGCACACATCGCTCCGTGTGAATGACAAACAACTTACATGCTTCCCACCGGCAATGAGGAAGGAAGATGACAAACAACTTACATGCTTCCCACCGGCAATGAGGAAGGAAGGACGTGGCTGGGATGTTACGTCCCACTCATCTCCACCCCTCTGCCTCTATTGGGCTGCCGCTGTGTGATGTCGCTGTGATGCCAAACGTTTCTCCCCCTTCAGTAAGACGATGTTCGCCACCCACAGCGACGTTGTTAGGGAGGTAAGTACGTGTGACGGGGGTTTAGCGACTTTGTGCGACACGGGCAATGAATTGCCCGTGACGCACAAACGACAGGGACGGGTTTGATCGCTTATGCGATCGCACGATATATCGTCTCGTGTAACACCGCCCTTACACTTCTCCATAGAACTTTATAAGCACCAACTATCTCCTTTTTCAGGAAAGGAAAAATAATTTTTCACTGAAGACAAATTTTACCAATGAAATGAAAATTATGATAATGTATAAGATATAGTACAAAGTTTTTAATTGTCAAGTATGATATTGAATTATTTAAAAAAATAAGTGGACAATGGTAACTCTTTAATGAGGCTGGGTAGCCTAGAAGTTCATGGTCAAACACCAAGAGGGCTCGTAATAAAAAAAGGAGTAGGACAAAAGGTACAGTCAGGTCACGGTCCACGGTCAGAATTCCAGGAAGATAGCAGATCGAGAAAGGGGGAGAAAAGTCAGAAAAAAGTCTAAGCTTAGGTAAAAATAGATCAATTACACACAATTGCACAGGAACCAAAGGTATGCACACACCACTGAGCAGAAGCTACAACTGGCAAAAATTGGAGGCAGGGAGCCAGGTAATCACTCCAAACAGGAGACACATTGAGGAAACCCAGCACGCCCTAGGCTCCGATTGGACGGCTGAACTGTCCATCACCATAATGACAGCTCAGTTGTCCCTGGTCTCCAATTGAATGGCTGAACTGTCCATCACTATACTGACAGCTCAGCCATCCCAGCCCTCTAATGGCTGAACTATTTATCACCATACTGACAGCTCAACATGCCCCAGACTGCGGATGGAAGGCTGAACTGTCCATCACCACACTGACAGGTCATCATACCACAGCCTCCTATTGGACAGATGAAATTTGTCATCAATATACTGACAGCTCAGCATAGCCCAAAGTCTGATTAGATGGCTGCACTGTCCATCACCATTCTGACAGCTCTTCACGCTTCAGCTGAATTGTCACTCACTGCCTCCAGATATACTGCTAGGGGAATTGTGACGCCCCTGGACTATCAGGTTGTCACAGGGTACTGCACAAACTGTCCTTCCATGCAGTATTCCAAGTCCCTCATGGTTCTGGGTCCCTATCTTATGGTGTTACCTCCAACGGCAAATCAAATCCTAGAAACACACTGCACCACACCCACGAGGCACACCAGTGGACGGATTGAGTGGAATAGCGTTGCCCACTTGGGGGGGTCAGGGAGGGGAGGTGAGTAGTGTAGAGAGAGTGATGTCAGAGAGAGAGAGTGAAAGGAGGTTTGGAGTGGTGGCTCCCAAGAGAAGCTGTCTAGGTTGCAGACGGTGGTCTGGACCTAGAGGAGCCGGACCCCCGGTTGCAGGGGATTGCAGCTAGGTGCCTGGATCTGTCAAGCAGGACGGTCAGCTGCCCAACACTATCACCCTGGTCCGGGACCGAAGGCATGGTGGGGTACACGGACCCTAGGTCGGGGAGAAGCTTAATAAAAGAGAGTAGTAGAATCGGGTGTCCAAGCCACGCCAATGACTAGTCGATCATGGAAGTAGGAGATAATTGTAACTTTAATTATGCATAAGTCAACGCGTTTCAGAAGACACCGCTTCCTTCCTCAGGACAAAGATAGCAAAAGTACTAGTCATTGGCGCGGCTTGGACACCCGATTCTACTACTCTCTTTTATCTGCCATACCCGGGGACCGCTGCCGTGACTGTGGAGTTACATACATGCTATTATAGGCGTTGTGACTGTCACAACCCCTATAGGTGAGTACCATTACCCCTCTTGACACCCCCCCAATCTACCGGGGTAAGACCCTATTGCGCTTCTTTTTTCCACAGTTTTTTCTAGGGAAGAAGCTTAAGGCAACCCGGCAATTAACCTGAGGAGAACGGAGCCTTTATGATCTGTTCCCACCTACTCCAGAATCGGGGCACTAGCGAAACGAGAGGGATAGGGCCTTCAAACAAAACGGTCCAGAAAATCCCAAGCGTGAGCCCTGAGAGCAGGCTCCCACACTTAGCCACAGTGGGGAGCAGGGCCCGGCAAGTTTCACACTACTGGGCCACCATGTTGAAGTTAAACTTAGTGCCAGGAGGCAGGTCATGGATCATCAGGCAACACCATAGGGGACGGGACCCAGACGTGCTCCCCTCAAGCGGCAGCGATACCTCAAGATTTGGTTTACCCGGTTGTCAGCGTCTGCTTATTGACTGAGTGAGTACCTGAGTGGCCCCTGCATCCCACGGCACCTCCACTGAGTCTCGGGGCCTTCCTTTACCCGTGGAGGGCGACGACACCTAGCTGCCCCACTCCATCAGCCCGGGTACTCCCAACGGCAGTGGCAGTACTCCCAATTGCCATACACCACGCGTGGCGTCATGAACTATATCTCCCCTGTAAATACCCCCCTTCTTCATTTGAGTGTGGTTCCTAGCCCCCAGGTCCGGAGACCCACGAGCCACGAATAATCACCCCCGGATCCGAGCTGTTCAACCACTGCAGGGGCGGCACAGAATCGTGACATTTTTTAATTATGTACAGTAGGAGTTCTACCACAATTTCTATCATCACTTTTTGTGATTAGAAAGTATACGCTTATATGGCAAAAGATTAAATGATGTCACTTTTAGGTGTTTGAAACCACCACATTAGTTACCATTATCTTGCTAACATTGCCAAAAAATCTCAGCATAATAGTCCATGTACCTCTCGACAACTTCTAAATCACTTTTCTTAAAGGGAACCAATCATCAGGATTTTCGTATATAACCTTAAGCCAGTGCTATACTGGCACTATCAGGCTGATTCTATACATACCATTATTGGTCAGCTCAGATGTTGAGGCTTTAAAATCCAAGAAAGTAAAGTTTATGAATTCAGCAGCTTCTTGAGTGACAGTTGCATTTGAGCAGATAATCTCTGGGTGGGTATTCATATGGATTCCCGACTCCTGCTGCCTGTTCCTCCCTCTATGGTAAGTATTATACAAACGATTCACTTTTTTGAAGGACCTATGTGAGGTCATACCCAACGTGATCTGGTATAGTTCTTTATTGGCTCAGGCCCCTTCTGGTCACATGGGTATGACCTCACCACAGGTCCTTCAAAAAAGTGAATCATTTGTATAATACTTACCATAGAGGGAGGAACAGGCAGCAGGAGTCGGGAATCCACATGAATACCCACTCAGAGATTATCTGCTCAGATGCAACTGTCACTCAAGAAGCTGCTGAATTTATAAACTTTACTTTCTTGGATTTGAAAGCCTCAACATCCCAGCTGACCACTACAGGTATGTTGAGAAACAGCCTGATAGTGCCAGTATAGAACTGGCTTTAGCTTATATATGAAAATCCTGATGATTGGTTCCCTTTAAACAGTATGTTGTCTTAATAATTAAATATTACTCAATATTGCTGCCTGGTGTCTCCCGTCTTTCTAGGTTGCTGTGCACTGCCTGCTGTCAAAACTTCTTTAGAAATGAGACAAAATACAGGAGGTCACATAGCTTTGTATCTTGACTACTGCTCTCCTATATTTCAACCCCCATACCGGCTTTACAGAGAGGCAAACTTTCTGGACAGGCAACCCACTGGACAATGTCAGGTACAGTCCACGCAGGGAAGTGAGGGAAATGAAGTTCCAACACCTGTAGTGCTGGCAGAATGTTAATGAAGGGTGATGGCCCACATGAAAGAATGGATGACAAGTAAAATAGCATTATAATCAAAACGGTTCCTGGATATATTAGGCATTTTTCTGTGGGTGATAACAGCAAGAGCATGTTTTAAGTTTAATGATTTAGATAAGCAGGAAGAGTTTTCATATTTCAGGTTTGTGTAATATGTAAATGGGTGAGAAAACTGAAGACATCGGTCCCTTTAGTCAAGCGATATTATGCATAGACATCACATTCAGTCTTGTAATAAGCTTCATAAAGACTTTCAAAATGCTGCATTGCCTTAAACCTATCATCTGCCCTAAATAACAGCAATTTAAAACCAGATACTAAACGAAAGTTTTATTTTGCTAGCAAAGTTTATGAACCTCTGAAATCCGATATCAAATTCAATTAAATGGCGGTGACTTTCACGAGGAAATGTTTACAATCTTTAAGTTGGAATTCTCAACCTTCAGTCTTCAGACTTTTTAGGGAAAAAAAAAAATCAATGTGTGGCCGTACAAAAATACAACATAATTGGGAACACTTAGATTAGAGGAAATTGGGTATTAGTCACAGGAAAACAAAGTTTCCATTTAAGAATGCAGCATTCAAGCCAAATATTAATCCTAGAATATTCAGTACATAGTTTAAAATATTGTGGAGCACAAAGAGAAGCACATAGATACATATGGGCAAGAGCTGCTTCCCTCATAAGGTTCTTAATGAATCAGGCCACGTGCATAGGGGCATCACCTCCATGAGTGCAGTGCCACAAATGCCACTCCAGTTGAAGACTGGAATCCTGGAGTAAAATCTACCTCAAAGAACACCGACGCTCATTATGAATTTAATAAAGGTTATCATGTCCAATCATGCCCCCAAGAGCGTGTGGGAGAGTATTTGTTCAAATAATCTTTTTTTCCTGTGTTTGTGATTTTACCCCTATCCTTTACTATCACTTTGGCTTGATGGCAGCTGTTAATTCACAGCTGGCCTTAACCCTTAACCCCAAAAGTATTTCCCTGACTGACACTGTAACAGGGCAATTAGGAACAGCTGGGTAAAGCGCTAGATTTCAGCACCAAATTTGCACCTCCTGGCAGAAAACTGTACGAAACGGTGTGAAAACAGTTTTTGTGCATGGTTTCGCCAAGAGAAGCAGATTTGGTGCTGAACTTTTTACACTATGTTCCTGTACCCAATCTACACCTCCTGGCAAAAAAATTGCATCACCATCGCATCAAAACCGCATGGTATTTTAATGCGTTTTTTTTGCCAGGAGATGTAGATTGACTGCTGGAATATGGTGCAGATTTTAAAGCACCAAATTTGCATCTTTTGGCAAAAAAATATGGTTTTCTGTCAGGAGATCCATGTCTGTGAACTCAGTGACGTCATCTAAGGTAAAGTCACTCAATGCAATGAGGTCACCAGAAGACAGGTTACCCGCGGTCGTAATATGGTAACCTCTAGGTGTGACCGTAAATTACCTGAGTATAGTCACCACTTATTATGCAGCTCAGTCTGCCTGAAGCACACAGCAGGCGGCTATGTTCTATGTACTCATGCACTGTTCCTTCAGTAATGTAGCAGAGCCAGAATCGTCATAGGACTCTATGTGGATTACGTCAAACCTGGGTGTTTTTGGGGTTAATAATGGGGTGAAAGAGGATGGATTTTTTTGTATTTTATTTCAAATAAAGGATTTTTCAGTGTTTGTGTTTATTTCTTTTAACTTACAGATTAGTAATTGGGGATCTCATAAATGTCTCCCATTACTAATCTAGGGCTTTGTGGCAGCTGTGAGCTGTTGTTAACCCTTTATTACCCCGATTACCACCGCACCAGGACAATTGTGATGAGCCAGGTAAAGTTCCGGTATTTTTGCATCTATAGCCTGCTTTACATGTTACGATTCTGCATACGATATCGTATGCGATTGTAATCGCCCCCATCGTATGTGCGGCACGTTCAATTTTGTTGAATGTGCCGCACAAACGATTAAACCCCGTCACACGTACTTACCTTCCATACGACCTCGATGTGGGCGGCGAACGTCCACTTCTTGGAGTGGGAGGGACGTTCGGCGTCACATCGACGTCACGCGGCAGTGGGCCAATAGAAGCGGAGGGGTGGAGATGAGCGGAACATAAACATCCCGCCCACCTCCTTCCTTACGCATTGCTGGCCGGGAGCCGCAGGTAAGATCTGTTCATCGTTCCCGGGGTGTCACACACTGCGATGTGTGCTACCCTGGGTACGATGAACAACCTGACGTTCAATTCATGAGGAATGAACGACGTGCGATAAACGTTTTACCGTTCATTCACAATCGCACGTAGCTGTTACACACTACAATGTAACTTACGATGCCAGATGTGCATCACTTACGACGTGACCCCACCGACACATCGTAAGATTTATTGTAGTGTATAAAGCGGGCTTAATGAATGCTACAATCCTGAGTGGCTGCAGGCTGATATTTTTAGGCTTGCGGGGCCACTAAACATGGGTCTCCCTAGTCTGAAAATACCAACCCCCAGCTTTCAGCTTTATCATGGCTGGGTATCAAAAT